>NC_041220.1:83101033-83145485 GCF_002837175.3 Physeter macrocephalus | reverse complement strand
GCCCCGCGACATGTGGGATCTTCCCGGACCGGGGCACGAACCCGTGTCCCCTGCATCGGCAGGCGGACTCTCAACCACTGCGCCAACAGGGAAGCCCAGTATGGTACTTTTTTTATGTCCTTGAAGTTCCCCTTCCCCTTCCCTTGGGCACCTTAATTGTCTTGCATTGCTCATTAAGGGCAAAAACTTAGTGTGGCCAATTTGACTATTTTTAGTCCTGTCCTTGTCCATGAGTTTATATATTGAATCAGTATTGTTACCTTTATAGAATTAAAGTGTCTTTGGCTGCTGCTCTGATTTCTAGCACCTTGACTGAACTACCCATGAACTCATCTTTTCCTTGGCCTCTTCCATTGCTCCTGACAATGAAGGTCTCTTTTAATACCTACTCTAGTGTTTTGACTTGATTCCTTAACCAGAATGGGAAAAGAATAGTATGAATAGTATGAACATACATACAAACAAACAGATGGACTAAATATAGACTTTGTACATCCAAGGAGATTAAGTACAAAAACTCTACAGCCTTACTTTCAATATAAGATACAGATTTATCTCTTCTTTCTCCATATCTCTCTCATTTTTCTGTAGAAAAGCAAAGTCATTTCATTACTGTATTTCTGGACATAGAACAGTCTTTTCAGAAGTATCCTCTCAGATCATAAGGCTATGATTAATGAATGGTTATACTCACTACCCGTTTCCCAGACTGTGATCTTCCATAAGTGGATAACTGAGTCTAAGATACTATGCCATTTGTCTCTGCACTCTTGACTACAGCTGAATGGACCCCAAATTGATGTCTGAGGTCAAGGCAACTACCTGTAGGCAAGCCAAAGACACATGTGGTGACTGATAGAAGGACTACCATGTACAATGGTGGCCATATTGAATAACAACTTTAAATTGACTTTCTCATTTTGGGAAGATTAACATTGAATGAAGCAATTTTTTCCCAGTGAGGGCTGATATAGAAATAATGCTTGATTTTTTTTTTTTACTCACATGAATAAAATATTCCTCAAACATTTTCTTTATAACAGTCATATTAAACTTTAAATTCTACATGTAACTGTAAGTTATTCTGATTCAGTTGCTCTTGGGTTCTAGGAATCTGCTTATTTGGGAAGTTATAGATGACACCAGCAGTGGCAGCATGGTTGGAGCTACATCCCATGGGCTTGCACTCTAGGAGCAGCAGCATTGATCAGGATCATGTTAACAGCAGTAGCAGGGAGAGAGATAAGGATGTGGAAGAAAAGGAGGATGCCATGGTGGGGAAGCAGTTCCAATATAATGTCAGCAGGAACGACTTCTTTGCCTCCTTCCTGAGGCTCACTGTGATCATAGACACCTGCCACCATCTGGCCTCCTGCCCAGAATGATGAAAAAATGCTGTGAAAGAATATCAGAAATATACGCATGATCTCTATGGTACCATCAGCCAAATATTTCTACGGTTAAAAAAAAAAAAAGATTAGTCCTGCTTTGAGAGAGTTAATGACTTCATTTCTTGCCTACAAAAATTGCAAACAGACCATAATATCAAGAACACAATCTTATAAAATATCAAGTTTGAGCCTAAAACAACTGTAGTAGAAAATTTTAAGCATTATTATTTGCTGTTACTTAAATACAATCCGAGAAAAGGATGAGATAAAGTGGCATTCATGAAGACAGCAGAAGCTTACACTACTTTAACTGGTGAGTCCTGGTAAATGTGGCAAAAATTGGACAACGTGGAATGACTTCATGCCATTAGCTTTGGAAGTGCTTTGACAGGTTGGATAGTCAATCAGAAAATCTCAATTTTGGTTTTCCTCAATATGGGCTGAAATTTATGGCTACCCTTTCAGATTTTCTGTGTTCTTGGCTGTATCAATGTGTGAGAGAGGAGACCAGATCCTAACACACATTAAATAGATTTAAACATTATTTATGAAAACTAAACTATAGAAAATTAATGTCTCATAATTTTAGCTGAATTTGAATTTCAGTATAATAAAGGTTCTGAATTTGAGCCTCAGTATAAAAAAATCCACAAGCAGATAAACTGATAATATCATCATATTATAGCTAATAAGAAATGATTAATTTCCATAATGAAGCTCCACGCAGCGACACGAACAGCTTGAGTCCATAATTCTACTCCTGTACCATATGGCTGTGATGAAATTTCTTTAGATTCTTGAAAAATATCAACAATTTATGTTTTAAAAAATACCATGTACTATTGCAAGAAAGGAATTAAATAATCTGTCAAAAATAAAAATAACCCAGATTCAGAAAGAAAGGGAGTCTTTTATTCCAAACTTGGTATCTCTAGAAACTTTATGAATCATTCTTGGGAGGCTGATCATGGTCTTAGCAATGCAACTCTCCATTAGCAGCCCCCACTTGCGGAAGAGGATGTATTCTATTAATAACTTACAGCTATACAGGATTTAGTGTGTTTTAAAGAATCAGATTATCACAATCTACTGGCCTTCTTTGAAGATGAAAACTATGAATAGTTATGACTATACGTGAGAAACTTTCTTATGTGACTACGAAAAGTTGCTAAACAAAGAAGATAATATCACAGTAGATCCCTAGACACAGGATTGGTCATAATTTTTAAGGCAAGCAATGGCAGAAGTTTAAGATGGATCAACCTGTCTGCACTAGAGAGAAGCAGCCAGAACAAAATAGGCAAGTTAATACCAAGAAGAACAGGGCAAGATGAGGTTGGCAGCAGAATCATAAGAATACAAGAAAACTACTAAATCAAAAAGGGAAATTTAGAAAAGTACTCATGCTATTCTTCTAATAAAACAGGAGCTGCAGAATCAGGCCAGTGGTGTTATCGAGAGTGAAGCTACAGGAAACAGAGACGAATTAAGTATCAGGCAAAGACAGTGATTTTGAAAAACAAAAGAAGAGACATTCCCAAAGAGAAAATGATGATGATAGTAGCAGCTTATGTAGATTAGATGTAAACAAATCAAAGATCCTGCTACAGAGTGGCAAGAAGTACAAGGAAATATACCAAGGAAGGAGAGAGCTTTACGGAAAATCAAATCGAAGATAACTCACCCTGTTTGTAGTCTGCACTTACCTAAGGAAAAAAACAAAAAACAAGGATGGTGGTAGCTATTCATCACAGTTAGGAAGGAACAGATTAATAGCTAGACTATATATAAAGTGTATAAAAAAGAGGTAGAACTAGAGTTTTCTTCACCAGGAAAAACTGGATTTGTCATAGAAAATCACACACAGTGGGATATAGGGGATTGGACCCTAGGGTGAGAATAAGCACTTTGAAAATACCTCTTACAAAGAAAAGTGGTAGTTATATGCATTTAAAAATTTGCTGTTTGGAAAATGTATAATAATTTAGAGACAGAGCAGAACTGATGATGAAGAAGGTCTTTGTTTCTTTAGCAGAAATGCTTCTACTAAATAGATTAGGCAGTGGAGGTGTCCTGGTGAAATCTGAAAAAATACTTAAAGCTTGAAAATTCTTGTTTGATATTCAAATGATGAAAGAGCCTTTTTTAGAAATGTCCAGAAATGTGTCCTGTTTGTTGTCTGAATAACTTATGGTCCTTGTAAAGGGAGAAGAATATAAAAAGCAATCTACAAATGAGCAACTATTTGCATTCTGCTTTGTTTTAGCAAAAATTAAGAAAAATACCTTAAACATGTTTTCAGTAACATCTGCTCAAATTTTAATTTCTTCATAAACTGTTATTTATTTGTTTTGTATTTGACAGACTCTTCATAACAAGAATTGTGTTGCAGGTCCATTCATAGTTTTACATTTTTTTAATGTCATGGTCATAACCTAGCATTCTCTCATATTTTGCACAATAATACATTTTGGAATTTTCCTCTTTTTAATTTCTCACAGTTATCATAACAATCACAAAAATAATTCTTAATAAAGTCAAAAAGCCTCTTTTTCTGCAGATCAATGCAAGATCTATTATTTCAGTATACTAAGTGTATAAATAATTATGGGACAAAATGTTATCTGATGTTGGGGGCTTGTATGTTATTACACCTTTAAAATTTTTTTAAATATGATTTTATTTTTTATTGAAGTATAGTTGTCTTAAAATATATTAGCTCCAGCTGTACAATATAGTGATTCCATATTTTAAAGATTATACTCCATTTAAAGTTATTTTAAAATATTGGCTATATTCCCTGTGCTGTACAATACATCCTTGTAGCATATTTATTTTATAAAAAGTACCTTGTACCTCTTAACCCCTAACCCTGTCTTGCCTCTCCCCACTTCTGTCTCTCCAATGGTAACCAAATCTGTGAGCCTGTTTCTCTTTTAATACATCATTTTTGTTTTATTTTTTAGATTCTACATATAAAGTATTAAAATACAGTGTTTGTGTTTCTCTTCGTTTGTCTTTTCTCTAGTTCACTAAGAATAATCCCCTCCAGGTCCATGCATGTTGTTTCAAATAGCAAAGTTTCTTGTTGCCTTTAGAACACTCTGTCTTTAAATTTTGCCATTTTAGTTATGATAGGTCTTGATGTGGGTCTCTTTAGGTTCATCTTGCTTGAGGCTCTCTGCTCCTGTACTTGGATATCTGTTTCTTTCTTAAGTTTTGGGAAGTTTTCAGCCATAATTTCATCAAATACATTTTTGGCCTCTTTCTCGCTCTCTTCTTCTGGGACCCCTATAATGTGAATGTTAGTTAGTACACTTGATGTTGTCTAAGAGGCCCCTTAAACTGTCATTTTTAAAATTTGTTTTTCTTTTTGCTGTTCTGAATGGGTGATCATTATTCTATCTTTCAGATCAGGTATGTATTCTTTTGTATCACCTAGTCTGCTGTTAATTGCTTCTAGTGTGCTTTTCACTTCACTTGTATTCTTAAGCTCTGACTGTCTGATTCTTTTTTATGTTTTATATTTATTTGCTAAAATTCTCATTGTGTTAATCTATTCTTTTTCCAAGTTCAGTTAGCATTTTGATTACTAATATGTTGAATTCTTTCTCTGGGAAATTATTTCAGTTTGATTAGTTGTTTTTTTCAGATTTTTTTTGTTTTCTTGTTTTTTTCTTTTGAAACAAATTCCTCTGTCTTCTCATTTTGTTTAACTTTCTCTGTCTCTATGAAATAAGGTGAAATGCCTCCTGGTCTTAAAGGAGTGTCCTTGTGTGGGAGCATGCCTATGCAGGCTGTGTGTGCCCAGTGGATTTGTTGGGAGAGCTGGATCTGAAGTGAGCATGGGTAACATCTTCCCCCAGGGTGTGGTGGCTGCATCAACTTGGTGGGAGGTGGGGCTGGAGATGGAGGAGCTAGAGCCAGAGCTCTAGCAGAATAGGGGGACCTGTATCATGTACACTTTTTAAAAAATATACATGATAAAAGCTGAAAAGTACTAGTAGTTTGTAATATATGTCATTTTCAGAAACCCTTTCAAGGAAAAAATACAACACATAAAAGACTTACTTTTGAGTTTGCTATTCATTTTGAACTGCTCTCAAAAAATATAAATTTACTTTGGATTGTATTTATAATGGCGTGTTTTGTTCCCAAAGAAATAATGTAAATAGAAAAATCAATTATACTATTTTCCCAATCGAAAGATTTGTAATATTGTATTAGTAAAGGTTCTCCATAGAAACAAAACCAGTAGCGTGTGTGTGTGTGTGTGTGTGTGTAAACATATGTAGAGATTTATTATAAGGATTTAAGACCCATGATTATAGAGGCTGGCAAGTCTCAAGATCTTTAGGGTGAACTGGCAAGTCAGGACAGCCAATGTTTTGGCTCCAGACAAGGCTCAAAGGGCCAGTGAACCAAGAGAGACAATGTTGCTGTTCTAGTCTAAAGGCTAGAAGTGGTGAGACTTGGGAAGAATTGATGTTTCAGTTCAGGTCCAAAGACAATTTAAAAAGCCAATGTTCCAGCTCAAAGGCCATGGAGCAAGAAGAATTCTCTCTTACTTAGGGGATGGTCAGTTTTTTGTTCTATTCAGGCTTTTAACTGACTGCATGAGGCCCACCCACATTAAGAAAGGTAATCATCTTTAGTCAGTCTACAGATTTAAATGTTAATTTCATCCAAAAACACCCTCACAGGAAAATCCAGAATTATGTATGACCAAATATCTGAAACCCCATGGTCCAGTCAGTTAATGTATAAAACTAACCATCATAAACAATGTAAGATAACTATACTAGTATTTCTATGTGGTATAGAAAACACTTGAGCAGGAGAGGTTATAAAAATGCAGTCTTTAAGGATAGAAGTTATAGAATATAAATATTCATGTACATGAATCACTGATGTAAGATTATTTATTAATTAATTTTGAGAAACCACAAATCTACAATATTATGGAATTGATAGTGATATGTTGATTCATAGGAACATTATCATTTTGTCTTATCAAAACCACCTAGATCCCCACTTACACCAATGGACAATAGTTTTGGAAGTCCTAGCCACAGCAATCAGAGAAGAAAAGGAAATAAAAGGGATCCAAACTGGAAAGCAAGAAGTAAAACTGTCACTGTTTGCAGATGACATGCTACTATACATAGAAAATCCTAAAGGTGCCACCAGAAAACTACTAGAGCTCATCAATGAATTTGGTAAAGTTGCAGGATACAAAATTAATAATCAGAAATTGGTTGCATTGCTATATGCTAACAACAAAAGATCAGAATGAGAAATTAGGGAAACAACCCCATTTATCATCACATCAAAAAGAATCAAATACCTAGGAATAAACCTACCTAAGGAGGCAAAAACCTGTACTCTGAAAACTATAAGACCCTGATGAAAGAAATTGAAGATGACACCAACAGATGGAAAGATACACTGAGTTCTTGGATTGGAAAAATCAATATTGTTAAAATGATCATACTACCCAAGGCAATCTACAGAGTCAATGCAATCCCTATCAAAATACCAATGGCATTTTTCACAGAACTAGAACAAATAATTTTACAATTTGTATGGAAACACAAAACTCCCCGAAGAGCCAAAACAATCTTGACTAATAAGAACAGACTAGAGGAATCACACTCCTTGACTTCAGACTATATTACAAAGCTACAGTAATCAGAACAGTATGGTATTGGCACAAAAACAGACACATAGATCAATGGAACAGAATAGAGAGCCCAGAAATAAACCCACACACTTATGGTCAATTAATCTACAACAAAGGAGGCAAGAACTATACTTTCAGAATACAGGAGATAACTCAGACTTACCCAGATAATACAGATTCTCTTCCGTGAGTGAACTAGAAAACACTTGTTCTTCAGAATTAACAGGGAATACTTAATTGACTGTCTTAATCTTGTCTCTAGGTAGAAGGCAGGAAGTATAAATTCAACAAAAAAGAACAAAATTTCCCTCTGGCCATTCCTAAATAAAGGACACTTTTTCATGAGTTTAAGCTATATTTAATGATATCTTTGCAGTTAAAATAAAAACAATAATAAAAAATATCAACAACCATGAAAACATAATAAAAATGTCAACAACCAAGGAACCTAGAAATTTAACTTAAAGTTTAATGTGAAGCCTTAGTGCCTGGCAGAAACAGAAAGCAAATCTCCCTGGAGGAAAACAGTTTAAAATTAGTCCTCAAAAATCTGCCACATGTAATATATAGAAATAATATGAGCAAATAATTTAAAAATATTACTAAACACAAACAGAAACATTGATGGTTTAAAATTATTTGAAATATAATCTCTATATTGTATCTACATATTGAAATTATTAAATAAAAATATAAATGACACATTTCATATGTTCTAAGGAATAAAAGGAGATGAATGAAGTATAACAAAGGTAAAAGAGACTAACAAATAAAGCAATGTTGGAAAATAATCAATTGGAACTTGAAATAAGATACATGACAATAAAAATTAGAACCTCAATGAACAGTGAGGAAAGACTTAGTAAATTGGAAGATAGAGCTGAAGATATTATCCTAAATTCAACAAAGAATATCAAAGAACTAGAAAATATAGAAGTAACATTAGGAAAAATGGAGAAGAGTGTAAAGCCCAACATTGGCCTAATTAGAGTTCCAGGAAAAATAGTTTGAAGGAGAATAAAGAAAATGTAATCATTCACAAAATAATAACAAATACATTTCCAGAATTAATCAGTGATACCTATTAAAAGATTCAGATAGTCCAAACTTTTCCAAATAGTAAGGTACAACACATACACACACATACGAACACATACTCACACAACACTCATCTGGGTTATGAAGAGATCTTTTTGAAATTATCTACTCATAGTTCAGTTCAAATAGTGTTCCTTAGGAATATCTTCTCTAAACCTCGGTGCCAGAGCAGTTCTCACTGCTTTAAATTTGATATCATCATATAGCACTTTTGTAATGCTTGCTGCAATTGTATATGCATGTTTATATTATTTGTTGTTTATTTCTTTTTCTAAACTTTGAGGTACATGAGAACAGACACTGGTTTTATCATCTTTATCATTTTATTCCCAGTGCTTAGCACAGAGCCTGATACATAGTAGGTAATCAAAAACATATGATTAATTAAAAATTGATAAGAAAGATTCTTTGAAAAATGAGTATTTAATACCTGAAATATTTTAATACTTTTATTACTGCTATATTTGACACAAAATATGTCCCTATTATGAAACAATCACATGCCCCTGTCATTTAATGCTCTTGAATTAAGTATTATTATCCACATCACATGTATGAGGAAACTCAGAGTTTAAGAACCTTCCAGAACATTAAATAGCCAATATGTGAAAGAAAGATGGCATTTGAACACAGACCCTCCTATTATTTCTGTCAGTTATTTATTGCCACAATGTGAAAGAAACAGCAACAAGAACAAAACTCGTGGTTATACAAATATTGGATTGGCCAAAAAGTTCCTTCAGCTTTTAAGTAAAAATAAAAGACACATTTTTCATTTTCACAAAGAACTTTATTGAAGAACTTATTCACCGTTTTGTTCCACTGCCTTCTGCCATTTTTTAGGCAACTTCACAATTCCATCTTCCCAAAACTTTTAGTCTTTTTGAGCAAAGAACTGTTCCAGGTGCATTTTACAGTCTTCTAGGGAATTGAAATTTTTTCCACTAAGAGAATTTTGTAAAGACCTAAATAAATGGAAATCAAAGGTGCAATGTTTGGTGAATATGGCAGATGAATCAGAACTTCCCAGCCAAGCTGTAACAGTTTTTGCCTGGTCATCAAAGAAACATGCGGTCTTGCATCATCCTGATGGAAGATTATGTGTTTTCTGTTGACTGATTCCGGACACTTTTTATGGAGTGATGCTTTTCAGTTGGTCTAATTGGGAGCAGTCCTTGTTGTAATTAATCGTTTGGTTTTCCAGAAGGAGCTTGTAATAGAGGACTTCCTTCCAATCTCACCATATACACAACATCACCTTCTTTGTATGAAGACCGGCCTTTGGTGTGGTTGGTGGTGGTTCGTTTTGCTTGCCCCACAATCTCTTCCTTTCCACATTATTGTACAGTATCCATGTTTCATCGCCTGACACAATTTGTTTTAAAAACGGGACGTTTTTGTTATGTTTAAGTAGAAAATCGCATGAGGAGATACAGTCAAGAAGGTTTTTTTTGCTAACTTATGTGGAACCCAAAACATCAAAGCGATGAACATAACCAAGTTGGTGCAAATGATTTTCAGTGCTTGATTTGGATATTTTGAGTATGTAGGTTATCTCCCACGTGGTATAATGTTGATTGTTCTCAATTAAGATCACTGTCAACTTCAACTGATCTACCTGACAGTGGAGCATTATCCAGCGAGAAATCTCCAGCACGAAACTTCACAGACCATTTTTGTCATGTTCAATCAGTCACAGCACCATCTCCACACACTGCACAAATCTTCTTTTGCGTTTCAGTTGAGTTTTTACCTTTCTTGAAATAAGTAAGTATAGTATGCCAAAAATGTTGCTTTTTTTTCATCTTCAATATTAAAATGGCTACACAAATATTCACCAATTTTGATGTTTTTCTTTTAATGCATGCTGATATGACAGCGGTCACAATACAATCTAACAAAATTGTTTTGAATGAAGTTAAAACAACTAAGCGCTACTACAGCCATCTTATGGAAAAAACCAAACGAACCTTTTGGCCAACCCAATATAAGCATTTATTTAGCTCTTGTTACCATGGATGGACTGAAAGTCAGCTGATCCAGGATTGGGACATCTGTGGATTGTGCTGATCGTAGCTAAATTTGCTCATGCTTTAGGGCAAGAGTGGGCTACTCTTCGCGGGCACCTGGGCATAAGGGCTCTGCCCTGACTATTTATTATCCTCTTTTGAGAACACTGGACTAGTCTAGGTATGTCTTTTGATGATCGTGGCAGAAGCACAAAGCAGCTGAAGGGTAGCAGAACATGCCACCACAAAATATGCTTCTTTGGCATAAAGATTATTTCGAGAAACAGCAGACATAGGAGAAGTTTTGAAAACAGAGTAGAAATTACTTTTTTCTAAGAGACATTTACATTTACAAGGAAAATCTCCATTTGTGAGGGTGTCTCCATTTCTGTACCAGGAAGAGGAGGATGACCAAATCTCTAGAAACTCTTATTAAAGAAGATGGTACCGACTTAAATCTGCATAGCAAATATATCCGTGTTTACTGTGTTTTTTCTGTAACCTCCTGAAACCTCTCCCCCCCTCCCAACATCCTCTTATTATCTTTACCTGGAGATGGAATTAAGGTGGAGGCTTGGGCCATTTGGGGGAGTTACTCAGTTTTCCTAGGTATTTTCCATATAAACAGGAGGTATACAAGTTATTAAACTTCTATTTGTTTCTCTCCTGTTAATCTCTCTTTTATTACAGGAGAGTCTTATCCAAGAACCTAGAAGGGTAGAGGGGAAATTATTTTTCCTCTACCATTGTTTGCCAAAGACATTTAAAGTTTGCATTCCAAATTAGGTAATGCTTTCCCCCTTTACTAAGTTTAGTTTTATTTATTTACCATATAATTTCAAGTTTATAATAATTTATATTCAGAGAAATCTAGATTCTCTAAATATAGAAATAGAACCTGTCTACTTCTCTCTGTTTCCTCCCTCTTATAAATTGAGAGGTGAAACCCCAAATTTGAATAGAATAATGGTCAAAATATGAATGTACAGTTTGATTAAAAGAAATACCAATAGCCTTAAATGTATATAAGATGCTCAGCCTTGCTCCTAATAAAATAAATAATCAGCATATACTGAGATACCATTTTTCACCTATCAGATTGATTAAAATTTAAAACATATTCTGTTGGTGAAGTTTGGAGAAATTGGAACTCTCATATCTTGCTTGTGAAGAGACAGAATGATACAAACTCTAGAAAGAGGAATTTGGCAATATCCATTTATCTACCTATTTATCTACCTGCCTACCTTCCTACTTATATACATTACTAAGCATAAATAATATGGAATATATTACAAAAGTAGAAAATAATATATGTAAATTGTATTAACTGTGACATACATCTTGGTGATTCATGATTTTGAGCAAATATAAACCCCTAGACACTTTATGAATTTTTAAGGAACTTTAAGAGTCATGGGCTATTCAGGTTCTGACATTATGTTCTTATCTAAATTAAATATTAGTTAATTATTAACCACATTATTAATTACATTCTCTTTCAATAAATATATACTTTTGGAAAGACATACAACTCATAATGACAGATGAATGAAGAATAAAACCAAATGAAACAAAAAACTAATTATAAAAACTGTTTCAATTAAAATAATCTTTGAAAAATAACATATATAAAGGAAAAGGAGGGTAAAATGTCATATTTTATTCTTATTGATGCAATATCAACTGGCTTCATGGTATCTCTGTATTACATGATTTTGGGTTACTGTTTGGATTATATAAGAATAGTAATTAATAAATCTTCAGTTGTCTTTAGATATTTTTTAGTTTTAGCTCTCTAAAAATCATCAAAATATTAAAAAGCAAAATTATATATTTGTGTGTATATATGTGTATGTATACATGTGTGTACAGTACCTATAAACTTATAATAACTTAAAAACAGACATAGTTAACTGAGAAAGTAATACTAAGTCAGAAAATAATCAGTAAGATTGAGATCATATTGTGGTGTTTCTATGTTATTATTGTAAGAATATTGACGTATTGAGTTCTATTAGTTTGAAATGGATGCCCTAACAAATACCACAGACTGGGTGGTGAATAGAAAAAAAATTTTTCTCACAGTTCTAGAGGCTAGTAGTCAAGGTGTTTGGTTTCTTCTGAGCCCTCTTTCCTTGACTTACAGATGGCTGACTTCTTGCTGTGTCTTCATATGGTTGGTCTCTGTTATTTGTGTCCTGATATCCTTTTTCTGATAAGGACACCAGTCCTATTGGATTAGGGCCCACCCAAATGACCTCATTTTACCTTAATTATCTCTTTAAAGGCCCCATCTCCAAATACAGTCACATTCTGAGGTACTGGGGGTTAGAACTTCTTCATATGAATTTGGGGGGAACACAGTTCAGTCCATAACGTAAATAAGTGTTTTCCTCAAAAACACAATTTCTAGAATTCTTCTGCTTTCCCACAAAGGTTAATAAAATTGTGTTTATGAAAGGAACTGTGCTTGTTTATTAAATTAAAATTAACTCAAATACTTGAAACAAATGGACTTTAGAAAAAAGTTAAAGCTGTTAGATAAAATGAAGAAACATAGCTGATTTCCTTATTAGCATATACTTAAATTTATCCCTGTTTTGTCTTTTAAAAGAAATGAGTTTTCAATGAATGCATATAAAAAGTATAATCTAAATCAGGGGTCCCCAACCCCCGGGCTGTGGACCAGTACCGGTCTGCAGCCTGTTAGGAACCAGGCCGCACAGCAGGAGGTGAATCATCAGTCACCTCCGGTCCGTGGAAAAATTGTCTTCCATGAAACCGGTCCCTGGTGCCAAAAAGGTTGGAGACTGCTGGTATAAATGAATGATATTGAAATTATAAATAACTTGATTTAAGCAGAGAGCACTATATTTTCATATAAAATTACATATTAATACAATGCCATTAGATACATTTATTTCTATGACATTTTGAAAAATATTTTACTTTATATATTACAATATCATTAGATGTATTTGTTTCTCCTATTTACTTTAAATGGTTCTAAGACTATAAAATAAATTTAGATAACATAACTTCTGGTGTTTTTCTTTCTTTTCTGTGGATTCAAGTTACCATCTGACATCATTTCAACAATTTTTCCTAAAGAATTTCTTGTATGTAGGTCTGCTTGCAAATTCTCTCTCACTGTTGGTTTGTCTAGAAATGTCTTTATTTCACTTAATTTTTGAAGAATAGTTACAATGTATGAAGAATTTTTGTTTGACAGATTTTGTCCTTCAACATTTGAATATGTCATTCCATTGTTTTCTGCTTCTGTTATTTCTGATGAAAGTTCAACCATTATTTGATTAATTGTTTTGTGTATGTGATGTATCATTTTTCTCTTGCAGCATTCAATCTTTTCTCTTTAGCTTTGGCTTTATGCAATGTTGTTATAATGTGTCTCCATGTGATTTCCTTTGGTTTGATTTTATTTGGAGTTGAATGGACTTCTTGGAGGTATAAGTTAATGTTTTTTCTCAGATTTGAGAAATTTATAGCCATTGTTTATGCAGATCTTTTCTCATAAATCTTTATGCTTATTGTTGTCATCTGGATACATTTAACATTCCTTCTGATCCTTATTATCTATTTAAATTGTGAAATCGGCTACATTTCTCTTTTAAAATAAACTTTTTAAACTATGGATAACCATAAATGATTTTCTCTATGTGAGCAAATCTTTTCAATCATACTTCCACTCTTATGATAACTTTTTTTCTTTGCTTTAAAAATGAAATAAGGATAAAACTTACATTTAAAAAAATGAGACATTGGATTCCTAAACATAGTTCTTAATATTTACCCCAGGATTCAAATAGTTAGGCTTACCATCCCTTTCCATTCTCTCTGTTCAAAACAAATAAAGACATATTTTGCCTAGAGTAAAAATGAAAGTGAAGCTTTTGCTGTAGAATGACAATTATTGTCTAGGATGAGTCATGTAGTTTAAATAGAAAATTCATCCTTTTGTCTGTAGGCATAAATAAACAAGATAATCACACACTATTAAAAAGCAGTAAATTTTTCCTGTGTTCAAGTTGAAGGGCAGTTTATTGTAAAATAGATGAAAAGGGAGTTAGAATTATATCGTGGGAAAAAAATCCATGATTTATTAAGTAAAGACATCAATGTAAATGTAATGACTGATTTAGGTTAATAAATGTGGCTCAAATTTAAATACAAATATTGTGTTTATATTTGCCATGGGACTTGATATCATGAAGATATAATAAATTCTGTCATTGGATCACAACTTTTCTGAGCAATTTAATAAGAAATCAGTTCTCTGTGTAGTTCATTTTTAGATACGTAAACAAATGATTAGTGCATATTCCAGTGTTAAAGACAGAACATAATTATAATTTTCATATTATAATCATTTTATGTATTTAATGTCCATAAAAATCTATTTCATATTTATTATTATTATAGCTTCATGATACAAATACTGAGTCACCGAGAAATTAAGTGACATAAAGAGAAGGTGTCAAGCTAGGATTTAAACTCAGCTTGTTTCCAGACCCTACACTCTCAGGCCTCTCTGCTTTAGTATAGAAGAATTTTGAAAATTAATTGTAATATGAGCATGAAGATGTCTTCACAACAACATTAACTCTTGTTAATGCTAATAATGTGTATGATTTTTCATTTTTAATATCAACAACTTATATGTATTCACCAATTATATTTAATTGGTTAATGTAGTTGATAATTCTGTTTTTAAATTGTGAAATGGGAGGAGGACATTCAGGAATCATACATTCAAGCTCACTTTTCACTATTGAATTATTTAAATTTATTCATTTGCAAATGTATTGATTGTGCTAGTCACTGGAGATATAACAGTAATGAGGATTAAAAAATGTTGCCTTTATGGATCTTAAATTCTGATGGCAAAATCAGAATAAAACATGTAAACCTACATGTTTCTTCTACAAAGAAGAAAACTACAGATTTTAATAGAGTCTTTGCAGGATGATTAAAGGGTGATATGAAAGACCACACAGGGGGAGGATGCTAATTTCAACAGAGTAATTTACCTGTGAAATTTCAGCATGCAGAAAAAGACCCACCCCCACCCCGATCCCCTAGGTTAAGTGTGGCAAGAAGCATAGAAGGACATATACCAGTTAGAAGAAACAAGTGAAAAGCCCACAGCTGAGAAAATAGTTGCATATGGTTAAGAAACTGGGAGACCAGAATATCTGCAGAATGGTGCGACTTGGAAACTATGATACAAGGTGAGATTGTAGTCAGAAAAAGACTCATGGATATGTATTAGAAGAAACCAGTATGTAATTGCTGGAAAAGTCTGCCGTATTCACAATAATGGCTTCCTCTCATATTCCTGATTTTGGACCTGGTCTCCCATAACCAATTGATTGGTTCACCTTGAACATTCATATTTACCTTTCTAGGAATTTAAGATTAAAAATACAGCACACAACGTCTGGGCATCACAGAGAGCTGAGCCATATCATCAATGGCATCCATTCCATGAGCCTCTTCAGCTGAGAACCCTGGAACAGGTAGAAGTATGATTTTTGGATTTTAGGCATTAAAAGGAAGGTAGGAGGAAATAACATGATAATTAATTTCCATCCCAAAGCTCTCACACTGAAAATATCAAGATAGTTTCCAGTTATATTTTTAAATGAGATTATAATAATCCATAGGGCATCTGAGAATGAGTATATTCTCCCCCTTAAGATTCTTTTCTGGTAACTTCCAGACATATGGAACGGATGTCTTCTAGACATGATATATTTATGTAAATTAATAGCATTACTTTTACTCTTCTTATAATTTAACTATAATTTTTAGAGTGCTTGTGATTCAGGTATTAGCTATTTTGCCATACAAATTATATTTGTCACCACTTTTCATCTATTATTACCTTATAACTCATCTCATTTATTTTACATCATTCTTGTATCACATCATGTTTTTAAAAATCATTAGCTACACTCTTTAAACTTATTTCATAGAGTAAGAAGAAATTAATTTTCTACCTTAAGCTGACAACTTTTGTAAAGAACATTTTGTTTCTAAATATCTAGAGATAGAGCAAAGTTAGCTTTGGAGTTAGAATAGTTACACAGCAGGCAAGTTCCCAGGTTTTATGCAATGCTTTATACAAGATAAAAAATCCATTGCCTTCAGGTTTTCATGCTCAGGATATATATTTTATTTGTTAATGATTCCAATCCTAAAGATTAGCACAAATGAACAGTCCTGGATAAGGATGATTCATTTTATGTTTGGTATTCTAATTATTATTTCCTTGCCTAGGCAGTCAAACTCAATTAAAATATGCTCTTACAAAAAAATAACCAGAGCCCTGTGCATGCAATTATTTATATTAATCTTAAAATAAGAATTCCCAGTACATCAAATGGGCAGTGACTTTATATGTATAGAAAAACCACCATAAAAGTTAACGGTGCCTCATGAAATAATAATAGTATTTATTAAACTATAAGCAGAGAATTACACACATTTATATAGTCATTTAAAGCTTTGCTTATATTGTTGTTTTATTATGGCTGGAGAGAAAACTAAATGTTTTTTTTTTTAATTTTTAAACAATGGCAAGTTTTACAACCTTTCATATTTTAAGTGCACAAATTATTTGACCATATCAATAGTGCAGAAACTATAAGATATACAGTAGCATTTACAGTTAGAACTTCAGTCAAGAAATATTTCTTAAACTAGATATTATACTAGGTATGTGATATATAAAGAAAAATTTTAAAATAAGTAATCCTTTTCTCTCAAGGAGTTTATTATACAACAGAAAGTGTGTGTGTGGGGGGGATGTATATCATACATAAAGCATATGTATATAATGATATACTTGTTTGATTCAACTCTGCTTAATTTTAAGCACTATTTTCTTAAATAGAAATATATATGTATGAATACACACAATTATATATGCAAAAATGGCATCAAATTTTATTTTCTGAATCAGATAATTTAAGTACATTTCTTCATAGAAAAATTATAAGAAGGAAAATCCCTTTGAGCTGAAAAAAGGGATTGATACTAATCATATTTAGCATATTTTATAGAATTTCTTCTAGACATAGTGCATATTGAATACATGCAGAATGCAGGATTGTATAGTGTTCTTTAGGTGGGGCATAATGAAATATTTCTAACCGTTCTGACATGCATAAATATTGTTCAAAGCAAGCCTCATAGTCATGTCTGATTTGAGGGGAGTAAAGGAATGTAATTCTACAATTGCAGAGAAAGAAACCATAATTATTTAATTGAAACTCTGATGTATATAACATATACACAAGAAATATAAATATAGGTAAGAAGGAAAAAAATGATCATTACTCATCAAAAAAATTATTTGATTTACTAAGCACAAAGCATAGGAAGATGAAAACCACTGGAAAATTCTGAGATTTAGTAAGGTGGTCAGTTGCACCAATAAATGTGAGAGAAGAAATATTTTTCTTAAATTTTAATAGCACATAGCAAGTATAATTTTTTTAAAATTCCCACTTACATTTTTAAAACATAAAATCTAGAAATATAAACGTCTTTAGAAATGTATAGAACTTACATAAATAAAATTATAAAATTCTATTTTAAGACCTAGGGTAAAATTGCTTTATTTTCAATTTTGTAAAGAATTTTAATGTCTCTAAATGTATCTATATATGTAATGTAATCACAATACAAATATTAGAACAATATTTTTTAGAGATGGAAAAATGCTCTAAAAGATGTAATGAATATAGCTAGGAAACTTTATCTAGAGAAAAATTGAATAATTGTAAAGAATTGGTCTTGTGTACTATCCAAAATACATGGCTTGGGCTTTAGCGTTCTGAGTAGACACAGGAACTAAACCATAAAACTAGAGCAGAGTTCTGGACATTTCCTACCATGCTAAGTTTTAGTCCTCTAATTTTTGGATCACAAGAAAATCTAGAGGTCCTGAGAGAAGAAAAGGGAGCATATCAGGATTGGAGTAGTGACCAATCAGTATAGAAGTATTGAAATTCAACATTTACACAAGTGGTGTAGATGTACAAGACAATAGCTATATGCCAGCCCTGACTGTGGTTTTGGTGCCATATTTAAAATGCACAGGAGGATTTTGCTAAAACATATAGAAACTCATCAAGTTATTTTAAGATGCATGACAAATATGGCTTCTTATAATCAGATGGATTATGAAATAACCAACTTCCTAATCAAACCCCCTATCATTATAGTAATAATCGTGAATTCCAAAGGCATCAAAGAATTACCTTGTTCATCAGCCACATACATTCAGTCTATCATTTTAAATCTCTCTGTTGTACTCTCAGATTATATTTTTAATCTATGTTTTTAATCTAATTCACTTTCTCTTCACCTCCCCAATCAGCAAAATTCCAATCAACCACCCATGAAAGCAACTTTTCCCTGCTTATCTTCTGCTGGTTTCATACTCCCTTCTCCATTTAGCACAGAATGACTTTATTTTTAAAATTTTAAATCATATTTCCTTCCAAAAAATCCAGTAGATTTTTCTTTCTCATACTTAAAAGTCTAAATTCCATACCATAGAGATAAGGATCTTTATGATCTGGTCGCTGTTGAGCTTTCCCCTGCTACTTTCTCATCATAATCTGGTCACACTGGTCTCTATAGTCCGTCTTTGCATAGTTTGTTCATTCTGCATGGAAAACATTCCATCAAAATGTAGCAAAGTGACTTTGTCTCATCTTCATATCTGTACTTAAATGTTACACTCTCCAGGAGGCTGTCTCTGAACATTGCATGAAGGAGGGGCATACCTTTCATAATATTTGTGTATTTCCCCAATGGCATTTATCTCAATATGTACTTAACTTTTTCTTTAGGGGATCATTAATGTTTTAATGACTCTAATTTAAATTTTTCAGTTGAGTTATAGTTGACATGCAATAAACCATGTATATTTAAAGTGCACAATTTGATAAATGTTTGACATATATACATGCCAGTGAAACCATTACCACAGTCAAGACAGTAAACATGCACATCTCCCTCAAGAGTTCAACCATACCCCTTTGCAATCCTTCCCTCCTGCATCCGCCACCTCCGGGCAACTATGACCTGCTGTCTGTGAGTCCATCAGTTTGTGTTTTATAGAATTTTGTGCAACTGGAATTTTACAGTATATATATATTTTTTTTCCAGTCTGGCTCAGCAACAAAGAGCCAGAGCTAGGGATTCACACAGCAACATGGATGAGTCCCAAAATAAATATAGCGCTTACTTTATACGTTCATGTCTTTTGCATTGTTTTGTCTCTGTTCCAAACTGGAATACTAACTAACTGTTGACTGGTAATAATATGTTTAGATTCAAATAAATGAACAAGATAGGGAGTAGCTTGGTAAAAGATTGTTTACAGAAGGAAATGTCACCTATTCTGCTTGCTACCTTTTATGCTTAAAATTATGAAATATTATAAAATGAGACCATAACTATGAACTTATTCATCAGTAATGTACCTGGGTGCAAAAAATATGATCAGAAAATTAAATATTTGAGATTCCAGTATACTAAATGAGTTTGTATGTTTCCAGTATGAGTACTAGATGGTAGACTGCTAAGCATTGCCATGTTTTATAATGAATATAAGTAGATACCTATATTTTTATATATATGCTCCAATTCAAGTTGAGAAATGTGTAAACAGTTATGAGAAAACTAATTTCACATGACTGGTTTTGGATGCAACTCTAACTTTGATGACCATTATATACTGGACTAAAAAATAAAATGGTTATTTGATGGAATTGGAATGACCTAAATCACACAGAATCTGGAAGAGTTCAGTCCTTGAAAGAAGTGAACTGCAGAGAGTGAAGTCCACATTTATGTGGCTTGGCCCCTAACACCACTCTCCAGTTGATTAGCAAGGGGTGGTAAGAGCTCTCTGGGAAATCTTCATTGTCACTGGCTTAAGGTGTCAGAGGGATTCAGAGCTGTCACTGGGGGGAGAAACCTGGAAAGGAAGATGTCATATAATGTGAATACAAAAGCTCTGAGTATAAACCCCCTCAAATCCTTGGCTGGATGTACATGTGCACAAGATACTCCGGTGAGCTCAGGGTAGAACAGCTGAGGTCCCACTCCCTGTGCTTTGATCTGGGACTCTTCCAGGCAATAAACTGAGACAGACACTGGGCTGCCCTTGCTTATTTTCGCTCTCTCAGTGATCACTGCTTTGTGCTGCTGTTACCTTGTTTCTAAAAACAATTTTTCCATATATTTTTTCCTGGATTTTTAGTTATTTCAGCAAGAATTGTTACTTCATTGTGGCTGGAAGTGGCAGTCCTCCACATTATGCCTTTAACATTGCGTAAGAAAGAGTTTTAGGAAGTTTTTGAGTAAGTAACATAATATTCTCTTGTTTCTAAAAACAATTTTTCCATATATTTTTTCCTGGATTTTTAGTTATTTCAGCAAGAATTGTTACTTCATTGTGGCTGGAAGTGGCAGTCCTCCACATTATGCCTTTAACATTGCGTAAGAAAGAGTTTTAGGAAGTTTTTGAGTAAGTTTCATAATATTCTCCACCTATGTTATAGGTTATTTTAAAACTACATTCAACATATTATACACATACCAGGAGAGTTTATATCATGTAAGTAAAGAAGATGCATACTTTTACAAGTTCAAAAGTAAAGTGATTCTTTTTATTCTTTTATTTCAAAGTTTTGTTAAAATATGAACTTTTTACTTTTTGGAAACTAGTTTGGGATCATTTCCTAAGTAACACTTTTATATTATTTTTACTGGAGCCAAACAAATCAATAAGTGGTTATTGTGCAGCATGACTATTTATCTCTAATTCCCTTCCAAATGACCTTGCCGAGGTTACGGACAAGAATTTACAGAGTACAAGCATATAGGAAACTGGGACCATTGAATGGAAGAAAACTGTTGACTGTCAGGTTAAATTACAAAAATATATACATAATAACCTGCCAAAAATGAGTCCAGTGATATTCTTGATGCCTAGGGGATACCTAAATTTTAACATATTTTCTCAGCCCTCAAAGTGAAATAGATTAGAAGGGAAAAAGTCAGAAAAAAGATTATAACATATTCATCTACCACTGGAAATAGATGGAATGAATAATGCCTCCCCAGGTAACCTGGAAGGTTCCCCTTTTACCTTTGTTTCTGAGCTGTTTGGAAAGTCCTGACTACCCAGCCAGGGATGCCTTTTGTTCTTTCAGTGTCTTGAAGAGAAAGCTCTGGAAGGCTCCCTTAGTTTCTATGGTATCACAGAATCGAAAGCCAAACATCAGAGACACTGGGGATGTGTTTAAGATACACGTTTCAGCTTCTAAAGAATCAGTGATTTCACTTGCTCTAAGTAAAGAGTAAATCAAAGGCTTCACTATTACCTTCCAGGGATCAGCAATTCACAAGAATCGTGGGCCTTGTCTCTCTCTGAAACATGCAGGAATCGTTCAAAAATTAGTGAAACTAGACTGCATTGCCTCCGAGTTCCCTCTTCTGACAAACAACATTTATTGGCTCTCCAGACCAGTGTTCTCATTTTCTTTTGTTTTCTCTCCTTCTGGGAGGTTGTTTCACATCTTTCTTCCAATATTTCTACTAGGTATTAGTTACTGCCATCATACTTTTAACTTCCTTTTTTTTTTTTTTTTTTGGTAAATAATTGTTACAGAATTTTTTTCTTTTATTAGGGATACTCAAAAGGCCAAAAATATTACTGGTGATTTTTTTTTTTTTTTTTATTGTGGTACACGGGCCTCTCACTGTTGTGGTCTCTCCCGTTGCGGAGCACAGGCTCCGGACGCGCAGGCTCAGCGGCCATGGCTCACGGGCCCAGCCGCTCCGCGGCATGTGGGATCTTCCCGGACTGGGGCACGAACCCATGCCCCCTGCATCGGCAGGCGGACTCTCAACCACTGCACCACCAGGGAAGCCCTACTGGTAATCTTTTAAGTTTGATTACTCCAGCTTTATCTAAGCTGTTTCCTTCAATCTACATTTGTTTCTTGTTTTTCTTTTGTTTCTGCATTTAATTTTAGATAATTTTCTTAAGATATTTTCCTTAGATTATTTTTTTCTTAAATGTGTGGTGATCCTTACCTGTCACTTTGTATTTGTGATAGAAAACTAAGAATCTGATTGAAAAAGACCGTTCCCCATCAATCCAACATACACACACTCCATTAGAATATCTTTGTGAATTTTCTTTTGGGTTCAACACATTTCAGAGAGGAGACTATTCCAATATCATATATGGATTGTAAACCACCTGGTTACCGATTTTGTGCTTAGCACATGGGGAAAGTAAATAGTGGTCTATACATTTTGTAAACATTCCTTTAATGTCCAGTCTGGGTCCTTCATTGTGCCTGATGTCCAGAAATATTTTCTCTCACCTTCTGCAGAGATTAAATCTCCAGACTTCTCTCAAGGGGTAGAGGAACATTCAGGGTTGTAGAATTAACCTGGTAGATACAATGGTCTTTTTCTTAAAAGACTGCCACATAATCCTGTCATGCTTATTCCTCCATCACATCTCCCCACTCATATCTTCTTCAATCTTCTGACTTATTTATGATATAAATTGGTTTTCATTTTTGTTTGTTTGTTTTGTTTAGATTAGAGATTTTGGTTCAGGTAAGCCCAGTTTCCATTCATCTAACGTCAAACCAGATCTCAAGATATATACTGCTGTTCTTTCCTTTGTTATGTCTTTGTGGGAAATACATTTAAAAACTCGATTATGGTCATTTTGGCGATTTGCAGACATAGTGGAACTTAATGTTCAATTCACTGATTTTAATCAGAAGTTTTACTTTTCTTAAGTACTTTTGATTTTCATGTTACACTAAGTAAAAATAATTCAAATTTGGTAAAAAAGAAGTGTAACCCTTTATAGCTATAGCATGACTACTACACATATGCATATAAAGGAATACATCATGAAAATGACTCTCAGACACACTATAAGCTCATCCAGCTATAAGAAGTCCTCTAAATGGAAGGTTAAATATAAAATTTCTTTCTTGTTATTCTTTTCATAGCATCTTTTTAGCACAGTGGGTCAATTTGTAGCAGTATCTTACCAGCATAGATTCAAAAATAAAAAGAACAATGTGCTGAAATAGAAAATGGAGGTTCCCTATTTATTTTCCAACAATATACAGTAGAAAACTTATTTTAAATGTGTTGTTATAGTTTCACTGTTATTATTCTGAGACAATCATTACAAAGAGCCAAAGGATACATATATATTTCTGGAAGTTTACATTTTCTTTGTAAAGAATTGCCCGATTTTATGCTTACCATTTACTAGACACAGGCACTATATCCTGACTCTAGAAGGGAGAACTAATTTATTATTAATAGAGCTTTATACAAACAAGCATTCATGACATCAGTTTGCCCTTTTTAACTGTACCTCTGGGCACCACGTGAATCGTTTATGAGGTAGCTGTATGTCACACGATTGAAAAGATTGCAAATTTACAAAGTATACCACGGCATACACACGCACACACACACACACACACACATATTATGTGAATTTCTTTTCATGAGAAGCAGTTCGTCATTTGTATAAGAATAAGTATTGCCCTATTAATTAGGAAAGGTTTTCCCAGTTAAATAGATTTAGCCTAATAGCAGGGAGATAATTATATTGAGACATCATGATTGGTTATAGATTGTATTAATGATAAAATACTATAAGAGGCTTAATCTTTAAAAACAAGAAAAATGCTAGCAAAATATCAGATTATCAGACCAGACTATCATATGTCATGGATATAATGGAAAAAATCTGGAAGTATTAAATCAGGCAAACCATTCTTACCAAATTTAGAACACTAAAAAATACATCAGTGACTATTATCTTGCCTCACCACACAATGTTTATTACACCTGACATAGGAATGCACCCTGTGAAGGAACAGCCACATGTTAATTGTTATAGAAGTTGACTAAATATTAAGAACATATTTTATTTTAGAATTTTCTTTCTTTTTAATTCTATTCATGAACTTCAGATGTTATATATCCAGAGCAAGGCATGTAACAGAATGAATCATACTGCTAGACTTCAGAACTCTGCTCAGCTAAGTCTTAATGTCATATATTGTTCATAACGTAATCTGGCAAAATACAATAATGGCAGTAGTAGATAACAGTAATTTAATACTCATTTCTCTCTGCTCTAAATGTGAGATATATTTGCTGTACCTGAAAACAATAGTTGTTTAGATTGACTAAATATATAATTAAGTCAATCTACATATCCTATCTCCCTCAGAAACTCTTTTTAAAATGTAATTTATCATTGCCAGTAAAAATAAATTTTTCTCATTAGATGTTTGCTGTCTTGAGAGAATATTACAATAATCATTTTTCTAGTTCTTTAGCAGGAGAATAATTTTAATGGAGACATCACAATAAAATGTCTCATGAAAAATTAGAGTGCATTGAAAAAATTAAACATTAATAATTCTTAAAATGAGCAAACAATGGCAGAACTATCTTCTAAATGATCCAATGTGAGGAACACTTTTTATGTCTAAGTATTTTCAGACGACCGCATGATACCGTTTATGCTTTAAGTATTCATGATTTAGAATGTACTTAATTTAATGGAAACAATATGAATTTACTTTGAAAAAAATGATTAATCACAGCTACCTCTACATATGAAAAATAGCAAAACAAATATCTGTAAGATTATTCAGAATATAGACAAAATTTTACAAGTATATAGCTTAAAAGCATTATAGTAATTCAATGGTCCCCTCGTTGTCCACTGCCCATAAAAGATGTCCCTTTCTTAGCCAATAAAAAATTCAAATTTTTTAGAAAGCTTAATTGGCAATTAAAGTTTACCAGGATATTAAAATATGTAATTAATCAATATCGCTAGATAATTTAATTAAGCCTATAATTAATACTTTTATATTTATTAGAAATATAATTCTATAAAAGAAAATATCATAGCAAATAAAACTATCTACAAGCATTAACATATAGTAAAAAATATAAGGGCATTTTTAAGAGAAGTTTATTTTTCATCAACTTTAAGTGAGAGAGATTTGTTTGATTTCTAAATAACATTTCTGTTCAATTCAGCTTTTAAAATTGACACATTTTAAATATCTAAATTATGCATTAGGGCTTCATTGTTAAGATTGATCAAAAAAATCTGAGCAGGTCTATGATTTAGAAATGGTATTTAAATGTAAGTCATTTAAGTTTAATTCCTTAAGTTCTTAGAACATCTGAGTGATCTATAAAAAGAACCCATCATTGTGTTGTCAAAATGAGTGATTATGACTTTTCATTGTCAAGAACAAATGATTACAATTGTTTTAAACATGACTTTAACATTTTATAAGTACACACACATTACATTTTTGCAATTGTGTTGGCTAGGATAAGTCAGGTTTCTGGTTATTGTGAAATAAAAGTGTAAAAAATATAAAATTTTATACTTTTAAATTTTTATTATTCATCTACTTATAGAAACATAAATGATGCATTTATTTCTATCATAATTAAGTGTGACTATCTACAAATATTATTTCACTCAAACCTTAGTAAAAGGATCATTTTGATGGCATAACAAGCAGTACCTAAAACATGAAAGGGAGATTTCTTTGGTAATCAACAGGAATGTATTACTTAACAGATCTGCCAACTTTAGACCCACCAATATGTCATGCTGTTACTCACATACCTCTTTTCCTCAAACCCTCTCACCTGGCAGAGTAAAAATGTTCTCTGGTCTTTTCCAAGCAGATCTTCAACATTAGTCGGAACAATTATTCTCTATGCCTAAATAAAATGGAAAAAAATTCCAAATAACTGAGAATTCTAGACGTCATGATAGTACTTTTCGAAACACTGTTTTATTTCCAAAGATTAGCAATGTGCTTAGGTCAATATATATGCACCACCTGGATAAAAAAAAAAAAAAAGAATGAATCAGTCAATGAACAAAAAGTCTGCACACCTAAAATATTTTTCGGATTTCTATTTGAGAATAAGGCTCCCACCACCTTTTGAAGTTCTAGAAATGTAAGGCAGAGTACAATTGAATAACGCATTGTGTATTTTAAATGTAAATTGCAGTTTTTCTTGCTTTATACCACATTTTCAGTGGTTAACAAGAAGAGTTAATTCTAAGCCAATTTGTAAATACAAATATTCTCATAAAAATTAAGTCAAAGTTTTTAAACTTCAAACTTTTTCAAAATTTATGGTGAAAATTGAAATGTGTTGCAATGTTTCTTAATGAGAATATGTAAGCAGCTCTTTGCAGGAAACCACCTTCAGCAGGAAATCCCTTTTCGCTTATTTTAGCAAAGCTATGTTATAACTAACCTTAAACCAGGGACCCCCATGCTCTCCTTATCTCCGGCCCAAGAACACTTGTCAAATCTTTTGATCACACAATACCTTGCCTAAATACAATAATGGCAGTAGTAAATAACAGTAATTTAATACTCATTTCTGTCTGCTCTAAATGTGAGATATATTTGCTATACAAATATATCTCAAATATGTATTTGGTTCTTTACTTAGATCAAAGAAGTAGAATGAAGAATAACTAACAGGTGACCAGATCTCTTCCCTAGCTTCCCCTTCAGTAATCTCCCGAACAAACTGTGTGAACAAGATAGCATCTAAAGAACGATCACAAGGAGTTGACAAGCCTATATGCAGAGGGAGATGGCTACAAGTTTGATTCCCCTTTTCCCTTTAAAACTTTCATGGCTGAGCAGAATCTTCAGAGCTGGTTTCTGGGAGGAAACAGGGAGGTCCACCTTCTCCCCAGATTGCTAGCATTCTGATTAAAAGCAACCTTCTTTTCTATCAACAACTGCCTCTTGGGTATTATTTTTTGAGCGGCAAGCAGCTGGACCTGAGTTTGGTAACATGGCATCCAACATGGGGCTGCACTCCTGCAGCATCCAGTTCCTCCAGGCTTCCTAGATTGAAGCTGCCAGCTGTGGCACCATGCTGGGTTGGCCATGAAGGGCAGATGCTTATGGCTAGTCGGGCCAGAGTGGGGTATTATCAGGGAAGTCCCAGCAGCTATGGAAACTATTCGTTCCTGGGATGCTCCCTGTCTCTCCCCTGCTCAGCACCAGCTGCCAATTTTCACTTTCAGTTGGTGGAGATGGGAACATGCATTTGGATGAACTGGACAAGCTCCAGGACCAGGTTTTCCCATTGGAGCATGCCCAGGCAGCCTCCTTCTATGGCCAGTTGATTCTGATGTGCATCTGCCATTGAGAATCATTTGTGGGCACCAGGCACCATTTGGGTAAGGGGTGCTCTTTTGGGCCAGTTGGTTCTGACATGCATATGCCATTGAGAGACACTTGTATTTAAGGGAGTGTCTGATTAGGGCCTCTACTGGTCAACCTGTGATGGCTGTGCATGTGTACTTTGTGTTCTGTGTTGTGACTAAGTTTTTAAAGTGAAGCTATGAGACCTCTAGTTTTGTCTGTTTATATGTCAGTGTACAAATTATACATATGCCATGTCTCTATCCCTGGAAAATATTATCAGAATTGAACTTATAAAAGAGCCCTATTTAATTGACTTAAAAATAAGCACTTACAAACTAAACTCTAAAAAATATAGGGGGAGCTAGAATGAGTTTCAGGTTCATGTGAACTGGGAAATATTCAATATTGTTAATACCTGGTATTAAAGTTAGTTTCTTGATCTAATTAATACAGACATGTCTTTAGAGTCATCAATATTAAATATAATACTTTTATTGTACTTAGGTTAGGTAGAAGTCAAATAAGATCTTTTTATATCTGTTACAAATTTGTCAGCAAGAAAAATAATTTGGTATGATGAAATTCTTATAAGTAAATTGAATGCAAATGAGATAAGAGCTTTTGGGACAAAATAATATGGATACAGAAAGTGATGGAAGGTTTGAGTTTGGTAACAAATATAATGTTGCAAAAAGAGCCAAAAAGCCTGATTGATTATTCCCCACGTGTTTTACTTTGTTTTTTTTCAAAACATTAAAAGCACAGAAACTAATATTATAGACACAAGTTGTACACAACACCCAAAATTAATGTGTATTTTCCCCAGCTCCAGCCCCCATCAGATATTTCCAGGGGAAAAAAAAAAAGTTATGTATTGTTCCAGTGCATATTTCTATATATTGAATATATGTATAGCCATAAAATTTATGATGATACTTTTTATGAACATTTGTAATTCACATAAGTTCTGTCCTATTATCCTGCCTCATAGAAATGTGCTGTTTTCATTTAACATAATGAAAACACATCCATGTTGATACTTGTAGATCAAGGAATTTTTCTCCTTTTGCTCCAAAGAATCTCATTATTTGATTATGAGGAACTCTTCCTTTGATTTTTTTTTTAATAAATTGCTTGTCATAATTTTGCACTGATTAATTTTATATCCATTTTTATACTCATTTGTCTTTTGCTTATTTGAACATTTAGAATGTCTTTTGTTTCACAAAATATTTATTTTTAATATGGTAAAATTTATCAGTTCTTTAATATACTTGCTTTTTGCTGTTTAAGATATATATCCATATACCAAGATAAGAAATTTTTCTCTAAGTTTTAACTGTTATCATGTTTATATAATTTTGAGTGATTTGATATCTAATATGTTCTTTTCATATATTTAGTTTTTCTAACTTTTGGAAAATTTGCTAAGTAATCTTTTCTTGATTATTTCTAAAGCTTCCTCTCTCAAATTAGAGCAAAATATATGTATATTTTGTCCTCCGAATCTGTATCTAGTCCACTAATCTATTTCCATAATTTTGTATAAAACTACTAGATTTTAATTAGTATATTTTATAATATGTCTTGATTTCTAGACAATGTGAAAAATTGCCTTCCATTCTTTGTGTTTCTCGTAAGAGACTTAGCTTTGAAGACCATTTGTTATAACACTGTTGTGTTTTGTTTTGCTTCAAATGAAAATCTACTATGTCTTTCAATCATGCTTTTCAATTTTCTTTCAATCGTGTTTTGTGTAATTTTTGTTAGATTCATTCTTAAATATTTTTTAATTTTGTTGCTATTTTAAGTGATGTCTCTACAGTCTTACTTTATTTTGGAATAAGTTATTATTGTTTTTCTTGTATTACTACTTCCTTCTCCCCTCCTTTTCTTCCTTCTTACCCATGCACTATCTCTCTCTCCCTCTTTCTCTCATCTTATTGCCTCTGAGATTCAGTAGTGTAGTGATGGTGGGCAAATTGTCTTGGTGGCAATATTCTTGTGATTGGGATCTCTGTTTTTTTCTTCCTACTTCTCCTCACTCGACTCCACACAAAGACAGTTTACTATGTTTTAAGAGCTCATGTAATTATATTGGACTCATCTTGATAATCTATGATCTTCTCCCTATTTTAAGAAACTTAACCTTAATCTCAACTGCAAATTTTCTTTTGCCATGTAAGGTAACATATTCCCAGCTTCCAGTGATTAGGGCATTGACAGTTCTAAGGGGAATTCTGCCCACTGCACATAGCATAAGGGAGGGAATCATAGCTCTTGACTCACAATATAAGGTACAGAAATTTATACTTGAATGTTTCATAAGAAGTTGATAAGGATATGAAAAAATAATATTACAACACTAAATAACACTACTGTGAAAGACACTGTTGAAAACATTTCATTTTTAAAAATTATAATTGTGTGAAGTATGATGGGTGTCCCAGTTTTATACATGAGTAAACTGAGGCACAGAGTGATTCACATATACAGCACTAAAAAGGAAGAAAGAGAGAGAAGGAAGGAAAGAAGGAAAAAAGGAAGAAAGGAAGGGAGAAAGAAAGGAAGGGAGGGAGGATGAGGGAGGAAGGGAGAAAAAGAGAGAAAGAAAGAAAGAAAGAAAGAGAAGAAAGAAAGAGAAAAGGAAGCAAGGAAGGAAGGAAGGGAGGAAGGAAGGAGAGAAGGAAGGGAGGAAGGAAGGAAGAAAAAGTTGGTTTTGATTTTGCTGAAAGAGATGACAAAAATAAATTGTTTCATAAACTGTATGGTTCAGCTCTTTAGTATTTGTCTACCTTCAAGAGACAATATGTCTCAAATTGATATAATTTCTCTAGCAAGGTTACATTTATAATCTCCAGTACTATTCATTTTCATCTATACTGGGTTGCAGACAATTCCCTTTCACCAATGACGCTTATCAATAAAACAGGCAGATGTGGAAGAAATTGCTGTCTTAAATTGGAGGAAACTGTCACGAAAGATTATTTTTCACATGCATGAGTCCTCAAAAGACTGTGCAAGATCATTCTGAGTGACAGGAGACATCCTATCAGTAGGAAATATCACAAAAGCCATGATAAAAACTTTGTGCTACAGCAGACTACTGCACTTGAATTAGCTATACAGTGTATCAGAGGGGGAAAAATATTATTTAAATATTATATAATTCTTGACTAGATTATTTTTAAAACATAAATTCATTACAAAAGTGGAAAATTAGCATAGGAATTTCTAAAGCAATACCTTTTGAGAATTCAAAGCTAGCCTTTCTTGACTTATATTTTCCGATTTTTCTATCAATGATTCATAGTTGAATTTATTCCTCCATTGCCTTACAAAGGAATAAATATAAGATAGGAAATTCTCACCATATTTCTTTGTATATGGTATCTAATTTTTCCTTTAATGCTTTTTGGGTCAAAATTAAATTTAACCCTCTAGATGTTTATATGTTATTTAGAATGCCTTCCTCTCTATGTTTGAATTCATTATATATCTGTCTTCCCATCCAAATAGTAAGTTCTTTGGGAATAAGTGTTTTTTTATCACTTGCAAAGTGCTGACACACAGGAGCCATTTAATACATGTTTGTTGGCTGACTGAATAAATCAATGGAAATTTACTACCTTCTCTATTATGAAGAGAAAATGAGACAGAATGAGCAGTTGAGTAGAACAATATTTGGATAAGAAGGAAGTATGTCCAAAAAGAAATGGTCAACATTGCTAAATCCTACAAAAATTATTAAGGAGCACAAAGACCAAGAGGATATAGCTGCCAGATTATAATGAGAAAGAGTGTGAAAGCAAGGTAAAGAGAGAGCAGTAGTAGGTGTAAAAAGCAAAATAATATAGATTGTAGAAAATAGAAGTAAAAAAGTGGTTATAGATACAGTGCACAGCAAGGGCAAATAAGTTTGTTTGTGAGGGAGGGACTTAGGTTAATGCAAAAGGAAGGAAATAGTAAAAATAGAAGTAAAAAAGTGGTTATAGATACAGTGCCAAGGGAGGGCAAATAAGTTTGTGAGGGAGGGACTTAGGTTAATGCAAAAGGAAGGAAATAGTACATATGCAGTCAGCATGGAAATAAATAGAGAGAACTTGTTAAATTTACTTTTATGGCAATTCTGTGAAGTATTCTTATACTTTAATTATATTCTCTATAAAGTGGCATTCTCCTAATTGAATCAATAATTTTATAAAAATTGGCACTGCATATGTTTAAAAAGGAAGGAAAAAACATTTATAAATTAAATTTAGTGATCAATTTTTTGTTGTTTGTTTATTATGCGTCATTTCACAAAGCAATTCAGATGGTCAGCTACAGCTAATAAGGGCACATCATATTTCTCTTTATAAAATATTTTACATGAATGATATTTTGATCTAGTGAAAGTTTATCAATGTAGAAGCAAGTAAAAGAAAACTATTTTGCAAACTGGAAGTCAGTTCAGGGCAGAAAATACATATGGAACATATACTTTTTGATTGCAGACTCTATGCTAGGTAATATACTACAGAGGTGCCTAAGAATTCATGTCCGGGATAAGCATATACTTTAATGAGAGAGACAAATGAATAAATGGCTCCACTCCAATATAGGCATTAAAATAAAAGCATGTATGGTGTGATATGATGACAAAGAGGGGAAGGGCATTTCAGAGAAGTCTTCTAGAGGTGTTGATAATTGATTGGAAGTGGGAGGAGATGAAGAATTACAGGATAGACCCTGGGTTACAGATTCATGTACCTGGGGTAAATTTTTGCCGTTAAATTAACAGATATATGCCATTAAATATATATATGAAGTTTAAGTGACATCATAATAAGTATTCAGTTATAATTTGAACTGTATAAGCTTAAGACATCTTTGAGACATACAGACCTGACTTATAAGCAGGTAAATAGATGAGTTAGAAATGCAGGTTGAGGGCTAAAGAGAGGCATTGGGAATCATTAGCATATTGATGGACTATTCAGCCAGGAGAGTAAATTAAAACAAACAAAGAGAAAGAAAAAGAAGTACAGTGGACTAGTTTTCAACTCCTTCGGAAATTCAATGTTTCAGGGTCAAGTATAAAAGTGGATACAAAGGACTGGGGATGAAAAATCAGACAAAGTAGTTTCATTAAACTAGAAGGAACAAAGAGTTTAAAAACTGACCATTAAACAGCATTAGAGAGTCTCAGTAAAATATGCATGCAGGGATCCATGTTAGAAAAACAGCTTTAATAGAGTGGAAGAAATAGAAGCTGTGTTAATATATTTGAGGATGGGAAATGTATAGTAAAGCTATGAGTGACTGGATAATTTTTACAATACTTGGCTGAGAGAGAAGTCAAAAATCCCAGAAAACCTAAAAGAAAAATGTAGGGAGGCTATAAAGAGACAATTTAGACAAGAACCCCAAACGACTCATGTACGTAATGGATGCACTGAATGAGTTGACTTTAATGGGGCACAAATAAGCAATGGCTTTTATTTTTATTCTACTCCTGTGTTCAGTTAGGCTCTGCCAGTTCTCTCACATCTACTCTTTGATGATCTCAGTGAATCCCAGAGATTTCCTTTGATTTTTGTTTTGCGATTGGTCTAATTTTGGTGATTGCTATTTATCTTCAGATATTATAAAGTCCTGTCCAGTACTCTGTCAAACTTTAATATCACAGCAAATACAACAACTTATTTTATTCTGGGCTCACAGTAGAACTGTGGCTTAGCATCCTTCCTAAGAGAAATTATGGGAGCATGATTTCTTCTGCTTTATACTCTTTCAGTCATCTTCCCTTCCCTGCCCTGAAGCTTGTGTTTCTTACAGAGTTGTATGATGGGTGTAGTTAATAGAAAATGGGAAAAAGCATTTCATTTATGTGGTGTAAGTAGTAGTTCTTTCTGTGGATATTGATGCTCTTTGAGAACAGGAAATACAATTTCCTGTGTGATGCAATTTGAGGGCTCATTCAGATAAGCCTATAGGTTCAGCAGATAATCAGCTAAGTCTCCTCTCTTCATAGGCATGTCAGACTTCAACAAGGAGCTGCCTTGAAGACCCTGTGCAAGGCTTGCTTGAGTTGCCAGTAGCAAGAGCCCTGAGGGGTGGGATCACAAGAAGTCAACTTTCATGAAAATGCACTTCCCACATAAGGAATCTGTCTTTCTATGCCTTAATAAGGCCTCCCAAAAATGTAAATTGAAGAAGGGGATCCTAGAAACAGCGACATTTAAATGCCTGTGATAGAGCTCTCACTGAAGTCTGAATTAAAGTAGCGGCAGTCTTATAAGGATTTTACCTGTTTACATGATCCCTTAACCTCTCACTCCAGCTTATAGAAGAGCCACTAGTGCGGGAATGGATGGAGGCAGTGAGAGGAAGGAATAACGAGAAAGCAGCTTGTGCTTCTCTTCCTGCTGCAGGTTCTTGAGCTTAAGATCAAGTTTCAAACAATTTGGAAGCTTTAAATTGGATGTGAGATTGATATCTTAAATTGAACTAGACTGAAAGTTTTAATGCTTGAGAATGTACTTAAATTATCAAATGAGACATTTAATAACAGAAAGTGACTAATGGGCTAAATACAGCATCAGACTGTTCAGTCAGCTAAAATCAGAGATCTCACTGGGTGTCAAGCTTTACTAAATTCAAGGACATAGGCAAGCAAGAGGTGCAGTGAAGCAAAAAGAGGTCAGGGAAACTGAGGCAGTTCCCCAGGCCCCCACCTTTCCATGTCAGATATGCATCTCTGGCACAGGAGAGATGACGTTCCTAATGAATTTGTAGAGTGCTTGCCTGCTTCACACAGCAAGAATTTCAATTATGACACATCTCCATTTTATATCAGAGATTGCATAGCTTACACAGAATTCTCCAGGATATCAAGTCTCAGAGAACCTAAGTTCTACTTAGTACACGTTATTCTTAGGCAGAGTCATCCTATGAAGTGCATTTTAATGATAAGTTCTCTTCCCCTCAGGAGATATCATTTTTTTTTCTATTTACTTGAGAATACATTTACAAGGAAACTAGTCTGGTTGACCTGTTTTATGTATTTTTTCCTCTGGAGGTGCTCCCCCTGTTTAACAGAATGAATGATATTCAGATAAGCTATTTTAGTTTCTCAACTGGAAAGCTCTGGAATCTTCCCATGATGTCATTAAAAGGAAACAAATTACCAAATAGAGCATGTTTGAAGTTAGAACTCAATGTGATAAAATAAAAAAGTATCAAGAGATGATAAGCATTCAAGGAAATATTATTTAAATTGAGATGTCACTTCACATCCAGAAAAAATGGCAAAAAGTTATATAATGTCAAATATTGGATAGATGTTAATAAAATATGACCTAGAAATCCCACTTTGCAATATACATCCCAGAAAACATCTAATGCTGATTCATGAGAGGGTAGGTGTGAGAATGTTCAATGTAACATCATTTGTGGTAGTAGGGAGTAGGAGCTAGCCTAGATGCCCATCTCTGAATGACTGGTTAAAGAAAATGTGGTAAATGTCACCATAGAATTCTATGCAACAGTTAGAAGCAGCAAGCTAGATGTAATTAGCAACAAGCTACACATTAACAACATAGTGCTGAATGAATAACAAGGGCAGAATAGCAAAATGCCATTCACATATACTTAACATGTGTAATATACACATAAAACAGCAGTATGCATTTTGCAAGGGCACATCATTTTTCAAATATATACATGTGTGTTTAAGTAAATGCCAATGGGGATCAGAGTATCCATGGATATAAAAGGAATACAATTAATATTAAATATTAAAACAAGAGGGGCATTCTACTGATGGTGATAAAGTGCTTTACACTAATGAAAATGGTTACTCAATCTTTTATACCTGTGGTCTAAAATTAAATTTAGGGAGGAAGAGGAAGAGAACAATAGGATAGTCTATTCCAAAGTGTAGATGGTGAATCTGAGAACTATGGACCCAAATGGACTATTTGGGTACACAATATGGCAAACAAATATTTGCAAAAAAATAAGAAAAGTGCTGAGAGAAATGTTCACACACTGTTAGCAAATATTGACAATAGAATGACTAATTGCACTGAGTTTGAGAAAATTTCATAGAGACTTCAAGGAAAAATTAGGAAGGTCTCTGATGGTTAAAGGATGTAACAAATAAGGAATTTATAAGCAAAAGAGAGTAACTTGTAAAATATGGTTGGATAGATGTTACAGCATGGTGTTGCCATGCATAGAATGCAGAAAACATACGTAGAGAGAAAATACTGCATACATTTTTTTGAAGTTAACAATTTCAACTTTATTCAGAGCTTATTTTTAAAATGTCAAGTATCAACACAGTTTTCATTTTATAATTTTAATTTTGGAAAGGAATTTAATAACATTCCCATTTCTTTTACCTTATTTTAAAAGTTAAAAAAAAAAAAAAAATAAAATAAAAGTTATTTTAACTTTATTCAGAGCTTATTTTTAAAATGTCAAGTATCAACACAGTTTTCATTTTATAATTTTAATTTTGGAAAGGAATTTAATAACATTCCCATTTCTTTTACCTTATTTTAAAAGTTATTTTTCACATATCATTAGTAGTCTTCTGAGTTATTACTTTCTTTTTTCTTTTTTATTTTCCTACTTCTGCACTGGAGAGAAATAATCTAGTATATAAGACCATATATTTCTGTACCTATTTTCTGTATACATTAATCATTATGTATTAATTCCCGAAATAACCACTAAAGACCCTCTGTGGAACAGGCATCATGCTAGATGCTGAAGAAATTTTGAGTCAAATGGAATAAATTAAAATAATCAAAAGAAATCCACAAATTGGGAGAAAATATTTGCAAATAACATATATCTGCGAGGGCACTTGTATCTAAAATATACAAAGAACTCTTAAAAGTCAACAATAAGAAACAACTCAATTAAAAAATGGGCAAAAGATCTGAATGGACACCTCACTAGGAAGATACACAGGTGACAAATTAGTGTATAAAAAGATGCTCAACATCATACGTCAATGAAGAAAATTCAAATTAAAACAACAATAGGATACAACTATACACCTATTAGAATCACCCAAATCCAGAAAATTGACATCACCAAATGCTAGCGAGAATGTGGAGCAATAGGAACTCTCATTCAGTGTTGGTGAGAATACAAAATGATACAGTCACTTTGGAAGACAGTTTGACAGCTTCTTACAAAACAAAGCATAGTCTTAGCATAAGATCTAGCAATCTGATTCATATTATGTCCATACATAAACATGTATGAAAATATTTATAGCAATTTTATTAAAATTGCCAAAATTTGGAAGCAACCAAGATGTCCTTCAGTAGATGAAATGGATAAATAAACTCTGGTACATGCATAAGATGGAATATTATTAAACAATAAAAAGAAATGATCTATTAAATCCACAGAGACATGGAATAATCTTAAATGCGAACAACTGAGTGAGAGAAGTCAGTCTGAAAAAGCTATGCACTGTATGATTCAAACTATATAACTTTCTGGAAGAGACAAAACTACAGAGACATTAAAAAGATCTATAGGGAGAGGGAGAGAGGAGGGCTGAATAGGTGAAGTACAGGTGATTTTTAAGGCAGTATAACTATTCTCTATGATACTGTAATGGTGAATTTATGACACTAGACGTTTGTCAGAAACATTGAACTGTACATCACAAAGAGGAAACTTTAATGTAAATGACAGAGTTTAGTTAATAATAATAATACCCATATTATTTAATGAATTGTAACAAATATATCACACTAATGCAAAATTAATAAAAATGGAAATGGGAGGAAGGTACATGGGAACACTGTACTTTCTGCTCAGTTTTTCTGTAAATCTACAACTACTTTAAAAATAAAATGTTAATTAAAAAAACTTAAAGAAAATACAAAACATAGTTGAAGTATTTCTAGAAAATGATGAAAATAAAAACAATATATAGACTAACACTTGTAATACATCTAAGTCAGTGTTCAGAGGAAAAAAATGCATAACTTTAAGGACCTATATAGATTTTTAAACAAAATAAAAGAATTAAGCATTCAATTTTTTAAATCGAGTAATAATAGATTAAACAGAGATAAAGCAAAAGACTTAAATTATGAAAGCAATATTAAATGAATTAAAGAACAAAAAAATACAGCAGAATTAAAATAAATATATAATGTTCTTTGATAAAAGAACATAAAAAAAGCAAACCACTGTTTAAATCAAGGAATAAAAGTAATGAAATCAAAGCCTAAAGAATGATTAGAGGAGAACATAATTCATAGATAAAAATAAATTTCACAAAACATTAGAATATTTTTTCTGATAATATTCAAATAAAAAAATTTTAAACCTAGATTAAATCGGTAATTTAATAGAATAATAAAGTTTACTTAAACTGATCTTAGAGAAAATTTAAATTCAAATTGACTAATTTCTGCAGAAGGAAGAAAAAAATTTGTAAATTGCTACTCTCCACATTGTAAAAATAACAGACAGATTGATGATACATAGATAGGTAGATTGTAGATAGATAGATGATAGATAGATAGATAGGTAGATAGATAGACAGATAGATAGATAGAAAAACAACAAACACTAGGAATAAATTATTTCATAGGCAAATTTTAACAAACTCTAACTAATTGATAATCCCATGCTAGTAAAATTATGACATGACATAAACATATTATAAATTAGTCCATAAATATTAATGAAAATATTCTAAAAAAGATTCACAAAACTTAATTGAATCTCAGTAGAGATTATTTCAAGATTTCAAAGATGTTTCAGTATTAGAAATTCTCTTTATATAAAACACCAAATTTATACATTTAGGGAGAAAGCTATATGTTCATCTCTATAATTGCTGAAAAGACAGCTGGCAAAAATCAACAATTCTTGATAAATACATTTAGTAATAGAGAAAGTCTTGGTTAACATTTCTTAATTAGTTAAGATCAAGAGTAACTGAGAGAAAGACAATATGTCTGAAGGGCAGAAAATGAGAGGTACTGAAGCATAGAAGGACTTAGATGTAGATGAACAATGTCATGAGGTTTTATGAGGAAGTCAGGAAGTGATTTAATTAAAAGTAGAAGATTTGAGTAGATAGCCAGAGAGATGATAGGTAGAAAAGAGATTAGAAACTGGCGAAGTAATGGAATATGTACACAGATTCTCAGATTAAATGCTGTGGAAAACAAAGTTTCTGTAACTTGAATGTCCAGTCCAAACACAACATGTTAAAATGTAGATCCAAACACAACATATTAAAATGTAGATTCAGATTGAGTTATTCTGATGATGCCACCCTGCTGGTCTATGAACCGACCACACATTGAATAGCAGGGTTGTTGCTCACAGACCTAAAAGTTGGTAATGCTTGAACTAAATTTCTCTGACTGCTTGTCCATTCTGTTGCATATTGGGGAATATATCATTCAATGAGAAAAATCAAGTAATGAATGGGAGCAGATTTTCAGGAGAAAAACATAGTTTTCTTTTAGAATTCCTAAGAATTTTCTTTGATTTCTCCTTAGACTTTTTTTTAATATTGTCTTACCTGCCCAAACCATATTTCTCTGACCCCTTCTCACCAACAGAAAATATTTTCTATCCCAAAATGCATGAGATTATATTAGTCATAAATGAGTTTTAGTACTGCTAACACTTAAAGTATATTTTCTTTCTAAGTTTACAACTGAAAGAACATTGGATCATTATGTGTGTGTGCTGTATAAGTCATTTTATAGATTTTCCTTGACCAATACAATACATACTTTTAAGATTTAAAAGATACTCGTCTATAGCCTGTGGGATAGGTAAAAACTATTAGCACTATCACCTATAAAAAATATGTATTTCTGTAGCTACTGTTTCACTAGCTTATTTGTTTATTGTTTGCATGTATTACCCCCTCCAGAATAGTATCTAATTAATTGTTTAATTTTCTTTCTAGCATTGGTATCATGGCCATGAGAATATACTTGGTATTTGAGAAAAAGTATTCACTACTTTGATACATTTATTTGAGTAATCACTTATCCTGGGGAATGTTCATGGCAATTGACCCTCAACAATCTAGATGCCTTTATATATGGAAATGAGGCTAGAGAGTAAATCAGTAGCTGACTTTTGAATAACTTCCTAACTTTGCACTTTTCCGTAAGTGAAGCATTAGACTGCCCAATTTATAACTTCTGGATTTGAATACTTAGAATGCCCTTATGCAACTGACCAATTAAATGAGGCACAACTATAAGAAAACATACAGTCTCAACAATTCTTTGTCTTGATTTTCCTTACTAGAAAATTAAATCCATCCAAAAGATTATAAGCTTAAGCAATGGCTTTCTTTGTGCTAATCAATGTAGGCAGAGGTGTACAGTGTCATTCTGTTGAAACTAAGCATGGTTGCATGATTGGCTCAATGCCCTTATGCTGTCCAAAATGTAAATGATCATTCTACATATTTTATCAGTTAGCTTTTTATAGTAAATGCTGTACAGTGGATTACTGACTTGAATTATTTATGGTAACATCATCTTATAGACTGATTGAAATGCATATGTTATAAGCAACATATTAAAGTAAGAGAACTAAAGGTTATCTCTGGGGATATTGCATTCAAAGAATATACATGTAGCTTCAAGTTTTCTATAGTGAATATAGGATATAATTTTTCACACGTATTTTTCCCTCATTAGTCATATGCAGATCTTTACTTGGTAGGGTCTTCAGAATTCGATTAACTAAAAGTTGTGAATTTAAAAAACTGTTGGGATCAGGCAGATAATGAAAAATAAATTAAGAAAGCTCAGTGGTAAAAGAACAATAACCAGTGGTTGGGACATGTGAAAATAGCAACAACATGTGCTACAATGAGCAGCTGCTTTTCAGCCCCAGCCCCCAGATGTCACCAAGGAATGTAGATTTCTTAGATGTTATTTGTTTTTTAGTTTCTTAAATGCTGAAACAGAATGCTTTTAAAGTCTTTCCAGTGCAAGGAGACTAGTTGTGCATTTTTATTTATAACCTTTGGCTAATTATCAATTTAAATAAATTTAACCATCCTTTCAAATTCATATTTTAATGGTTTTTCTCTGTATCTTACTAAAAATAGTTAACATTATTTGAATTATTAGGGAGTGAGATACCATGAACATGCTAAACTTTACACAAGTTATCTAATTTCATCCACACAATAACATAGTCAAGTGCCGTGGGCACCTTTCTTTCACATAGGAGATGTGGGGAATTTACTGCACCAGGAAGTCAGTCTTCAGGAACAGTGCCCCTAACATCTATGTACACCATTCTTCAAATAATGCACATAGAAGATAAATGTACCCATATGTACAGGTACAGATGTAGCTCTGTTTACCTATCTATCTATCTATCTACCTACCTATCTATCTAATAGAATTACTGTCCATGTTATGAATATCTACTTTTAATCAAGTTTCTTTTCTTATACTGCAGATAAATATTGCCATTTAAAATTACTTTCTCAAACTAGTTACTATTTCATCCACATTAGTTCATCTGCCACTTTCCTTTATAATTCACTCTTCCTGACTTTGTGTGAGTTTTACCATTTAAAAAGCCTTTCCCTACTTTTTCTCCTCTTCACCTTTGTATTCATTACATTATTGAGCCTTCTCAAAAAACTTCCAGATTAAATGTACCTTACCATGATTATGCCTTTATTTTCTTTCTGTTTAGAATGTATGACCTATATAATTTATTACTTAGAATTATATAGTATTTTAAATGTACTAATGCCAATCAAATGTGCTTATGTTGTTTAAAATATAGGTTTTAGGATTTTTGAAATCAAAGATCAACATTTCTGCTTTTTTCTATTAATTTTCTTTCTTCCCCCCGAATGCCTAGCCAGCACCAAGAACACATTAAGGACATTCAATAATTGCTTGTTAAATGAAAGAAAGAATGAATATTTGAGAATTGCCTAGAAAACTGTGAGAGTATCCTTTTGACCTAAAAACATTTTACTAGCATCTTCCAGGAATGCCAGAGTTAAGAATATAATTACTAATATCAACAAAAATTTCTTTTATCTGGATAATGTTTTGTTTTCTGAGCAAAATCCTGATGTACTTTGAAAGTTAGGCCTGATGTTAACCTCAAGAGTATATGATAGATAGAGAACCAAGTTCATGGAACCAAGTTTGAACCCAGGAACCCAAACTACCCATTCTTATGTCAGACCGTCCTTTTTTATTTTTGAGTTCTTAACTCCCTTAGCTTTATCCCCCTTTTCTGTGAAATTAAGGATTTGAGTAGACAATCTTTAAGGCCGCTTCTAGTTCTAAACTCTTATACTTTATTAACCACAACTTGTTGCCTCAGTTGGCTCAGAGGTTCAGCTTAAACATCTACTGGGGGACATTCTAGCTTTTAACACTGAGCAGAGGTCATACATAAAGGAAAAGTGGGTAGGCGTGTTAACAAAAGCAAGCTGAGAACAAGAGAAGGTAAGGGCAATTAAAACTCCCAGAATAATCACATGGTAGTTCATTTCAGTTCAATTTCTTTTCCGTTGTGTTTTGCTGGGAAATATGACCATTAATGAAACATAAAGACCAAGCTTTTTTTTTTTTTTATTTTTTTTGCGGTACGCGGGCCTCTCACTGTTGTGGCCTCTCCCGTTGCGGAGCACAGGCTCCGGACGCGCAGGCTCAGCGGCCATGGCTCACGGGCCCAGCCGCTCCGCGGCATGTGGGATCTTCCCGGACCGGGGCACGAGCCCGTGTCCCCTGCCTCGGCAGGCGGACTCGCAACCACTGTGCCACCAGGGAAGCCCACCAAGCTTTATTTTAATAGTTTTCCCCCTCTTTTCTCTCAAGTCTCTCTGTCTCTCTTTTATATACCATAGCTCAATCTAATATTCCACCCTCTTTTCTTCCCCTCTCTAAAAGGAGGCAAACTATACTGACAGAAGAAAAGATTAAAATGTTGCTAAGTGGAATGGTCAAAAAATTTACAATTACCTGGACATTTTAAGAAAGATGAAATTAGTTGTTGATACAGATGACATGAATTACAGATAGTTCATTTGTCCAATACCTAAGCCCTACATAGGCATCCTGGATCTTGGCAGGTGAAAGGGGTGTTTATATCTCAGGAAGCCATAAGAGTGTCTAGTGCCTAGCAATATTAATTTTCTTCCTCTGACAAATATTTCCTCTGACAATAAGGTTGTGAACTTTAGTTCAAATTATTTTCCTAACATTCATATACTCACTGCATTTTTTTTGTTTTTAGGCATATACTTCCAAAAAATATGAAAGTTGAATTGCTGAACAAAAGAAATGAGTTCCCTTATACTTTTATATCAATGAGGGTCCAGTTAGGAGACAAAAAATACACTAGTAATTTAAACAAGGAATCTTTATTATTAAGAATCATTAACTTATACAAAGCCTTTAACTACTAAAAGAGATATAAGGAACCCTATGGAGTCCAGAATTTGCAAGTGCAAATAAACACTTTATACTATTACTAAGTTGAAGGATACTGGACAGTGAAAGAAACTGAGGACTTAGGAGAGGTTCCTCCACCCAAGGCTGAGATTTCAAACTCTTTGCAGAAGGCATGGCTAGAGAGAGACAAGCAGTCTTCCAGTGGCAACAAAGCTTTCTAGAGGATGCAGGCCATTGCTGATCTACAGAAACAGTCTGCCATTGCCAGAGGAAGTGGGCAGATGTGAGCTGGTCTGTAGAAGTAAGTTACGTGTTGGTGAGACAGTTGCCTGAGGTCTCAGCTGTACCTTCTTTAGAAGCAACCTCATAAAGGATAGTCAGTTGCTTGATGATGGATGAAGTTCATCTGTAAAAGCAGCCAGCCAGGTAGGAAGAGCATGGCTTAAAAGTAAGAGCACAGCTGTGAAAGACAGTGAGGCTAGAAACTGTCTATAAAGTCTCATGAAGTGAGAGCCACCAGGCCTCACCTCCTGCACTGGATAAAATATGGAGGCAGCACCCAACCTGAGGGAAGTGGCTTCTTGTCACTATCACCTCACTATGTCGCTCCAGCACTCATTATTGAAACAAAAACCCAACAATGTACCAGCTAGAGAAATAGAAATACATACAGGGTCCACAAAACTGGGAAAAAAGAAGGTTGGGTTTGGAGTGGAGAGACTATAAATGATAGCTGGCCCAATCTTTTATCACTGAACACCTTGCCTTAAAAAAATTGAACTTATTATCCCTAGAGCTTACCGGAGAGGGAATCTAGATCAGTGCTTTATTCTACCATTTACTTTGCCATTTATTGTACCTTTTATGTTCCTCATTTAAAGTAATTTGGAGGCATGCTAGCATCATTTCAATATGAAAACATATGATGACAGTCTATTAGGTTGAAGGAAGAAACCTGTGTTTACTTGATTTCAACCAAATATTTTAATAAAATGCTTACTTTGGCAGGTTCAGGTACCTCACTAACCAATAAAATCTGTGCACGTATGCCTTTCTAAATTTCTTCCCCAAAATATATGTTTATATTAGCGGGGACATGGGATTAGAAATAGGAAAAACATATATACATATACATATAAAACATATATACATATATACATATAATGAAAAATCATTCCCAAATGTGATATTAGCCTATATTTTGGTCTTATTCTTAAGAGATTAAAATTAAAGACATTACTGATTATAGAACTTCAGATATTGTTCATTGCATGTATTCAGTTAAAAGAAGATTTATCGGGCTTCCCTGGTGGCGCAGTGGTTGCGCGTCCGCCTGCCGATGCAGGGGAACCGGGTTCGCGCCCCGGTCTGGGAGGATCCCACATGCCGCGGAGCAGATGGGCCCGTGAGCCATGGCCGCTGGGCCTGCGCGTCCGGAGCCTGTGCTCCGCAACGGGAGAGGCCACAGCAGAGGGAGGCCCGCATACCACACAAA
>NC_041220.1:83085804-83100606 GCF_002837175.3 Physeter macrocephalus | reverse complement strand
TAATACACTAGTAATTTAAACAAGGTATCTTTATTATTAAGAATCATTGACTTATACACAGCCTTTAACTACTACAAGAGATATAAGGAACCCTATGGAGTCCAGAATTTGCAAGTGCAAATAAACACTTTATACTATTACTAAGTTGAAGGATACTGGACAGTGAAAGAAACTGAGGACTTAGGAGAGGTTCCTCCACCCAAGGCTGAGATTTCAAACTCTTTGCAGAAGGCATGGCTAGAGAGAGACAAGCAGTCTTCCAGTGGCAACAAAGCTTTCTAGAGGATGCAGGCCATTGCTGATCTACAGAAACAGTCTGCCATTGCCAGAGGAAGTGGGCAGATGTGAGCTGGTCTGTAGAAGTAAGTTACGTGTTGGTGAGACAGTTGCCTGAGGTCTCAGCTGTACCTTCTTTAGAAGCAACCTCATAAAGGATAGTCAGTTGCTTGATGATGGATGAAGTTCATCTGTAAAAGCAGCCAGCCAGGTAGGAAGAGCATGGCTTAAAAGTGGCACAGCTCCTGTGAAAGACAGTGAGGCTAGAAACTGTCTATAAAGTCTCATGAAGTGAGAGCCACCAGGCCTCACCTCCTGCACTGGATAAAATATGGAGGCAGCACCCAACCTGAGGGAAGTGGCTTCTTGTCACTATCACCTCACTATGTCGCTCCAGCACTCATTATTGAAACAAAAACCCAACAATGTACCAGCTAGAGAAATAGAAATACATACAGGGTCCACAAAACTGGGAAAAAAGAAGGTTGGGTTTGGAGTGGAGAGACTATAAATGATAGCTGGCCCAATCTTTTATCACTGAACACCTTGCCTTAAAAAAATTGAACTTATTATCCCTAGAGCTTACCGGAGAGGGAATCTAGATCAGTGCTTTATTCTACCATTTACTTTGCCATTTATTGTACCTTTTATGTTCCTCATTTAAAGTAATTTGGAGGCATGCTAGCATCATTTCAATATGAAAACATATGATGACAGTCTATTAGGTTGAAGGAAGAAACCTGTGTTTACTTGATTTCAACCAAATATTTTAATAAAATGCTTACTTTGGCAGGTTCAGGTACCTCACTAACCAATAAAATCTGTGCACGTATGCCTTTCTAAATTTCTTCCCCAAAATATATGTTTATATTAGCGGGGACATGGGATTAGAAATAGGAAAAACATATATACATATACATATAAAACATATATACATATATACATATAATGAAAAATCATTCCCAAATGTGATATTAGCCTATATTTTGGTCTTATTCTTAAGAGATTAAAATTAAAGACATTACTGATTATAGAACTTCAGATATTGTTCATTGCATGTATTCAGTTAAAAGAAGATTTATCGGGCTTCCCTGGTGGCGCAGTGGTTGCGCGTCCGCCTGCCGATGCAGGGGAACCGGGTTCGCACCCCGGTCTGGGAGGATCCCACATGCCGCGGAGCAGATGGGCCCGTGAGCCATGGCCGCTGGGCCTGCGCGTCCGGAGCCTGTGCTCCGCAACGGGAGAGGCCACAGCAGAGGGAGGCCCGCATACCACACAAAAAAAAAAAACAACAAAAAAAAAGAAGATTTATCAATGTCCAGAGACACATGTTCACTCACTAATATTTCATAACTGGGTAGTAGCAGATTGGTCTAGAACTAAAGTCTCATGCTTTAAATCTCAGTTCTTTCTTCATATTGTGTGCATTAGAAAGAGCTAATAATATGTACACAGTTTACCATACCATCCTTTCAGAATTAAATAACACTGCCTCTCACTGGCAGGGATACAGTGACATAATAAAATATTACTTAAAGCTCCATATTATGTACATTTTACTTCACATAAAATAGTTTATTTTAATCTAAGTAATATAAAATCTCTAGCTCAGATTTCTTTAAAAATTAGCAGAACATGTAACCTGATGAGGAAACGTTTAAAGGGGACGTAATATGTCAGGCCTATCTTCTAAAATTTAAGCCACCTCATTTTTCCTTTTTTTTAAACTTTCTTTGCTAAATATAGGTTATTTGATCTTATCTTATTTTCACATTCCCTTGAGATCTTAAGAAAATAATTTTTCCTTTTCTTTGGTTGATGAAGAAGTGACAGGAGAAAATTAAGACTGAAAGCACAATACATCAGAGGCTCAAGAAATTACCTGAGATATCTCTGCACAGCTGTGTGACAAATGCCACTCACCTCTCTTGCCTCCTTTAAAATGTTGCTTTGTTCGATATAAATGATATAGTAGTCACTATGTAAGGACAGACTATGACCAGAAGTCAACTGCATTAATGTAGCAGACACTTTATTCCTAGGATATATGATTTACCTCTTCTAACGAAAAAAAAATCGCCATATTCTGGCATACTTTAATCTGTCAGATTTCTGGGTCAGATGACTTTCTTAAAGTGAATAGGAACAATTTATTCATAGGAAGCCAGTGTACTGGACTTTAAGGTAGAGTGATCCATTCATATTTTTAAAAGTTTTAAAGTTACATTCAGATAGGAAAACGGCCAGCGTAGAGTATAGGAAAGACATTTCAGGTATGAATGTTAGAAAAAATTTTCTTCAGAGAATGTTATACTTTCTCTCAAGAATAAGCATACTTAAATATGAATCAAATATATAAACCAACTTCAGAGAAACATTATAAGATCATTTTCTATTCCCTACCAGGGCAACACTTCCAGGCACTGTAAGTTTTGTCAGGATCATATAGCATCAATAATCACACTCTGGTTAATGTGAATTGGAGACTTTGAAGCTGAGGAAATTAAATAGGGTATATTGATTTAGTATTTTTGAACCTATATTCCCCAGAATTTAGAGGAAGAATGGAGCCCATAACTTTTATTTGGTGCTATTTTTGGTCATTATTTTATACACACATGCACACAAACACACACACACACACATATATATGTATATATACAACCATAATATTCCAGGAATTGTGCAAATACCACAGACATTTATATAGAGAACTGTTCTTGCGTTAATACAATTGCCTATGAAAGGATCTTTAGGAAATGCTATCTATAGGCAAAATACCATTTTTCCCCTTCTAATCCAAACGGGGTATTGGAACCTTCATATCTGAAGCATTGACACTTACCTAGATGCAGACTCATTAGAAGTCATTCTTAGGTCTGTCAAAGGTGTCAACATAGCATCTTACTCAAGAAGTATTTTTTGATCACTCATAGTGTAACCTTAAACACTTCAACAGAAAGTTCCAGAAATAAAGCCAATAAGTTTGATTCATTTAATGCAGAATGCATTTAATGAAGCACTGTGATCATAAACAAACTCTAGCTATTATCTACCTCTTCAAGTGGATGAAAAATAATACAACTTTCACCCAATATGTGCCAAACAAAAGGTGCAATGAAAACTGGCATTGAAGTATATGAGCTTTCTGACAACAGTATTAGTCACATCTTACACACTGGCCTTTGTAGTGGCAGGGATATTCAGTAAGCTATTACAAGGAGTTGGCATTTTCAGATGTAATGAATCTCTTTAATGTCTGTCACCTGCTTAACAGGACTACCATCTCTTGACTGATGAGTTTCCAGTGATGTAAAAATCCACTCAACTGCTTTACAGATCTTGCCACTATTCAGAAGACACAGTGGCTATCTCAAAGAGTTAATAATGATATTATTTGCAGCCCCAAGACACAATTATCTGTAAGAAGACAATGGAAACAAGTGATGATTGACTAAGTTAAACTCTTTAGGTATAAGTGCCAAAGGAACATGGCTATTATTCAGAACAAATGCTTCATATGAATAAAACTTCACTCTCAGGGGGGCTCCAAAAGTTCAGAGGCTAGCATGTTTAAGTTAGGCTGTCTCTCAGTTCAATGTCAGCTCCTAATCCTGTTTTTGATTGAAAGGTATATGGCTTTCAGCATTTATCTTTATTCTGATTTATCTTAATATGCTCAAATTCTTGAATTTAATGAAATGGATTAATGGTGGACAATTGTGCTCTTCATTCCTCCTCTGGCTTATCTGAGCAACTATCCACAGTTTTCATTAAAACTTTTCTAAGTTGGAAATTAGGTTATAATATCTGACTGTATTATCTAACATACTTCAATAGTAAAATGTGCTGTTTGTTAATTCATGTCCTTCTTTTGTATCAGTGCTTTAGCACAGTATGGAATTAATGAAACCTCAATGTGATACATCCTTTCTCTCACCATAATAAGTTGCTCTAGCACATACTGCATGAGAGATTGTAAAGTGATTTATTTTTAAAATTCTTTACAATCACTCTTGGAAACCCAAAGGTTAGGCATGTATGCACATGTATTTGTAGATAACTATAGCTCAGAAGTAAAATTTGAAAGAAAAATACTACGGGTTCATTATATACACAAAAGAATGATTGCCAAATCAGAACATGGTTTTTTAACATGTGTTAAATTTATCACCATGTGTAGCACTCAAGCTTTGTTCATTTCTCCCAACACTACAAAATAAATAACAGTATAGATATATTTTTAGATGGAGGTCTAGGAAGGATAATTAAAATGCAAAATTTACAATTTATTTATGATTAGAACAATCCACAGATCTTTATATACATCAACATCATAACTTTTCATGTTATTTTAACTATTCATGGTTCATGTTACTTTGATCTATTGTTAATTTAACAAAAAAAATCTTAAGGCTTCAAGAGACCTTAAGGATTTTCATAGGGGCTAACAAGTATATTTCCTAGATGAGGACTTTGTGGTTAATAGAGGCTACACAGCTTGTCTACAACAAAAGGAAAGCAGCATGCGCAGACCAAAGACTAGAACCCAGACTTACAAACTTTCCACTATTTCTTTTCCTCCACATTCCTTTTCTGTGGAATGGCATGGAAGAGATATTATGTTATTCTTTAGTCACTATGCTAAAGACTGAATATTTATGCACCCTCCCCACTGCCCAAATTCATTGTTGAAACCTGATACCCAATGTGATGGTATTTAGAGATGGGACCTTTGATTAGGTCATGAGGTCCCATGTCAAAATACCATCACATTGAATGAAATCAAAAGACACTCTGAAGAGACTCTTACAAAAGAGATTCCAGAGAGTTCCCACTCCCCTGTTACCATGTGAGGACACAATGAAAAGACTGTGTATGAACCAAGAAGCTGGCTCTCACCAGGCATATCTGCTGGTACCTTGATCTTGGACTTGCCAGTCTCCAGAAGTATAAAAAATAAATTTATTTTGTTTACAAGTTACCCAGTCTATGATATTTTTGTTAGAGCAGCTGAAACAGACTAGAAATACACTATCAGACATTTAATTTTCATTTCGTTTATCTTGTTCTGTCCCATAAACCTAATATTTTGCTATTTACTGTGTACATATACAAACCTAACAAATGCTCTTAACTATTCCTCTCCTGATAAATGTGTTGACTGTGGGTTTGCATTCAGTAAGTCAAAGGAATAATTTGTGTATCAAGTAGTAATATTACCCTGGTCCCAACTTAATTCTGAGTCACAAAACCTTAACAGGAGATATAATAGGAAAATATGTTTTGTCACTATTGAAGATGTGATTTTTAGATTTTAAAATAGTATATATCTTTAACAATATATCTTATGCTAAAGAAATTGCAGAAACTTAAAAACATAAATATGCTTAAAACGAAAATAAGAATTATAGGGCGACTGTCCTGGGGCGCAGATGGAAGGAGCCACGGTTCGGCTGCTGTGTGGCAGCGCACTGCTAAGAAGAAACTTCCCAATTTGCCTGTCTTCCTGGAAAAATCCTCCTGACGTCTTAAAATCTTCCCAGCTTTGAGGAGCTGGACTCAAAGCAACAAATAATGGCCTACCCTATGCCCCTCTGCAAACATTTACAGATGAGGATAGGATGATAAAGAGCACGGTTAAAAAATTTGTCCAGGAACAAATTACTCCTTTGGTTTCAAAAATGGATGAAAATTCAAAAATGGAAAAATCAGTAATACGAGGATTATTTCAACAAGGGTTGATGGGTATTGAAATTGACAGAAAATATGTAGGAACAGGAGCTTCATTTTTTTCCTCTAGAATTAGCCAAAGTTGATGCGTCTGTGGCTCTGGTATGTGACATCCAGAACACAGTAATTAGCCACAGTTGATGCATCTGTGGCTCTGGTATGCGACATCCAGAACACAGTAATTAGGAAAATACGGAACAGAAAAACAGAAGACTATCTATTTGCCTAAGCTAGCTACGGAACAAATAGGAAGTTTCTACCTTTCAGAGGCTGGAGCAGGTAGTGATTCATTTGCTTTGAAGACCAAAGCTGATAAAAAGGGAAATTATGTCATCAGTGGGTCAAAGATGTGGATTAGCATCGCCAAGGATGCCAAGCTCTTCATGGTGATGGCAAATGTAGACCTTACTCTTGGGTATAAAGGAATTACCTGCTTCTTGGTAGACTGTGATACTGAGGGCCTTCATATAGGGAAACCAGAGAACAAAATGAGAAGCAGGGCTTCTTTTACCTGCCCATTAATGTTTGAAAATGTCAAGGTTCCAGAAGCCAATATCCTGGGACAAATTGGACATGGCTATAAGTAAGCCATTGGGGGTCTTAATGAAAGTAGAATAGGAATTGCTGCACAGATGCTGGGACTGGCTCAAGGATGTTTTGACTACACTATTCCATATATTGAAGAAAGGGAACAATTTGGCAAAAGAATATTTGATTTTCAGGGATGCCAACACCAAGTGGCTCACATGGCCACCCAGCTAGAAGCTGCAAGATTACTCACATACAACGCTGCAAGGCTTTTAGAAGCTGGAAGGCCATTCATTAAAGAATCCATCTATGGCCAAGTACTATGCATCAGAGATTGCGGGCCTAATAACTGTCAAATGTATTGAGTGGATGGGAGGAGTAGGCTACACCAAAAATTACCCTGTGGAAAAATATTTCCAAGATGTGAAGATTGGTACAATGTATGAAGGAACTTCAAACATCTAGCTGAACACCATCCCAAAGCACATCGATTTGGAATACTGACAGCCATGGGAGTGGGACCCCTCCCTGGTGTCACTGGTGTAAAATTTTAAACTACTGTGCCTTGTTGGGGGCTGTGTTGAATGATTTTATTTAGGCCCTTCACCTTGGATCTGGAGGTAGACCTTTCCTGTTTCCTCTTTCCAATCTGCTTAACTTAGACGCAGAAAATCATTTTTAAAATTTGGAAAGAAATGCATCCATATTTTCTCCAAAACTATTTTTAAAACTCTTTATGCATTATCATTCTAGCTTCAGGGTATACAGAATTTCACTCTATTAGAATTTGGAAAAATAAAGACAATATAAGTATTTCTTGCAGACATGTCTGTTTTATATTCTTGTCATTGTGCGTTAGTCAGAGAGATGTTTGTGCTAGTTGGCAATTCTATAGAAGAAATAGATTCAATTCTAAGTTGCTAAACTAGGTGAAACTGATAAAAATTTATTTAGAAAAATCTAAAAGTTTTAGTTCTGAATATCTGCAAATGAGTGGATTATATAATCGAAGAAAACATTTCAACAAAGGAAAGCAATATAATTTGTTACTATAATTTACCAGTATGAAAGGTGCATTTCATTATGGTTTCAGTAGATCATTTTAAAAACAAGTCTCTACATTAGTTTTCAAGAATGAAGTTTAAATAATTTGGTTTAATAATTAGAATATACTCAATATTATAATATTCATTTTATCAATGATACCATATTTTTCCATCTTTAAATTGAATACTGTTTTCTCAAACTTAGTTATTGAGCTTTATCATGAATAGTAATTCAGAAATTATATTTTGGTTCAGTGATTCTCAAGAGGGGATGTCTTTTCCCCATGAAAGAGTGTATTAAAATCTTGTAAGGAATGAGGGATAAAAGGGAGCTGTAGAGTTCGAAAAGCATATTTGGTAATATAAAAAATGACGTTTCTGGGAAGGCAAAATAAATCTGTTGTTTTACAGTCAAATTATGGAAAGGCAAAGCTCAGCAAATATATAGCTGGCAATGCCATTTCTTCAGTATCAGGGATTCTCAATCAGAAGAGACTAGAGACTTTGTAGGGTACAAATCCTCAGTCCCCTCAGGAGGTAGGAGGACAGTGAAGGGTGAATGTTTTATATTTTCTGGAAGGGGGCACGGGTTAGAGATGTTGGAAAATGTTTCAAGGCTCATACAGTTGCTTAAAGTAATCACTGCTGTCAAAAGGGAAGCACTTTAGTACTTTAATGAAATAATAATATTTATTAAGAAAACTTGACCTTTTCAAAGTAATTTTGCTTTGCACATTCATGTTCATCGAATTGGATTAATTTCTATAATGGATACCATAGTTAAATATTCAGAATTGTGTAAATACAATTGAGATAGGAATTACATTAAAATATTAGGAAGATATATGGACAAATTTATTCCTTAGATGAAAAGAGATAAAGTCTACTTGATTTTCAGATAGGGAGCTGATGGAAGCCAGTCATTCAGTGTTTTAGAACAAAAAGACAGTAATCTGATAAGAAAAGTAGGGGATGGAGGAAATGCCCTAAAGGGGGGCTTGGACATCTTTAATTTCTGTGATTATGTGAGAGAGGTGGACTTTTCAGTTAATGGAATAGAAGCCAACGTTAGTAAAAAGAATCCCAGCTTCCTTCTGTAGAGTTACAAACACACGAAACTACAATAAGCCTCCTTCAGATTAGCAGCATGAGAGAGGCTCCCATGTACATCTAGACCTTGAATTTATAGTTCATATTGATACAGTTCTAATTGTATGTATATTTTTTGTGCAGGTTCACAAATAACAGTTGAAAATTATGTATTGTAGTTAATATCTGTACCTGCCTTCTTCTATTAGTGAATTGTGTTATTGTACCATTTACCGAAGAAGATGTTGTGGGCTTCCCCCATAGTTCTTCCATTATAGCTTTTCTTAATAACCATAACTTTGGGGGTCTTGAGTTTGTGTCTAGTGGAGGACAAGCTTGTTTACCTCCTGAAGCTTGTCATTACTGTTTGCTAATTTGAGGATAGGGCTGTCCTGGGGCTCAGAAGGAAGAGACTTGAACACAAGCAACAAGTTGTATTTGTGTGGTAGAGCCGGACTCAACCCAACTGCCAAGTTAGTATTGTTAGACATTTCACTTTACAACACAAAAATGAATCGGTGTCAAAGATTTTAGAATTATGGAAAGCTAAATCTATAAAGAGTTTAGAGAACCATCCAGCCAACTCTCTCATTTTAAGAGTGAATGATTCATATAGCCCAGAATACTTGCCCAAGGTCATCCATCCAGGGCCAAAGATAAGACAAGGAGCCAAATGTACTAGCTCCCAATTCAGTGCTCTTCCTACTGTTTACTATTGTCTCTGTTCAACAAATTTTGGATTTCCTCCTTGTTATGTCTCAATACTCTTATTGATTTATTTTAAGTTTAACTGATAAAGAATGAACACTTCAGAAGTGTTAAGATTGATCAGTGTCATTACTTACATATTTTAATCACCTGCCAAACACACTGGCTCTGCTAGGATGTAGCTGGTATGTCAAATGTAAAGATTATTGTGTGTGATCACTTGGATTTATGATTATGATGTGTTTTAGTAAATGCACTAGTTATATCCTTGCTGATGTATTTTTGCTGATCTTTCATAAAGTGAAACTTTTGTTGTAATGGTACATATCAGACTGTAATCAGTGTTACAAAATCAGTATTCTATGGAGAATGAAAAAATAAAGCACTAACTGGAAAAAAAAAAAGAATTATAGAGCACTCCTGCTGCAGTATTTTACGACATATTTTGGAAAACCAGAAGCAGAGTCAGAATCAACTTTGAAGACTAAGAGAAAGCTTAGATTTTCAGAAGAACATACAGCCTACACCCTCCAATCCCCTCATTTTAATGCTAAAAATAAGGAAAAGATCCTGATCCTAAATTGCTTATGGTCATGATGCTGGACCCTGACATACATGCCAGTCTTCCAAGAGTCAACAAAGTCAATAACGCTTCTTAAAGTGTTAACATTGGTATACTTATTTTGAATTTGGCTTTGATAAATTCATATTAAGTTTAAAAGACAATTATTATTTAGTTAAGTGGTACAAAAGAAATCAACAATGATTAGTTTTTAAAAAGAAGGAAGAAAAACTGTTCTTTTTTTGTTACATCTAAAATATATGGCAAATACGTAAGTCTGGTACTTTAATAACTTTCTACCCTGATGTGAATTTCTTCACTTTCGATAGCACTTTACTACGTCATCTTTAAAATGAACATAAAATAAAATAGAGAGCAAGTTTTACAGGAGATCACAACATATTCCCATGAGACTCCAAATCCACATAGGCTACTGAAACACCTAAAACAAGTACTAAGAATATAGAGAAAAATAAAAGCTACTCCACAAGTAGGTGATGATCTTGAACCAAATTGAAGCCCTCTGGGAGGCCTATACTAAAAATTAAACATTAAGCAATAATTTAAAATGAAGTTTGGCTTCATTTGATTCTGATGTATTATTTCAAGTTTATTCCTCTTTTTCTAAATTGAATGTTCTTGATTCTATCATTACAACTAATTCAATTAGTAAACCTAAAATCAGATAGTAAAGAGATACATGTAAGGGATGTTAAGTAGAAAAAAAAATTTGGTTGAATCGTTCATGGAAAAGCAGTATTAGTTGAAAGCCTTTTATTCTATGATGAAATTTGGTGGGTTTAAAATTAATCCTAGCAGAAATCTGTTTCCTACAGAGATCTCCTCAGAACCATATACCCAGTATATAAATCCTCAAGAGCAACATCTAATAATTCAATTTAAAAAAAACAAAAAGCAGAACAAAACAAAGCACAACACTGTAATATCTACTTTCAATCCAGTCATTATGGCCAAAAGAGGATAGGCCAGTTTTCCATCCTAAAATCAGCAAAATAGAAGGAAAGAAATATGAGTGTGTCTGTGTGTGAGTGTGTGATACAAACTTTGCACTGCAAAGATTGAAAGTTAAGCAACTCTAAACATAATTAAGAATTATATCTGCTATGATTCAAGTCATTTACACACCAATGGATATTCAGAAATCAATACTGGCAGTGCACAGACTTGAAACACATGAACAGACATGAGAAAAGAAGGAGCGAACACCAACATCATCCCAAACAGTCCGCAGTAACCTCTGTCTCGGAGGAGTAAAAAAGACTGATAATCAACACTAAAAAACAATTGTAGTTATAATGGCTATATATGTAGCAATTTGATTAAATGTAGGTCTATATTATTCTTTATGAATGTACAGCAAATTTTGAATTGTGTTGATTCAGAGGTCCTTTAATTTATTTTGGTATACTTTTCCATGATGTAAATATTTATAATAATCCAAATATTTAATTCTACACCTATCATATGAGTGAATAGATATTTATTTATATGATTTAGGTTTACCTTTCCTATCAAAAAGTAATCATCTTAAGGGAAAAAACTCTTCTATGCATCTTGTTTTAGTACTTAGTAAAATGTCAGACATATATAGTATGTGTTAAGTGAATGTGAAATATTAATGGAATCCATTATATAATACAAGATTGTATAACATACTTATATCCATTTTATATAAATCATTACCTAATATGGAATCTGTTCTTTTCACCTAATCAATTTTTTCATAAATAAAAAGAAGTAAGCATCATCTTTTTTGCAGGTTGTTGCCTGTACATTATCTATCCATTTAAATCATTTCATTTACTCGCTTAATCAGTCCATCCTTTGCACTAATAATCATAATAATCATTGTTGCATATTTATCATATTTTGAGTTTCACACTGGTTTTAACAACTTCTAGTAAATCAATTCTAAATATCCCTTCTTTGGGAAAAAACATCCTTTAGTGTGCTACATTAAGTGTTGGTACATTCACTTTCAAAATCTTGACATTTTAATAATGTTTTAAATACAACATCAGCATAGCAAACTTCCTAGCAGGAACAAATACTGCTATTTCTACAAAGCAATTAAAATCAGTACTCAAAAACATGTTGCCACAAATATTTCTTTTACAGAATAAAAAAATAAATTATATTTTTGAAAGAAGCATTTATTTCTGTCCAAATTTGAACTTATATTTTAGTAATGCCCTAATTAGATACAGTTGCCTAATGTTACGTTTAAACTGCTCCTTCAACTCTTCCTGCTACATTTCAAATGAAAAAAATCCAGTCTCAGGTATTAGTTTCAATATTATTTAATATATTTTTATATCACATTATCATTCACTGTCAATTGGGGTCATATACAATTTGATGTGAATTATTACTATATTAAATATCATGTAACAAATGATTAAAGATAGGTTTTTGATAATCATTTCTTATAGGCTGCCTTTCTTAAAATAATTTATCCTCCCTGAGAAATTGTTGAAATCAAAAGCATGTACTAAACATGATACACTGTATGATTAAATCTTTACATTTATCTATGTCTGAAAGTTAATAAAATAAAACTCTAGAGAAATAATAAGATTGCTTTCATTAAAAGTAGAGACTTCAGCCATTTCCACTGAAGCCAATAATCTGTCATACTGCAAATAAGAGGAGCACAATTAGCAGCAGAGGAGTCCTATAGGCTTTATACAGAGTGTGCTTTGTTCAATGACAGGAAAAAATACAGCTTCTCCTAACAGACGCTCCGTATTCATTGCTACAGGCCATGCCAATTGAGAAAAACATTTCTGACCTTTCACTCTTAATTCTGCCTTTCCATCCTGGAACCTACTTTATTTGGGGTATATATCACATATAAATTATAAATACCCCACGCACACAGTCATTCACTAGTGTGTTTTTTTTTTTTTTAATTACTATTTTTGTCATGGCTTGGGTCTCTAAGAAAACTTCATTGCTTGACAACTAAAGTTTAACTGTTTAAACGCCACTTCTTAAATGTAAATATTTTAAGGGAAATATTTTTAAATTATTAGATTTCTCTGGTTCTTTTTTTTTTTTTTTGATTCTGTGTTCATTTTAATTTTTTTTAACATCTTTATTGGAGTATAATTGTTTTACAATGGTGTGTTAGTTTCTGCTTTATAACAAAGTGAATCAGCTATACATATACATATATCCCCATATCTCCTCCCTTAGTGTATATATGTCCATGCCACTATCTCACTTTGTCCCAGCTTACCCTTCCCCCGCCCCGTATCCTCATGTCCATTCTCTATGTCTGTGTCTTTATTCCTGTTCTGCCCCTAGGTTCTTCAGAATTTTTTTTTCTTTTTGTTTTATATTCCATATATATGTGTTAGCATACGATATTGTTTTTCTCTTTCTGACTTCCTTTATTCTGTATGACAGACTCTAGGTCCATCCACCTCTCTACAAATAACTCAATTTCATTTCTTTTTATGGCTGAGTAATATTCCATTGTATATATGTGCCACATCTTCTTTATCCATTCATCTGTCAATGGACACTTAGGTTGCTTCCATGTTTTGGCTATAGTAAATAGAGCTGAAATGAACATTGTGGTATAGGATTCTTTTGAATTATGGTTTTCTTAGGGTTTATACACAGTAGTGGGATTGCTGGGTCATATGGTAGTTCTATTTTTAGTTTTTTAAGGAACCTCCATGCTGTTCTCCATAGTGGCTGTAAATTGATACAATTTAAATTGATACAATTTACTTTCCCACCAACAGTGCAAGAGGGTTCCCTTTTCCCCACACCCTCTCCAGCATTTATTGTTTCTAGATTTTTTGATGATGGCTATTCTGACTGGTGTGAGATGATACCTCACTGTAGTTTTGATTTGCATTTCTCTAATGATTAGTGATGTTGAGCATCCTTTCATGTGTTTGTTGGCAATCTGTATATCTTCTTTGGAGAAATGTCTATTTAGGTCTTCTGCCCATTTTTGGATTGGGTTGTTTGTTTTTTTGATATTGAGCTGCTGGTAAATTTTGGAGATTAGACCTTTGTCAGTTGCTTCATTTGCAAATATTTTCTCCCATTCTGAGGGTTGTCTATTCGTCTTGTTTATGGTTTCTTTTGCTGTGCAAAAGCTTTTAAGCTTCATTAGGTCCCATTTGTTTATTTTTGTTCTTTTTTCCATTTCTCTAGGAGGTGGGTCAAAGAAGATCTTGCTGTGATTTATATCATAGAGTGTTCTGCCTATGTTTTCCTCTAAGAGTTTTATAGTGTCTGGCCTTACATTTAGGTCTTTAATCCATTTGGAGTTTATTTTTGTGTATGGCATTATGGAGTGTTCTAATTTCATTCTTTTACATGTAACTGTCCAGTTTTCCCAGCACCACTTATTGAGGAGGCTGTCTTTTCTCCATTGTATATTCTTGCCTCCTTTATCAAAGATAAGGTGACCATATGTGTGTGGGTTTATCTCTGGGTTTTCTATCCTGTTCCATTGATCTATATTTCTGTTTTTGTGCCAGAACCATACTCTCTTGATTACTGTAGCTTTATAGTATAGTCTGAGGTCGGGGAGCCTGATTCCTCCAGCTCCACTTTTCTTTCTCAAGATTGCTTTTGCTATTTGGGGTCTTTTGTGTTTCCATACAAATTGTGAAAAAATTTTTTCTAGTCCTATGAAAAATGCCATTGGTAGTTTGACAGGGATTGCACTGAATCTGTAGATTGCTTTGGGTAGTCTAGTCATTTTCACAGTGTTGATTCTTCCAATCCAAGGACATGGTATATCTCTCCATCTGTTTCTGTCATCTTTAATTTCTTTCATCAGTGTCTTATAGTTTTCTGCATACAGGTCTT
>NC_041220.1:83076895-83085722 GCF_002837175.3 Physeter macrocephalus | reverse complement strand
TGTACAGTATCATGTCATCTGCAAATAGTGACAGCTTTACTTCTTCTTTTCTGATTTGGATTCCTTTTATTTCTTTTTCTTCTCTGATTGCTGTGGCTAAAACTTCCAAAACTATGTTGAATAATTTCTCTGTTTCTTAAACAGAGTGTGTGGAACTTAATATAGTCTTTCCTTATTACCCCACTCTTATGTAAGAAAATCGCTGCAGATTTAATAATCTCTTGTGAGATACATATTTAGCAGGGTCATACTATGAATCTTGGATTCCTGAAAAATCCTCTAGTGATGGCTTCTTTATCTGTTTTTCTTGCTTCCAGTTCACAAAGGTGAATTTCACTTCTTGGTAATAGAACATAGAACTTCTCCTAGATCCATGACTAAATCAAATATCGTATCAATGTCTTACCCTCCAGGAAATCTTTTTCACTATTTCTATTGCTTTTAAAACTTGAGACTAGCATTTAAAACTTCATATTTTTTTCATGAAGAATTTAATGAAATACAAACACCGCTTCAACTTACTTTAACTAGAGTTGTTCCAAGTTTTGTTTTGTTTTTGTTATTATCAGAGCAAAAACATCTGGACCTAAATTTAACTTAAAGCCCAACATTGAAAGCTTTGGAGTTAATGTTATCCAAGATGCAATCTGATATCAATATTTTGATTATTGCACTATTTCTATTGTCTTGATTTCTATTTTCTTGATCAAAAGAGGTCAAATTTTGATATGGTGAGACCTAGAATCCACCTCAGTTACTGTGGAGTATAAGAAGCCAAGGTTTTTGCCATGTAGTGACTGATAAAGAAGCAAGCAGATGCAGTCCATAATTGATAACTATGTCTGATGATAGCAAATAAAGTAAGTGGACTAAAACCACAGTGTTTTTAATCAGACCAAAGGCTTACACTGATCTCAGAAATTTCATTTACAATATCTAGACTGCTGGGTTTCAATTTTGGAAAGTCTATATAGTTTAAAAGGATTGGAGAGCAAATTATTCTGAACAGTACTTGAGACATAGGAGATCAGTTAAATGGCTGCTTTCCTATTGTTTTCTTTTTGGTATTACTTAAAGGAAATCATAAAATCCTTTGCTTTTCTCAATAAATCAGTATGTGGAAGACAGATGTTTATGTGGACAAGGTAAACCATCTGGCCAAGAGTTTTCATTGTGGGAAAGATTTAATTAGGAATTAAATTATTTTAGGGCCATAATGGTAATCAGACTTCCTATTTCTTCTTGAGTCACTTTGGGTAATTTCTTTCTTTCAAGGAAGTTGTCCATTTGTAATAGAGAGGCTAACACTAATTTGGTCTAATAGCTTATAAAACTCAACCCTCACACTTTGCTTTCTGCCCCATATCTATGCAAGTTGATATGAAAGCTCAGATGAAAGCTGGATTTTGTTGACATTATCTACTATTTCTGTTTCATTGATTTCCATTATTATTTGTACTATTTCCTTTTTTTTCCTTATTTAAGGGTTAATTTGTCTCCTTCTTCTGACATATTAAGATGGTGTTTATACCATGTATTTAATAACTTTATCTTTCTAATTTGAAAGCATTTGAATAAGAATAATAATTTGTGGCATTTGAAGTAACTTATCTTCCCTGAAAACCACTTTAGCTGCATCACCGAATTTGAATAGGTTATGTGTTCATTTTCATTCAGTTTCAAAATACTTTCTAATTTCCCTGTGATTTTGCAATTAAGTTATTGTTGTGGTGGCAGTAAAGGTTTATTTATTTTAAAATGTCTCGGGTTTTTCTAGAGATTTTATAATTAAATAATGTTATGGACAGAAACATCCTTTATATGATTTTTTAAATGTTTAAAATTTGTTGATACATGTTTTATGACTCATTTAATGGTTTAATTTGTTGAATGCTCTATTAATATTTGAAAATAATATGTTAGCTTTTCTAATGGAGTGTTCTATAAGTCATTTTAATTAATTTTTTTCAATTATTTTATATTTATATTTATTAACATACTCAACATGTCCAATCAGTATTTATTTGTGTCAATCTGTATTTCTATCTGGTATCATTTCCCTTTGGCCTGAGAATCTTTTTTTTTTTTTCAACATTTATTATTAAAAAAATCTTAAAATCTTACTTTTCCTTAACATATATTGAATTGCAGAACTATTGGTGACAAATTCTCTTTGTGTTTATTTTTGGAAATATTTTTCTTTGTTTTAAAAGATATTCTCACTGGATATAATATTCTATGTTGACAGTATTTTTTGTTTGTTTTCTTTCATCACTCTAAGGAAGTTGTTGTATTGTCTTCTGGTTTGCATAGTCTGGAGTCATCCCTATGTGTGTTCCTCTGTACAAAAAAAAAATCTATTTTTTATTTCTTTAAAGACTTTATCACTTGTTTTTAAAGCAATTTTATTGTGATATGTTTTGGTGCAGAATTTTTTAATTTCTTTTTTGAATGAGTTCCTTGATATTTATGTATTTGTGGACATATTTTTCAATGAATTTGGGAAAGTATCACTCAGTATTTTTATAAGCACCTACACTCATATGTTAGATCACTCACTATCAATCCACAGATCATTGAGGCTCTTTTTATAAAAGCTTTTTTTTTCAGTCATTTTTCTTTCTCTGCTTCAATCTGAATACATTTCATTGCTATATTTTTAAATTCCCTGATACTTTCTTTATGCAGTGTTTAATCCACTGTCATATGCAGTAAGGTTTTAAATTCAGATATCATATTTTTTACCACTAGGAGTTTTACTTGAGTCTTGTTTTATATTTTCCATTTATTTGCTCATTATGTTCATTTTTTCCTTTTAAGTACTTGTAAATAGTTTTTAACAGCAGTTTTAACGTCTGTGTCTGCTAATTTCTTATTCCTAGTTTTCTAAGGACTGAATTTTATCTTGATGATTTTGCTTTTTGTTATGTCTGTTGATATTTGATTAGATGATAGAGTCTGTAATTTTGCTTTTCTGAATGTCTTTATCAATGTATTGATAAAGTTTTTTTTTAATCTGTATTATTTGTTAGGTTAAATAAGAATAACCCATTTAAAAAATATTTCCACTCCTTCCTATTAATACAAAGATGAGAATAAAAACAAATAAAAATTCATCACATCAAAATATCCCTCACAGTGTAAGATTTTTCTACAAAGTAAACAAGTTGTGCCATTTTCTAGGAGTTTACTGTTACAAGTTTATTTAATTGCTAAGAAGTGAAGTTTCAGTTCTCAGTAAGAAGCAGTTCAGGGCCACTTGGACATCCCAAATCAGTTTATTATTGTTTTCTGTAAAGCTCAATTTCTCTAACAAGTTGCAGGGAGTCATTGCCCGAAAATTGTCAGAACCACCACTGCAACTTCTAGGCCAGGAAATTAGGTAATTCTCTCCTAGAGGAGTTATTTTTGTTTTTGTTTTTGTTTTTGTTTTTTGTTTTGTTTTGTTTTTAATGCAAGGCAATACATGAAGACTTAAAGGGATTTCTCACAAAACACATTAGAAAGTTTGAGTCTTGTACAGGAGATACCTTCTCAGGGAGTGTTGGAGAAAGGAATACTCTCAGTTTTTGAACATGCAAGTGGGAGACTTGTCCCTCTAGTGAAATTGGTGGAATAAGAACAAGGGAGGCCTAGAATATAGCTCTTATCCAAACTCTGTGAACCCAGTTGGATATATGGATTGAGATCTGTATATCACTTATTAGGAGACATTAGTAACTGGGGTACACCTAAGTGAGAATTCCTAGCATTGTGACATCTTGAAAATTGTTACTGCATTTATTCTGCATAACATTTGTGGGTAAAATTTGATCAAAAACCTCACATTTTTTTCTTCTGGAGCCCTTCATCTGCTATGTATACTGCCTCACAACCTATCCTAAACCCCTACTCTTTGCCGTTTCAGAGGAGAAAAACCTCATTCTCTCCCTGACTTTGATGACATTTTAGCTACTGTATAAAGCACAAAAGGGGCATGGGGCATGCCATATATTAATGGACTTAATTTAGTTGGAGCTAGGGCAATATTAAGGCAGGAGAGAAGGATGTTAAGATGGGTACAAACATAGGTAAATATCTCTCATCTCATTGCTTCTTTAAATTAGGTCTTATATAAATTATGTTTTTTGTAAATTCAGAGGTTCGATTATCTATTGGGAATAAGGAGGAGAAAAGGGGAAATTTAGTAGATAAAATTTGAAATAGATGTTATGGAAAATGGGAGATTAAATAAGAAATATAGTAGGATTGCCAAACATTTTTGATAGTCTATTGGAGTCGTTAATCATTAATTTGAGTAGAACCAATTTTCCTCATATATTACTTTCTCTCAGTGTTCTCTCATCGTTTCAAGTAAACTGTCCAACACAATGACACAAAGACACAGCAAATGAATATTAAAGTATGGGTTAAAATTGACTTCTTTTCATTCTAGCCCATATGTTTAACAACTTTGTACTAAAATATATGTGTATATAACATATATGTGTATATACTTAGAAGTTACAGCCCTTATAGGAAGAGTATTATTAAAGTATGTTAATCTTATATCAATTAATAAAAAAAACCTAGACACATTTAGAAACTCTCACCATCCATCAAGTTTTCTTTAGTACACCTTCCTTTATATACATTAAATACTAAAAATGCTTTTTACAAAAACAAAATATTTTATAATCCTTCTTACCTTTAAGGTTTAATGTTTACTGTTGGAGTTACAGAAAAATTATGAAAATGCTTGAAACTTTGCACCAAAGACAATGGCTGCAAAAGCTTGTTATTGAAATGGAGCAATGGGTTGCAAAAAAAAAACGAAGTGAAAATCAATCAGCATCTCTTTCTCTCCACCTTCCCCCAGGCTTGTGGAAGATAGAGTTTGAGAATTACCTACCCTTTCTTTAACATGTTTTGTATAGCACATATGAAAAGAAATCATCTGAATATCATTACGAATTATTTATTCTCTCTAATCCAAATTTAAACTGAGACCAACTATAATTTACCTAAAAATACTAAGAACTGTTGAGTCGTAAATTACACAAAAATCCCATGTAAATGTGAATACTTTAAAAAAAGAAACCTATGGGGAGGGGAACTGTGGAAAAGACTTCTAAACAAATGTCAGCAAATTTTTGACTAGAGGAGGGACTGATAAAAATGGAATAATCAAAAGCAGTTTCCAAAAGCAGATGGAGATTCAAATTAATAAAAACCAAAACTATCTATTAATTAGAACTCTACAATAGAAAATAAATTGCTTTGCAGAGTTCATACTCCCAGCTAACCAAAATATTCATGCAGGAGCCAGAGAAACTGGCTGGAACCTTTAAAGTAGATACCTGCTTTAGATAAGAGCTGAGAATAGAAAATCAACACTAAATACTTCATGCCTTTCTAAATTGACTTTTCAGCAATGAAAAATGTTTCTGGAATATCAATGTCTGTGTAGGGTATAGAAAAAAACTTAAAAAAGAAAAGACTTACAGCAGGAAAACCAACAAAAATGCTAATTGTTATTTAAGTTAATTATTAAGTCATTAAAAATAATCATGTCCCCTGATTTGGAAATCTGAATTGTGATCACAGTTTTGTGAAAATCAGTCATGTTAGTGTATTATTGATGGTTTGAACTCCCAATTATGAAAGGCTCAGAAGACAGCTAATGGGTCCTATCACATGAATTTGTAGAGAAAATTAAATATAATACTTAATGAAGCATAGAGGCTATTAGTGCTATTACCTATAAACACTTGCAGAAAATGAAAAAGAGGATTAGTTTTGTGTTGCTCCAAACCCTCAAGTGACATATAGCAAGGTCAACTGGAAAGGATGAGGAAATATTAGAATGTTGTGAACAGACAGTAATAGCGTTGAATTGTAAACAGAAACAACCGTTAAAAAGAAGGAAATATAATTCTACTTAGGACATTCTTTTTAAAGAGAGTACATATTCAAAGATTACCATGAATACTTCCATGATTTCAGACATAAGAAAAAAATAGCATCTTGACTTTAATTTTATCTTGGGTCATTCTAAACTTTATATCACTTAAAGAAGGTAAAATGGATAGTATATTAGTCAAGATTCTCCTGAGAAATAGAACCAGTAGGAGATATACAGGTCTTCCTTGACTTATGATGGGGTTACATCCTAATAAGGCCATCATAAATTGAAAATATTGTAAGTCAAAATGCATTTAATACACCTAACCTACTGAACATTATAGCTTAGCCTAACCTACCTTAATTAAATGTGCTCAGAACATTTCCATTAGCCTACAGTCTGGCAAAATCATCTAGCACAAAGGCTATTTCATAAAAAAGAATATCTCATGTAATTTATTGGATACTGTACTGAAAGTGAAAAACAGAATGGTTTTATGGGTACAGAATGGGTTTGAGTGTATCATTTGTTTACCATTGCGATCACATGGCTGACTGGCAGCTGCAGCTCACTGCCAGTGCCCAGCATCATGAGAGTAGCATAATGCATATTGCTAGCCCAGGAAAACATCAAATTCAAAATTCAAAGTACAGTTTCTACTAAATGTATATCATTTTTGCATCTTCATAAAGTTGAAAGATCGTTAAGTCAGGGATCATTGTCTAGATATCTCCAAGTATTAATAAATATATTTATTTATAATTGGCTCACACAATTATGAAGACCAAGAAGTTTCATGATCTGCTGTCTTCGAGCTGGAGAACCAGGAAAGACAGTGGTGTAATTAAATCTGAGACCATAGTCTCGAGAACCAAGATGCCTATGTCTGAAGGCAGGGGAAGATGGATGTCTCTGCTCAAAGAAAGATCGAATTTGCCCTTCTATCACCTTTTGTTCTATTCAGACCCTGAATGGATTGGAGTGATCTCTTTACTTAGTTTACCAATTCAAATGCTAATCTCTTCCAGAAACCCCCTCACAGACACATTCAGAAATGTTTTACCAGCTATCTGGGTGCCTCTCAGTCCAGTCAGGTTGACGCATAAAATCACATCATAGGTAGTTAAGTCAGAACATAGACTTTTTTTTTTTTTGCGGTACGCGGCCCTCTCACTTTTGTGGCCTCTCCCGTGGCGGAGCACAGGCTCCGGATGCTCAGGCTCAGCGGCCATGGCTCACAGGCCCAGCCGCTCCGCGGCTCGTGGGATCTTCCCAGACCGGGGCACAAACCCTTGTCCCCTGCATCGGCAGGCGGACTCTCAACCACTGCGCCACCAGGGAAGCCCCAGAACATAGACTTTTAATCTGGATCAACCTGAATCGAACTCATGTCCTGGTACTGGGATGCTCGCCAATTGAATACATCTCAATAGATCACTTTTAAACAGTAATGATGGTAACTTCTATAAAAAGAGAATAATAAAGTGTTTGAACTGACACCTTTATTGAAGAGACAATAAAGAGACTATAAAAGTCATCTCAGCAATAAATAACAAACAAGTTTCATCTTTAGTGGGAACTCTAAATAATTGATACTGATGGCCCAGAGCATTGTATGGAAAGTTTGAGTCACTATTGAAACTTAACAATGAAAAATATAATCATCAATTAACAGTGTCTGTCCTGGACACAGGATAGGAAGGCGTGTGTACTATGGATTTACCAATCCCAATCTCTTATAAGGGTCTCTCTCCTTTGAAACTTCTCACCTCTGTCTTAGAAAACAAAAAACTGAAACCTAGAGAGATCATATGTCTGATAAGAAGGAATGTGGGACTAGTTGTTAATCTTTCTATTATTATCATAGTTTATTCCATTTTTGTTGCTACTTCTTGGATTCTTAAAGTAATAAAATAAATTTATTTTTGTATGTATTCCTCTAGAATTCAATCTTATCACTCAATTTCTCTCTATTCCAGTATTATCAATTTAAATTGAGTGAGCACATTTTATTTATTATTATGCTATTGTAAAAAAAAGAAATATAACTACTGAGGGTTGAATGTTTAAGTTAAAACTCTTATGTTTAGTAATAATGTCCATAAGGCACTGTGATTATAAAGAACACTTAAAAATCAAATGGAAAGAGATGAGACATAATCAAGAGACTTGAACTTATCTTTTTAAAAATCTTTGATATTTACAACAAGCTAACAAGAAACAATTTCATTTTGACAAAATCACATTATTTCAACCTACATTTAATTTGAGTGACTCCTTTGAGTTAGCTACCATTCCAACAAATTTAAATTCATGATATGGTGTCCCACAGATAGAGCATAACTATAACACATTGGTTATTTCACCTTTTCCTAGGATCAGTCTATGGGTGCCTTCTGCTCTTGCTTTATTGGCAAGTACACTATCCCTTGAAATCCAATAGGAACCATATCTCCTTATGGGCCAAATGGCTGATTTTAAAGAGGTAAGTGGCAACTTCTTTCATCATATCCTGAATGACAACCTGTGTTTTCCTTCTCTTGTTCCATAATATTCCCTTTGTTCTTAAACACATATGTTTTCTTGTGTTATCCCAGTCTTTTCTGTGGAGCTTCTACCATGTATATTGTGAAGTCATAAGGAACCCTCCCTTTTGCCAAACAGTTAAAAAGCAGTGATCTCTGGGGGGAGATTGGAAAAAAATAATCATTTTTAATTTTGACTTTGTTTTATACAATTTATATACTCATATTATTTTAAAATAATATAGTATGTTTACTTTTAGAAAAATGGAATATTTTTATAAAGCTTTCCTTTGTACTTTAAATTTCTATGCAGTTTTTCTTGGCTCTTTTTTTTTTTTTTTTTTTTTTTGTGGTACGCGGGCCTCTCACTGTTGTGGCCTCTCCCGTTGCGGAGCACAGGCTCTGGACGCACAGGCTC
>NC_041220.1:83055687-83076880 GCF_002837175.3 Physeter macrocephalus | reverse complement strand
TTCCCGGACCAGGGCACGAACCCGTGTCCCCTGCATCGGCAGGCGGACTCTCAACCACTGCGCCACCAGGGAAGCCCTTTCTTGGCTCTTTATGGAAATATTAATGAAACATCACAATGAATGGTACATAATATTATTCATGAGATTAATGAGAAGCATGATATATCTATTACTTATTTGATATTAAGAAGATATTTTATAGACTTATATTCAGAGCTTAACATAATTTTGTTATTTCATTTTCATATCTCTTAGCTTTACACTTAGGCAATTTCTTTTAGATTTTGCTCTCAGAATCATAAAATGCATCTTTAATTTATCATAATATATTTAACATTAGTACTGTACTATTTCATGTAAAATGTAAGAAACTTGCAAAAGCAGTTTTAATATGCTCTATTCATAGTACTTTGTCATACATATTACATCAACATATGTTACAAACCTCATAATACAATATTATAATTGTTTCTGAAAGCAGTACTATATTTTTTTTAATAGAGAAAAAATCTACATTATGCATATCGCTATGGATATTTACCATTTTTGGCGTTCTTTACTTTTTCTTATAGATCTGAGTTTCCATCTGGCTATTTTCTTTTAGCCTAATTCCCTTCATTTAGTACCTCTTATGTGCAGATTTGCCAGCAAAGAATTATCTCACTTTTCCTTTATAGGAAAATGCCTTTATTTTACCTTCATTTCCAAAGGATATGTTTGCAGGATATAGAATTTTTCAATGACAGGACTTTGATCCCTTTCAACACATTAAAGTTGTGATTCTACCATTTTCTGTTATACATGTTCTCTAGTGAAAATTCAGCCATTATCTTTATGTCCTCTATGTAATGTCTTTTTGTCTCTGGTTGCTTTTAAGATTTTTACTTTTTAATCTTCAGTTTTATATTACTTGACTATGATGTGCCCAGGTATGGTTTTCTTTGTTTTTATTCTGTAATGGTGCCTTGAAAATCTCAGATCACAAGTTGTAGTCTTTGAATAATTTATATAGAACTTTTTCTTTAGGTTTAGAGGTTACTTGTTTTCTGTACATGGAAGACAAAATAATACCCTAACTCCATACCTACCATTCACACTCTTTTCTCTAAGGTAACCACCACCTGGTGAATATATTTTCTAACTTCTATTTATGCTTATAAACACACATATGCTTGTTTTAATATACTTATTGCTCTGTACTTGGTGCTCATCATTTAATGAAATATTATAACTATCATTCCAGGTAAATAGTTAATACTTAAGAAATGTCTAGACCATTTTATTAAATAGTGGCATGCTGTTCCATATTAGATAATTAGCAGAATTAATTAAACCATTCCTTTATGAATATTCAAGTGGTTTCCAGTTTGTTACCACTTTGTTTAATTATAAGTAAATGTATGACTATACTTGTGTTTTAGAAAGACCACTCCATATCCAGAAGACAGGAAATCTTAAACTTAAAGGAAAAGTCAGCTATATAAAAATTATTTACAAAGTGGACTTAAAGATTTGAAGAAATCATTTGGAAGGAAATAATATGTACACTAAGACTAGCTGGGACAGAAAGGCAAAGGAACATTTTAGAAAAATACTTCTGTATGGGCACATTTGTGTGGGTGAGTACAAACAGTTCATTATTGAAAACTTGAAATTGGAGACAAGAAACGATAGAAGATGACATCTAACTAATATTTATAGTCCAGACAGTAAAAGTCCCACAAGTGAGTTTGTTCCATGGACTACAGTTTTTTGCTGACTTTTTCTGTTTCAAATATATCAAAATAATACTGATATTTAAACTTGTGTGTTTTCATTCTTTTTCTTAGTCTGTGAAAGGAGCATAATTCAACTCAGTTTTACTTTTCTTCACATTCCTAAGGGTATTCACATTTACAAAGCAGAAAAGAAAATGAATGTGGGTTAAATAATAATCATTTAATGTGAAATACAACTATCAATTACAGAAATTCATTAATTAAAGTAAATATTTGCCAACAGTTCTATATCCTTGCATTATTTTCAAGATTTTCTATCAAAACACACTCATTAAATTTTATGTTAATCAGAATGTTTACCGTTTAATTTTGCCCATCATTGCTTTATATTTAGATTTTGAAATCTTTTTCCACTGTAATTTTGAAGCAATTAGCTCACAAGAAAAAGAAAAGTAATTTGCAGGTTTGTGTAACTGCACAGATGTTAGTCTGCTACACTAGGAAGAAAACAATAGCAGGATTCTAAGATTTTCCTTCAAAGAGAAAATAGACAAGAACATGCACACATTAAGTTGTTCTTCACTTGATAATTCCTATAAATCTATTTAAAAATTGCATACAGTAGATTGAGCTTAATAAAAGTGTGGTACTGAAAATTGTTTCTCAGCTCCTGAGATTAGTCTAAGCAACTTTTAGAAAACTAATTAGTATATGGGAAAAAATGTAATTAAAAAAGACATACTAAGCCATTGTGGATGATTTACTGTTTTTGTTTCTTACTCTTACATGAACTTAAAGACAGAAAATCAAAAATAAGGAAATTATTTTTCATTCAGCTGTACCAAAGTTTAAGAATTTAAATTTGAAACAGCTTTATCAGTTGACTTTTCTCTGTTGAGAGGGTTTTAAGTAAGTTCAGTTGTGAAGACCATTACAAAGGTGGACATAAACCTCAAATTTTATACAAGTATTTAATTACTCCTAACCAAACTGTCCCTCAGCTTGTTCTGAAACATTCTTATGCAAAGGATACTGTACATTACATATATACATTTATATTAGAGAGAGTCTCCATTAAGTGTTTTAATTTAATATTCATTGAAATTATCTGCATGTATAAAATTAAATAATTTTTAGTGTGTATATTATTTTATTATTCTGCATATCTGCTCTTCCAAGTACTGATCTACTGACATTATTGGTCTGTACACATAAAAATATCAATTCTGTTGACAAAATTACATTTAACTAATTGGTATCATTATTACTTTATCTGATAAATAGTTTTGAAATGTACTAGATGAATTGCATGACCTTATACTACCTAGTCATTATTAAGACATCTTCCCACTTCTTTCCATCATTGATTCTTAACGAGTTTTCCTCTCGGCCTGCTCTTATGTCATATTTTTAATAAAGTGGCAAATACATGACCTTATTCATCCTTGACTGTGAGGTACAATGGCAAACCAGGATTTCCACTGGGATACTATGGCTAACATCTTCAAAAGTAAGGTCAGATTACCAATGATGGAACTTTAGAAGTTTCAGAATTCAAGTTCACCCTGGATAAGTTTGGATGCTTATCTGAAGCTTATTCAAACCTTTTGAATCAGTAAAATTGAGCTGTAAATGTCACAAAGCAGACTTTCTCATGAGATTTACTATACTTTAACTTCTGTTCTAAACCAGGAAAACCAAGAGGATATTTTCTCTTGCAATGTCCTTGTGGCTCTTTTTCAATCCATAAATCAAAGGGTGAGAATGGAAATGCAAGGGAAAAAACAGACAGAATCTAAATTTACTTTCATATGTATATATGTGTGTGTGTGTGTGTGTGTGTGTGTGTGTGTGTATTTACATGTATGGAGATTTTATAAAATGCAGTTGGCAAAATTGGAAAACATTCTATTCTTATTGAATTTTTCAAACCTAAAATGTGTCTGGGTCCAGTTTTCTCATTGAATGAGTATGTGGAATTAATAGAATTTATGTCATTAATGGGTTTGCAAGATCAGTCAAAGAATCAGTCTATGAAACTGCACTTCTAGTCTCTAAAAAGCCATCCCACCAATGTGGATATTGAGCAAATCTAGAAGGAACATTTAATACCTAAGCTCCTTCAAATCTTATGCTGAGAAGAAATAATATAAATTCAGGACCAATGTCATATGTCTATAATTTTAGTTATATATCTACATAAAGTTTACATTTTTACATATTTTTATTTCAAATACTGGTAATTAAGTGGAATGCTTGGCATAGTGACTGACAGTAGTAACATAAAGGTAAGTAAATCAGCTAGTGGGCACACTTCCTGCATTTGCCTGTCAAGGTTGTCACTTTTTTGCCCTTGTATCTTGGCAGCCAACAGAATCTAAGAGCCTCTTGTTCCTAATCTGTAAATACAGATAATGATAACACTTAATTCATTAGTGTTGGTGAATTTAAGAGATAAGTGCTAATCTCTTAGCACAGTGCCAAGCATAAAATTAGTATTAATGTCATTATTATTATTTATCTAAACTTATTTCTCTATGCTTATATTAAATATTGTGCCCTATATGTCATGAAGTGTAGAGTAGGGCTTATAATATTTTAGCTTCCTACATTCAGAATATTACATTTTCTACAAAATATCTTTCTTTGAGAGTCTTGTCATCTCTCTACTACTCTCTACTCTTCCACTTTTCTGTCTTTCAATATCCTTCCAGTTATTCCCTACTCATTCATCAAGGACACAAACTTGTGTACCAATTCATACATAAATTCTTACAGATACCCTGTGAAATGTGTCAACAACAAGAACTCTCCCAATTTTGAAATCACTAATTGCTGAACCCAACCAACCATCTCTCTACGTCCTTTACTCCCTTGTTTCATGACATCTTACTTCCAAAGCTGTAATTTTAGATCATTCAAACTGATTAGCCCATTGCAGCACTCCCCCAATACTTTGAATGATGAATGCTTATGGAAATGTCACCCAGGTATGTGAAATAGACCACAATCATCTATGTCCTTAATGATATCTATCAGTTCCATCAGCCCTTCTTTTACAATTACCACTTCATTAATTTGACAAATATTTGTTTACTCTTTACTCTGGGGCAGACTTTCTAGCCTTCAGGAATGCAGTAGTGAGCACAAGTTACATAGTGCTTTCCCTCTCAGAGTTGAGTGTCTGTTGTGGGAAACCTAGTTTTAACCAACAATCACACAATTAATGTACTTATACATTGCATGAGTATTATGAGCCAAAGGCAATGAAAGTAGGGTAAAATAAAATTAAAACACCTATTTTAAAAGGAATGGTAGTCATCTTTGAGGATTTAATACTTAAACTGAGACTTAAGGCTGAGAAGAATGAGTAAGGTATATGAGAATGAAGGTGGGCAGAATGAGAATGTCAGGTAGTAAAAAGAGCATGCAACAAAACTCTGAGATGGAAGAATTTGTTATAAAGTAAGGGGGTGTCTGGAAGGAAGGCCAGGGCCATATCACACAAGTCATTTTTTAGAAATACAGAAATAATCCCTACTGGATTGGAATAAGAAACTGGAATAAAAACCTAATGAGTTACAGGATAAAAATATTTTTTTAAGGTCATTCTGACTGTTGTTTGCATGAACAAAGGCTGGAGTGGAATCAAGATGACAAATCAGAGTGCTATGACAGTACCTCAGGTGAAAAAGAAAATAAAATGTCTCTAGAATTAGAGATGTATTTTTGCAGATAAGACTGAACTGGATGTGAGGTTGAAAGAGTGGGTGGAATCAAGGATGATTTCCAGGTTCATTTCCTGAGCAACTCCATGAGCACTATTGGCATTTACTAAGATAGAAAAGGCTGGAGGAGAAGCACATTGTTATGGTGGCATATCATGAGTTACTCAGACCTCTATGTCAGTTTCAGACCCCCACCTAGAATCTCAAATCCCAAGACTCTGACAATGTGGTGGGGATTCATGTATCTGTACTTCCACTTCAGATCTCTAATATCTAGTTGCTAGCTCACTGTGGTTTTTATCTCATTGGTCCCCAGTAGTCAACATGTCCAAATCCAACCATTTTGTTTCCTATTTTCACACACACACACTCACATAAAAATATATATCTATATATACATATATATAGATATATATCTCTATATATACATATATATAGAGATATCTGTTCCAAAACCACAATTCACTTCATGGATATCACTGTACATTTGAATAGTGTGATATATTTTTCAGGGTACTTTTAAATTCACAGTCATACCTCTTCATATAACATGGTTACTAGATACTATAGATGTAAATGCTAAGTTACAGAAAAATGCAGAACAAAGTTCGGAATAAACAAATGATTCATTTATTGAAGCCTCCAAACCTAGATCAGTTAGATCTAGTATCAAAGTTCTGTAATTCTGACTGTAAATTTAGCAAAAATATACAATCTATATTTGTAGTCAAAGTTCTTACATTACAGTTCTAGCCCTCTGCTGGCCATTAATTTGTGATTCAGTAAAAATATAGTGAATGGTTATATACAGCAGATACTGCAAAAGACACTGTAGATTTATAACTGGAAAAACTCAGTCTATGAACCCAAAGAGCTTTTTATCTTTATTTCATGAGCTCTGATAAGCCACTTAACATTTCTCAGTCACAGTGTCTTAAGCTTTAAAGTAGGGTAGAAAATAATATTTGCTTTATATATATTGCATATATATGAGTGTGTGTATAAGAGAGAGCGAGAGAGAAAGAGGGAAAGAGGGAGGGAGGAAAGAAGATCATACACATTATTTTTAAGAAATGTTTTAACCTGATTTGATTTAACAATAAAATCAATTGAAGTTTGAAATTCTACGTATTTTTTTATATACTAGTAATGTCAAATGTTCTTCATCACTCCCTTTTCAGAGTAGTATTCAGTAGAAAATATCTACAAAAGTACAGTAAAGCAAGAGTACAGTGTGAAGATATCATATTGCTTTTTCCAAGCAAACTTCAGTTCTTGAAATTTAACTTGAACAAGAGAAAAAAATAATTAGAAATAGGGTCTGTGTTTGTAAAACATGATATGAACTTTAATGTTTATCAATAGAAATTTAGAAGTTAAAGTTATGTATAGTTCAGAATATTAAAGAGTCATGAAGCATCTATACATCTGTAAACATTTTCCTATGTACTAGTAAATGAAAAAGTCAGGTTTCAAGACAAAATATATAATAAGACCAGTGTTGATATTGAGAGAGAGAAAAAAATTATAAAATAATTATTTTTGGTTACAACCTAGAGGACTATTGACTATACTTTCAATGTTCTACACTTCTATATTTTTAGAAAGCTTTTTAACAGAATTCATTACTCTTGTAATAATACTAAAGATATTTTCATTAAAAATACACATTTCCTTGCTGCACAGCCTTTTTGTTAAACAACCCCAAACTACTTATAATTTCCTATAAAATATGCTAGTTGTATATGATGAGAAATTCCTTCTCAAACTAGATACGAAAAGATAACCTAAGAATGCGTTAAATTAGAGTAGGTTATTTCCCTCTATTGTGAAAATTAAAATGTAAGCCTCATTTGTTAAAAAACAATCAGGAAATGTATTATTATTTTCCAGGAGTACTATTGCTAAGTTTTACTATTCTATTTGATATTTTGTAAATAACCCCACAGTATCTATAGGCAAAGTTCCATAACCTGAGGAGAACTGCAATATAGTAGATACCTATATGACCGGAAGAGGACTACCTAAAAACTTAGAAATGTATAACATGTGGCGTAGAACTTTCTATATTATGAGTACTTCCTGACCCAGAACCATTCAGTTCTGTGTCCCAGGGTACAATAACTTACCCTTGAAGGAATCACTAGGATGAGTTACAAAGAATTGGATTCAAAAGGGTAGAAAGACTAAGAGGGCTCTTTTTATTAAAGGGATTATTTTAGTACTATTTACTTCCTGCTGATCTTTTATAAATCTTTCTAGTCTCATAAATCTTCTTAGTCTCCTCTCAATCTCTTTTTCATATGTTAATATATTTTAAGAAGGGGAAACTGATGCCAATTTTCTTCTGGTATTATTGCCTTAAGGAACAAAAAGAGAACACTCCAGCTTTAGGAAAATGAATGCTCATAGAATGAATTGCATTAGTAAAGTAACACCACACTCTATACCTACAATTAGAGCAACAGTTATTTCTGTATTCCTATACAAATTGATAGAGTTAGTTTATTTATGAATTTACTATCCCAAATGCTTTTTTTTCACACTCATTTTTTATCATGAGAAAACAGATAATTCCCAAAGACTCTTAAATAACATTTAATAAGTGAATAAATACAGCCAAATGCACAGCTTCCACTTTTTAGTCATTGAACAATTTTTTTTTTGCTAGTTTGAGGTTATCTAAGGGTGAACTGAAAGGAAAAAGAGAGAAAAGAATTAAGCCTCAGCACCTCTCCATTGCCTCATGTTGGGCTCCGTCTGTGGGTTCCAAAATTCTAATAACTCTTATTATAAAAATTTACTCCTTCAGATCTCTCAATTCTTACTTTCATTTAACCTCCTTTCAACTCAATAAATCTTCTAATGCATGGCCTTTCCTTTCTCTTTGAGTCTCACTTTCACAGCACTAGCTACTAGTCTCAACTTACTCTGAATAAACTACCTTATTTTGCCATCAATTCAATTCTCTCACACTAATAACTTCAAATACCTAAGCTTCTTGTTCATCCACACTAGTGGGTGGCCTGATTTCCTCGGAATCCAATCAATGCCCATTCTTATTCTATTTAGGATTATCTCACCATCTCAAGAGCCTTAATTTAATCACATCTGCAAAATTCCTTTTGCTACAAGATTCCAGGGGTTAGGACCTGGATATTTTGGGAGGCCATTAGTCATCCTACCAAAATCCAGGTAGTTTTCACTGCTGGAAAAAAATTATGATTGTGTTGGTGGGTGCTATTACAAATCCTTGGTCTTCAGTTTCATTTAAATCTCCAACCACTGCCATCATTCTACTTTATGGTGAATTAAGAGTCCCAAGGTTCACTGTACCATTTCCTACCTCAGTTGCACTGGATGACTTATCCATAGGGCTACTTTAGTAAAATCTCTGCAGCCAGTACCTCATATTCTGCTCTAATTCTTGGATTAGGATTATTTAGTCAAGCATACAAACAGAATTTTGGACCTGTCCCGATATCTTGTATTCCCTCTACCCTTCTTCTGTAAGATTTCAGTGTTCCATATTTCAGAAAAAATGAGAATATCTGAAACATATTATGCTCTTTCATACTTTTTCACTTGTGATTTCTTCTTTCAGAAACTTCTTTTTGCATCTCACTTAAATGATTCTACCTTGATTAGTTCCAAGTCATAATCTGATATTTCCACTTTTTGATTACTTATAAGTTAAAAATTAACATAGACTATTACCCAATAACATGTGACACCTCAGCCTTTTTTATTAAACAGTAATATTACCAAAGTATGACATAAGTTTTTATGTACTCCACCATGCTCAAGCAGAGTACTCGAAATCATTTCTACTTCCATGAAAGTTCATGCTGCAAGCCATACATCTCAATAAGAAAAATCTTCAGTCATATTTTTAAAGAGGTAATATGTTTAATTAACTTAAAAAGAAGAAGAAGATGTGTATAGTTTGGGAGGATGAATTAAATCATTTATGCTCTAGAGAAAGCAAAGATTTGCTTTGCTAAAAAAAAGAAAACCAAAATCTATACCTAAGAATAATGGAAAATAATGTTAAGATGACTTCTGCGGAGAGAGCCTTCACAGTAAGCTATAAAAATTTGAAACAGAAGACAGTAAGAGTCAACCTAGAGCATGGGAAAATTTTCATAGTATTTATATTGATCAGAGGGAAAATTTTATTGAAAATAGGTAAATATATTAGTTTATATACTATATATAACAAATATTTTTAAGTGTTTTTAAAACTATACCTGCTATGACATTTTTTTAAACAAAGGCAGGGGAACAAAAGAATCCATAAAAAAAAAACTACTGGCCAGGGATATGAAAATAGGGAAGTATACTTAAGGTATTTGGAGGTAGAAGTAGGAGAATAACTTGACAATAAAACATATTTAAAATACAACCAGACTTCACATTCTTGCATAAGATACACCAGGAAAGCTTGATGTAAATCTATATAGCAAGGAACCCCACTTCAATATTTGGCTTCAGGAAGACTATAGATAGATATCAGGACTCTGTTTTTGTATTGTTTTGCTTTGTTGTGCTTTTTTTTTTTTTTTAACAAGTCCTTATTATGATTCTGATGCACAACAAAGTTTGGAAGACTTTTTAGTAGTTTAGCTTTGTAGGGTTTAAAAGGATGAGAAGGGGCTAGAGGGAAAGGTATTTTAGACAGTAATAAAAATAGTCACCAATTATTTGAGCACTTATTTTTTGAATACACTTCTTCAAAATCTTTATATATACTATCCCATTTATTTGTAACAATGCAATGTAGTATGCTCTTTATCACACCCATTTTATTGATATATAAACAGAGAATCAAAAATATGAAGTAAATTGTCTTGAGTGATAATGTTGAATCAGCACTCAATTCTGTACATTAATACCAGAGTCATCACTTAGAAAATGTAGAACAATGTTTTGCTGGTGACCTCAGATAACCAGCCCCAAAGGAAGTTTTAGAAAGGAGTAATGCAAGAGACATGTGTAGGAAGGTTATCTGTACATTCTTTCCAAGAACATACATCTCTAATGTGATTACATGCACGACACAAATGCATAATCATTCGAAGTCCAAATTTGCTAAAACAGTGCAATAATGTAGTTTCTCTGTTGAGATGAAGAAATATGTATAAAAGTATCCACAATTATTCACCCCCCCAATGCCATCATCCTATATTTATAGCCTACCACCTGAGTAAAAGAGCTAAAAACCAAAAATGACATGAATAAAGTACCTAAATAAGACTTCACACTTAAAATGGATTTTATCAATCTGTCCAGTTTGTACTCCTAGTCAACAGCTTCAGAACAAATGCCCTTTAATTTTCTCATTTTTGATATGGGTTTTAAACAACACATTTAACAGTTGAGACTACTGATAGATTGGAGTAAAGAAAATTAACTTTGCAGTCACAGATTTTAGAAATATATGTATGTGTTTATCTCTCTCTCTCTTTCTCCCCCTAGAGTGCAATGAGCACTGAAATCTAGAGACAGAAAATACTGTAAAAGTTTACAGGATCCAATAAGACCCCACACATGAAAGCATTCATTTTTCAATGCCCGTGGCCATTTGTTTGCTCTCATAGATGTTTTTGAAGCTTTAAGAGATTATGATTAAATAAGATTTTACCAAGAGAAATCTCAGCTCTTAGCTTCAAAAGTCATCATGAAAATACTATCCTAGCTGCCAAATTCAGTTGGCACTACTGAACAGTGCTTTCATTTTAGAAATTTCAATTTCACTGTTAAGAAAAACAGATGACACAAATTTCCTATTTTACAGTAAAGCAAAAGACTGCCTAAAACAGTCTTTCCCAAACTGTATGCCAAGGAGCATGGTTACACAGGCTTTTAATACCAGAAAACAGATTTTTTTTAGGCAGATACATTTAGGAAATTCTAGGTAAAAAAACTAAATAAATAGCTTTTCTGTATTACTTAGCAGAACCATATGAAGAGCTTTTGTTAATCACTAAAGGAGTGGGGAGTAAAACATGCAGTCTTTTCTAAACATATTTTTATACAGAATTCTTGCTATTCTACAATATCTCAAAAGAGCATTTCCTCAGAAGCCACATTTTAATTTCCTACAATTTCGATTGATACACAATATCAGGTAGAATACTTACTTTACTGCATTTGATTTCAAGATTTATAAAACTATTACAGGGATTTTTTTCCCCAAAAATTGTGAATAGAAGATGATAACTATTCTCATAAATACATATCAATAACCATTACTAAATATTTCAGTAGGCTTCTAATGTTCCTATCTGCCCTTTTGCCCTATACTGCTTTTATCCACTCTTGAGGGAAACTACTTATTCCCTACTAAAATTATATGTAAGTATTGAGGACTTTAAGTGCAGTTCTTCTTTAAGTATCATTGTGAGGATATACAACCTACTGATGACCTATCATAGTACCACATCAGTCATTCACACTGATGGTTGCATATGTATTGGGCAGTCATGGGGTAGAACAAGAGAACATCAGTTGTTCTGCCCAGCATAGTATTCATCCTGTCATCACTTTGTTGGTGGGAATTACTTGTCTGAATAAGAATCATGTGATATATTAGGGCTAACTCAACCCACCTGATCATATAACTGGAACCAATTCCCTACAGTCTAAGTATGATTATGTAAAAAAATGTGGGGTCAGAGTTGAGAAAGAGAGAATTAATCTTGGCTCTAAAATTTATTTGAATAAGAAACTCAAAGCCATATTGCATAAAGTTTCAATGGTGAACAGAGATAATTAACTGGGCACTGTACTGTCAGGGTCAAGAACTGGTTTATAATCTGGTCATTAGTAATTTCTTCCAACTCTCTAGTGAGCTATTTTGCAGAACACACGTGTGATTGTCATTTCGTTGTGCTCTTGATGTCAATAAAATATGTATCTTCTAACTGTGCTATTTGACAACAAATATTTCCAGGAGCTCTTTGTATTTTTCACTCCAAACATAATTGTTATGATCAGTTTCATAAACTTTTCAAGAAAAATGTGACTTTTAACACCTTTCCATATCATACTTGAATGATGATACTATGGTGAAACAATTTACAACAGAGTTAAACAATTTAATATTGGAAAGCAATATTTTATGTGTATTCTAGAGAAAAACTCATTTGACTTCTTAAAAAGGGCACTCTATGCCTTATTTGAAAAATGACTCAACATTTTGATGACTACTAGGGATAGTTTCGTAGCACAAGAGATGATGTTTAAATGCGTTACATTTCTTAAAAATATTTTTTATCTTGTTGACATTTTTCTTTTTTATATCCTTTCCATTATTAGTTGCTGATAAGACTTCTTATCATTAGCATATCAAAATTCATATTTTAGTTACAGGTTTCTGTTCAAGAATGGTTCACTTAATCTTTTTCATTCATTGAACAATTTTAACCTCAAAACTCATTTGATTTGCTTCTCCATTTTATTCAGTCTTTTCCTCAAATAGTACCTTTACTTAGAGATCTTCCAATGACCACCTTACTTAAAATAATCATTCTCTATCACTCACCATCTTTTTACCTTGCTTTACATTTCTCTACAGTAAATACTATGTGAGATGTTGTTGCATATTTATTTATTTAACTAGTTATTGTGTTCCTTCCCACTAGAATATAAGGTTCCTGAATTTGGAAACTTTGTCTTGTTCACTGTTGAATATTTACCTCTGGGCACACAGTAAGTTCTCCATTAATTTTACTTTCTTAATGGCTAAATTGTAGTATTCATAACTACTCAATGAAGAAATGTATTTTTATTTTTAACTGAACACCTTTGGAATGGTTTAAATATTTTGTGAATTGAGAAGCTAGAGCAACACAATAGTATACATGAAAAATGGTAATTTAAAAAGTGTAAACTCTAGCGTGCAAATGCTATGAAACTATTGGTTAAGATGAACTGTATCTTATTGATGAAATGTCAACTGATACATTCAATTTTTGTAGCATATATTCCACCTCTAAAAGCATAAATATCCTTAAGATAAGTCTTACATATCAAATTTGTAAAACAACTGCCTTTACTTGCCTTTCCTCTTAAACTAAGCTGCCTATGAGCCACTTCAGAGACCAATAGGGACCACCTGATTTTCATTGTCCACCTTTTGGAAAATGTTTCCTCAAAACCAAAAAGTGGTTCTTTCTCATCTTTGCCTCCTCGGTATCTATAATAGTTTTCAGCACATATTAAGTGTACTTTAATGTTTCTTTTCAATAAATTAAGAAAGTAATAAACTGAAGAATATATGAGGGCTTCCCTGGTGGCACAGTGGTTAAGAATCCGCCTGCCAATGCAGGGACACGGGTTTGACCCCTGGTCCGGGAAGATCCAACATGCCGTGGAGCAGCTAAGCCCATGCGCCACAACTACTGAGCCTGCGCTCTAGAGCCCGTGCTCCGCAACAAGAGAAGCCACCGCAGTGAGAAGCCTGCGCACTGCAACGAAGAGTAACCCCTGCTCACCGCAACTAGAGAAAGCCCCTGCAAAGCAACGAAGACCCAACACAGCCAAAAATAAATTAATTAAATAAATTTTAAAATATATATAAATATATATATATATATACTTGTGAGGAAAATAGATTGATTATAGAATAGATTCCCTTTTGTTAATCCTAATGGCAGAATCACCATCTGCTTCTGATTTTTTTCCTTATCACTGCCCAGTTCTCAACAATGGAGGGGAGTCTAGGCAGGAGTATCATGATAATAACTAGATTCTCCATTTTCTATGTATATCTCTATTGTTAGAATATAATCTCAAAGGTCCAAATTGTGATTAAAGAAACTTCCTATTTTTCATCACCTTAAATAACATATACTATACATATTCTAATGATAATCGTTTCTCTTATGTCAGTTTTCTGATTGCCAAATAATGGTGATACTCTTAGGCTATTACAGTTTATAGCAGATATCACTGCTTTCAGAATGTATTTTGAGAAGAGTGACCCCAAGTAGAGAAGACTAACTTACTTTAAATGTTTGTTGGGAATATAGTTCTAGCTGTAATATTTGAAGCTGATACTTTTTTGTAGGTAAATTTGCTCTGTGTAATGTCAGAAGTTAGTACTTTCCTCCTCTTTTTCTTAACCATCTTTTCTTATGGTTCCCATAAACCTTTTCTTCTATCTGTCAATATATGAAGAAAAATTATGATAGTATTTATTAACTCCTCATAGGAAGTTTGTATAAATTTGATAATTTTCCTAGGAAAAATTTTGTTGTTGAATGTGCTTACAATTTAATGAGTAGGCAAAGGCTTGCCATGTGAAACTTTATTTTTAACATACAACCTACACTGGGGACCAACTATGCCTGAACCAGCCCTCAATAGAAAAAAAAAAAAATCATCTTTTTCATTTCCATTAAACAGAAAAGAAAGGGAAATAATCTAAATATTTTCCTATAAAATTATAGTTTGAAAAGGATGCTGATTAACATATATGCTGTAATTTCACATTAATTCAGTTTAATATAATAGTATGCATGTCATTAATATGTCTTGTTCTGTTCAATAAATAGAGCAACCTCCTCTCAGTTGTAAGTGTACTCAGTTTTACTTTTATTTAGAATAAATTTAATGCCTTATTCATTCCTTTAATTGTTTTTAATTGGCTATAGGTTTATGCTGACTTCAATCTTATTCACTTATTTCCATCATTAAATTCTATTTGGATTGCAAAATATCAGTCATGAGGCAATTATCTTTGAACTAAGTGAGTTATCCCTTACAGTCTCTTAGTTAATTTATTTTCTTTCCCTCATAGCTAAATAAGCCTTCAGAAATTGAGCCTTTTAATTTAATGAGGAAAGGATCATGAAGAAGTTGATAAGAGTAGTGAGAAGAGTTGAAGACTGACCCAGGCATTTTTTTCAATCTTAGCGCTTACCCATTTATATAGGAAAAACCTGGAAGAAAATACCCTTCCCACCAACACAGGATTATCTGCCAGTAGATTGATTAGTTTAGCCTTTTCATAGAGAAATAATAACTAGCTTAACCAGGAGTGCTTTGGAGTGAGGGACTAAATATGGAAGAAAAGTGGGAGTACAGAGTCAAGGAGGTACTAAGACACTTGAATTTTTCCTGTGCAAAATTTATTATAACTCAGAATTCTCAAGAGACCCCTAGGAAATATCATGTTCTGCATAATAATCCCTCCCTGATATATCCTCGTGGGTATCTTCAGTGGAGTAGAGTACTCCCTCTGGTTGCATTTATTTGCAAACATTTTCATTTATCCATAATACATAAGAAAGTGTTATCCATATTACACAGCAAACAGTTAAGAATTTAATGACTATAGTTAACCATTTTAAATTAATGTTTTGTTACAAAGCTCTCCAAATTTTCATGCAGATATTCACTACAAAAATAATGACAGCGAATTTGTCTAAGTAGGTAAAGTCATTCATTTAGTGTTCCTTCCATTATCTTAGAACTTCCTAAGAGTGGATTCTCCCCACATAGCTCTTTCGTTTTGGAGACTGACTTCATATTTCAGAAATGTAAGTAATAAATATGTATTGATCACTTAATATATGGAACATACGTGCTAGGAAGAATAGTAGTCAAAATAAGAATACAGCACAACTTTTGATCTCAGAGAGGCTACAAACTAGTACAAAACACACACACACACAATTAGAATTCTATCTAATACGTGATAGGTACCATTATTTACTATGGACCATTTCACAAAGAAGGAATCATTTTGCTGTGGGATTAGTGGGTGGTTTATTTTTTTCAGAGGTCTTGAGAAAAGAGTATGTTTTCAACTGACAAAATGGAAGCAGATCTAGAATGTACAAATGAAAAATAATTTTATTTGGAAAATTATGTTTCAGCCATGTTTCTAATGCTTTTGAAAGTGATTTAAGTTCCCTGACATTTTAACTTATCTTTTAGTGATGATTAAAATAGCTTTTTGACTTCTAAGTTATTGTCTGAATTAAAATAGGTGTATGAGATATGCAAAGGATTTTAAATAATTTAGGTTCTCAGTAAATATCAAATAATGTTGAACTATAATAAGAAAATGACTGTTTATTATTGGGTCTGACTGTGTGCTAGACCCATGTTGTTTTTACATCACTGATCTGAATCCTCACAAAAATTATGAGGAAATTAATTAAATTATCCTTATTATTCTGATAAGGAAACACTTTTGAGAGGCTAACCACCTTTCCCAAGTCACTCAAATAAGAGTTAACTAATAGTTTCTCTTTGAATAAAGCAGAAATTTTTAAATTACACTTTAAAAAGTAAAACTAGAGACATGTCTGAATTTTAGCATCTTATGTAATATAAACTTATTTCTGAATAGAAATATAAATAGTTTATAGGACAGAGAACTCTGCTCAATACTCTGTAATAACCTAAATGGGAAAAGAATTTGAAAAAGAATAGAAACATGTATATGTATAACTGAATCACTTTGCTGTACACCTGAAACTAACACAACATTGTTAATAAACTATACTCCAATATAAAATAAAATTTTTTTAAAAAGAAATATAAATAGTAAAAAAGCCAAACAACTAAATGAAAAAATTATATTATGAATCAAAAATTGATTTTATACTATACTATTGAATAGAGATTCTGTGTTTTATATTTTCTATCTCATTCAAGTACATTGTGTTTGCAAGTACATTTTATAGCAAACAACAAAACACTGGTCATTGCATAAATGAAAAAACAATCAAATGAGTAAAGCTTTCATAGAATTTAATTGTTAATTATCATCAATTATCAATATTGTAATATAATAATAGTTGATGTTATAATTATTTTAATTATTCTGTAAATTTTAACAAAAAGCTATAGTGTTTACTTAAATACATTTAAAATATGTCATATCTCTCAATCTGGATTTCACAAAAAGTGTGTGTTGTTTATAAACCCGAAACTTTTTGTTAGAAAAAAATGATACTAAAGAGTACTTCTTGAGAAGCAAAAAAAAAAGATGTGTGTGTGTTAGAAAAGGCTGTCATAAAGAATACAATAAAGATGTACCCTATCTTACAAATAATGGTAATTTATGCCTTTCTTATACTATAGGAATGAAAGAGTGAGCAATTCCTCCTCCACATAGTTTTCTTCAAGGACTTAAACTAAGGTAATCTTTTCCAAATTCTACGTATGACTTCCAATGTTATGCTGGACACCAATATGCAGATGACTCAAAGGAAGAGAAAAAAAGAAGAGTGGAAGTTTATAACAATGGCTCCCAAATTATTTGATACTTCTATCAAAATATGAGGTTTATGTTCTACCCCATAAATCTGGGTGGAATTCAGTTAATCCAGTGTGTTATGTGTAGCTATGTGACTTCTGAGGCTGGTTCAGAAAAGGAGATGCTAATTTTGCCTGGTGTTCTCAAGGTGTTTACTCTCAGAGAAGGCAGATGCCATTTCAAAACTCCCACTACCCTGAGTCCACCTTACTGGAATGTCCCATGTACATGTTCCAGTCACAATTCTTGGCTGAACAGAAAGTCTAGTTGACAGCCGGCCTCAACATCTAGCCACATGAATGACTTAAGATCTCCATGCAGTCCAGGGGATCCTTCAGGTGATTGCAATTTCATAAAAGACTCTACCCAAGAACGGCCAAACCAATCCTTTCTCAAATTCTGACCGCCCCCCCAAAATTTGAGAAAAATAAAGTGGTTATTTTAAGCTGCTAAGTTTTGCAGCAATAGTGTCCATTAGAAAAACACAAGAGGTTTGTATGACCTATGTCTGAAAAAGGCACATTTAACATCTGTTAACACATTGTTTTAGTCTGTTGGGACCACTATAACAGAATAATACAGATTGGGTGGCTCATAAACAACAAACACTTATTTCTCATAATTCTGGGAGAATTGGAAAGTCTAAGATCAGGACACCTGCAGATTCAGTGCCTAGTGATGGCCCACTTCCTGACTCATAGACAACTGTCTTTTTTCTGTGTCCGTACATGGTGGAAGAGGTGAAGGAAATCTCTAGGGTCTCTTGTATAAGGGCACTAATCTGACTAATGAGAGCTCCACACTCATGACCTAGTTGCCTCTCAAAGGCCCCACTTCCAAATATCATCACATTGGGGATAAGGCTTTAATATACAAATTTTTGAGGATACTTTCATCCTACAGCAAATATCATTGGCTAGAACTCAGGAACATAACCACACCTGACTGCAAGGGGAGATTGGACAATGCAATCTATATGCTCAAGATGTTAAAGAAGAATGTGAATTTGGCAAGTACCTCTTAATGGACATGTGATAGAATATTTGTGTTGGGAATGAGAAAGGAGAAACAAGCAAGAGAGAGATTATACACTGTCCATCGTTTATTGGTTTCAATTCTTCTTTAATGCTTTGAGGAAGGGGATAAGTCATAGAAATGCAAGTCAAACTTTATGAAATGCAAGTCAAACTTGCTATGTATTTTTCATAGCAAATTTTTATAACCACCTCAAATACTTTTCTGTAGTCTAGTTTGAATGTCCTGGAATTTAGCTTTTGGTAGAAATTCCAAATTGCCACAACTAGTTTAGTTATTTTATTTCCTGTCTCTTTACTTTTCTAATAATTTAATTTCCATTTGTCAATCTATTTGATAGTCTTTGGGCTACCTTCCTGATTTTCATATAGTACCACATATACAGCAGTTACTCAATAAGTGGAAGTAGAAGAAAAGTAATAGTTATTGAAAACTCACAAAATGTCATGCACAGTGTTAATTACTATACTTGGGTTATTTCTTTTAAATGTAAAACAATCCTTCAAGAAATTTATTATCATACTCTGTTTCACAGATGAATATATTATTTCATTGAGTTTCACTGAAAAACTTTACCATTGTTATCTATTTCTGCATAAAGTCATGTCTTTGAATTTTGTCAGCAATGTGAAGATTATCATCAAATATATAATCTTAAGAGTTTTAATTATTATTTATATTGTATGAGCAGCATTAGGGGAGTAACCAAAGAGATATTTCAAACTCATTTCACTTTTGCCAAAATGAATATATCGCAAAAGCTTTTTTATATTGCAACATTTTTCAAATACCTTGCACAAAATAATGCTCAAAATCATACATAGCTAGGTTAAAAATTTACTTTTGATTCATAAAATGTAAAGAAAACACTGAAATTAGAAACTGACTATAGAAGTCTAGGAGGAAATCAACTATGTCTCCAGCCAATAAAATTATCCAGATCAAATCTATATGAGTTTTAAATGCCATTCTTGTCAACTTGATTGTAGACTCTGCAATGGCAGGGTTTTCCTAGTCTCATTCCTTATATCTCAAATGGTTAGTGTGTTGATTAGTCTATACTATCTGCTCAGTAGACAAATAGACCAAAATGTTAGGCCTGACCAGACATCAAATGCAGCACTACCCTCCGGCACAGAGTAGACTTCACCTAATCAAATTAGTCTCTGAACAGTAAGACTCACTCCAGATATTTCTAAGCTTCTCATATTTTAAGCACCTTACACACTTTAAAGATCTAGTTAGTGGAGGGACTATGAATGAAATCGAACCATGTCTGACACCAAATTCCATTTCCTTTCTACTACATCTTTCTGCCACAATGTAATATTGAAAATTTTACTATATGTGTGAATTAGATATTTTTATTCAATGGACTCTATTCAGAATTATTTTGTGTACTTTTGTTTCATACATTAAATAAGGGAAGGTTTTGTCTCCAGGTACCAAATGCTACAATTTAACAAATTGATTTAAGTTATATTTTATGTATATAATTGCTAATGAAAGGATTGCTTTTTCCATGTCATACATACCCTAAAATTTAAAGTTTCAGCTAACTCATTTTATTGATTCTAGAGGAAAACAAACCAAAACAAAATTCCATTTTAAATAGATGACCCTCTGTATAGCTTAAGTAACTACTATTGGAATGAGTGGAAACACATTTTTTTATACAACTCTCACTAGCTAACAATGTTGGAAAGATGGCAGATTCAACATATCCCTGTGGCTATCCTCTCCCAGTGCCAATGTTTACTGTTTCTGTTGAAGCAAACAGACCAAACATGAAGTTTGAAGGTTGTGAGTAAGGCCTAGGACCCAGATGAGCAGAATATTTCCCTCTTGAGAGCCTATGAACAAGCATTGGAAAGTATCCAACAGCATGGATTCTGGGGAAACCTTGGCCTTGTGGTCTCCCCAGAATACTCCAAGACAAGTTATTCAATAAAGAAAATGACCAATTTTCCTAAAATGAAAGTTCCCAAATCAAAGAATCTCAAATGTAGATTGTTCTTCAACAATCCATCTTTCTTTCAGATACACAGACTAACAAGTAAATCACATCAGTCAAATAAGTCTGTTCCTGATTTCTAAGAATTTTCAGAAAAGGAGATCCATGCAGATAATTTTGTGAACAAAGACACAAGTCTTCAGAATCCATCATAAATTTTAGTGAAGTAAACAGTAGACATAATAGAAAGTTTTAGAGAAACATCAGGAATTAGTACTTGATTAATGTCATGGGGATGATATACTTTCAGTGTTTTGTGGGATGACCAAAAATAATCCATTTCTCTATTCATGAAGTTAAAAAAAATATTTAGTATATACCCAAGCCATGTTTAGCCCCTCTAGTAAAAGTTTCACTAGATGCATTTTTCAGAACTTTTTTTTTTTTTTTTTTTTTTTTTTTTTTTTGTGGTACGCGGGCC
>NC_041220.1:82998640-83055588 GCF_002837175.3 Physeter macrocephalus | reverse complement strand
TGCTCCGCGGCATGTGGGATCCTCCCAGACCAGGGCACGAACCCATGTCCCCTGCGTCGGCAGGCGGACTCTCAACCACTGTGCCACCAGGGCAGCCCCAGAACTTTTAACAGAGTTAAATCCATGGAAAGTCTGTGAATTTCAATTATTCATGACCCATGGATAACAGAGACTTGATTTAAATTGACCATAGAAAATATTTATACTAATGATACTAAAATGGACTGGTTTGAGGACAAAATTACATCCTGTAGTTCATCATGTTTTGCATGTACATGCCTCCTTACTTAGAGGATAAAGCTGAGACATTATCATATTTAAAAGTCATTATAAAAAATTTACATACTAAAGGGGAAATATAGAAGCTGTCTTATTTTGAATTAAGTTAAACTCTATCCCTTCTGATCTACAAACTTTATTGCCACTTTTACTTTATAAGTTCTATTTATAGAGTCTTTTGGGTATTAAACTGCTTTTTCTGTAAGTCTAGTTGCTTCTTATAAAAGCTTTTTCTCTTGGTTCATTGACAGCTCATCAAACAACAAATCTCAGTAGTGACAAACTCTAATGACTGGAGCACATATCTTGATTTCTCTCAGAATCTCAATATATTTCTGATTCAATACTGACTTTACCATTATTAGCTCATCCCCTCTCTTACTGTCTTCTTTCATCCATCAAGGATAAACTACATGTCAGGCCCATAATCGTTTGAACCAAGAGAAGAGAAAGGAATAAAATAACATTAGTTCACTGTAACCTTGCTATCATTCAATTTAGCTTACTCTAAAATTTATTTCTCAATAATTATGTCCAATAAGAAACTACACTTTTCCACTTTACTAATAAATGCCTGAAAATTGAAATTATTTCTCATTTGATAACAACAAACGATATGTTCAGTTTTTCTTTGGTATGCCTCAAACTACCAAGTTCAGAAGAGATCTCTATAATAAAATGTCATATTATGGGTATCATCTGGTAATGATTCCAATTAGCATATCAAGCTAAGCTTGTATTTCAAAGTATTGTGATGCTTCAATTGACTGAATAATACACACTGTGTATGTATCATGAGTCATGTCTATTAAGGAAAATTTGAATTTCATTACAAAATTATTCCCTTTTTTCATCATCTAACTGTTTATGCTTAGCAATTCAGAGCAACAATTTCTATAGTCTAAATAAATTCAGTGCTGAATTTAGCCTCTAGGAATATATAATAATATTTTCATTAATTTAAAATAATAAAACAAAGTTATAAAACATTGCATAGATCATGATAAAATTATTTTATATCCATATATATGACTTACATTTATATATATCCTACATTTATATATATAATATATAAATATATATTCACAGATATATTCACAGATGGGATTTTGTTCCACTGTAAAATAAACCTAACAAGGAAAATAATTGTAGAGTAAATATTTCCCATTTTATACACTATCATGTGTGTGTTTGTAGTAGGCAGAATGATGACACTCCTCCCCACCAAAGATGTCTACCTCATATCTGTAATCTGTGAATAGATTACTTCAGGTAACCAGAGGAGGTTAAGGTTGCAGATGGAATTAAGTTTGCTAATAACCTGACATAAAAGAGGGAAAGTAGCCTAGATTTTCCAGGTGGTTACATTAGGTTACACTCACTTTTACATTAGATAACCTAATGTACAATAGGTTACACTCACTTTTACTTTATATAAGCTAATGTAATCACAAGGGTCCTTAAAAGTGAGTGTCAAAAGATTCAGTGGGTGATGCAATATGAGAAGGACTCTCCCTGCTCTATATTGCTTGAAGATGGAGGAAGAGGACCATGAGCTAGGAATGCAAGTGGCCTCTAGAAGCTGAAAAAGGCAAGGAAAATTCTGCCCTAGAGACTCCAGAAGAAATGCAGCCCTACCAACACCTTGATTTTAGCCTAGTAAAACTTGTATTGAATTATAGCATAAAGAAATGTAAGATATTCAGTTAGAATTGTCTCAAGCAACTAAGTTTGTGATATTTTATTATAGCAGCAATAGAAACTAATATATGTTATGCAACAGAAAATTAGTATGCTAAATTTCAAAACATTTTTATTTAAATTATATCAGTAACTTATTCAATTTATAAAATTTAAGAATAATTATACTATTTATTGTTTACCTTAAGATTAAATCTTTTTACCTATTTATAGTTAAAACTTTTTCAGATATCATTTACTTAAAGAAAACAAATTACTACCAAACAATACATAAAGCAGAATAATTTTTTCCTAATTGTAAAAGTATATAGTATCTATGCATGTAAGTGTTAAAGGAGAAGTAAAATTATTTGTTCACTTTCATGTAGCAAGTGAATGTATAGTTCTTTCATAGTCCTGCCCAAAGAGACATATGGCCCAAAAGGACTAACTCATACTGGGGAGATAGAAATACCCAGATCTTTGGGAGCTTTGGCTAGAGAGTCTGATTTGAGACCAAGCAACTAACATCAAGTGACTTCATCAAAGCTTCCCATTATTAGCTCAGTTTGGGCAGAGACACTAAGTCAAGTAAGTAATTGGGCAGCCTAGAAGATTATATCACTGGAAATGGTATATTCAGAATTACCCTCTAGGAAAACCAAAGAACACAAATAAGTTGTATAAATAGGTGGTCTCTACCTACAAATCACCTATCACTATTGCATCAATGCCTTTCCCTCAACTTACACCTATGGTCTCATGAGTGGTTCCCTATAAAGAGCTAGAAGAGGAGAAAAGTGCTGAGCCTGGTTCCCAGATGGGTTGACTCAGTTAGTTGGAGTAAGGCACAGATAGAATGCTGGTACACTAGAGATCTACTCAAAGGTATCCCTAAAAGATGGAGAATTATGAGAGAAAAGAACAGTTGAAGAGCTCTGGGCAGCAGATCTGGTCAGTCATTTTGTGGACAGTGAGAAGCATTCTGATGTAAAAATACAATTGGATCCCTGGATGATGGTGAATGGATTGACTTTTATCAAGGTTTGGAAGAAACAAGGTGCCAGGTAAAAGGAATGTTGATAGAATTGAAGAAGTGAACCGGAAATGTGAGGACTGGTTCATCACACATTAATTCTCACCAGGGAGCATCCCCTGCTGTTATGTGTGTGATTTGTATTAGAATTTGTAAAGGATTATGCTTCACTTGGCCCCAAAGTGAATTTGTTTTACTAGCATTTTCACCCCTACTTTGTTAAATTGTAAAAATTTTGTCATTAAAAATTTCATGAACATATTTCTTTAAAACTTATTTTGGACCTGTTATTTTTGAGAAAGCATTTTGATAAAAATTTTACCTAAAAAGAAATTATCTTAGATCAGGCTGTGTATTAGTCAGGGTTCTCCAGAGAAATAGAACAAATAGGAGATGATAGATTGATAGATAGATAGATACATAGATAGATACATAGTATAGAGATAAAGAGATTTATTATGAGAAATTGGCTCACATGATTACAGAGGCTGAGAATTCCCATGATCTGCCATCTGCAAGCCGAGATCCAAAAAACTTGGTGATATGATTCAGTCCAAGTCCAAAGACCTGAGAAGCAGGGGAGCAAATGATGTAAATCTTAGATTAAGGGCTGGGGAAGACCAATGTCTTGCTCAAGTAGGCAAGCAGGAAGAAAAAGAGACGCATTCCTCCATTCTCTGCCTTTTGTTCTATTCAAGTTCTCAAAAGAGTGGATGATTCCCACCTACATTAGGGAAGGCAATTTATTTTATTGAGCCCACCAATTCAAATGCTAATCTCATCCAGAAACACCTTCATAGACACACCCAGAACTAACATCTAACCTGGACACCCCATGGTGCACTTAAGTAGACACAAAAAAGTAACCATCACAGGCTGCTATAACAAACTACCACAGACTCAATGGCAGAAACAACAGATATTTATTTCTCACAGTTATGGAGGCTAGAAAGCCCAGTTTCAAGGTGCTGGCAAATTTGGTTCATGGTGAGTGCCTGATTCCTGGCTTGTAGACAACCACCTTCTATGTGTTCAGATGGCCATTCTTCAGTGCATGCCTTGGAGGGAGAGGACACACTTGTATCCTTCTCAAAAGGACACTAATCCCAGCATGAGGGCGCCACCCACATGACCTCATCTAAACCTAATTAATTCCCAAAGGCCTTACCTCCAAATATCACCACATTGAGGGTTAATACTTCAACATTTGAATTTTGGGGGGACACAGACATTCAGTCCATAACACAAAGTAATGTAAGCCAGTTGTTTGTGTTTGAAAGAAAGCCTGTGGAAACCCTGATAGAGATCTCTGCTAATACTCCAAGCTACCAGAACCTCTGTTCCCCCAGGAAAAAATGTGGCACAGAAACTCAGCCAGCCCTACAATGAGTAAGCATTGAGCATCAATCTCCCTGGGACTTTCATGGATTGTGCTGAACTGGGTTTTCTGTTGGATGCACACACTGTGAGAAAACTCCAACCTTCTTATGCAGACTGTAAGAAAAAATTTTCCTAACAGAGGTCACTGACCTGCCAGCAGGAAAGTCAGAGCATCTGAGTCAATGGCAGACTGACCATTGTTAATACAACAGTGTCCTTATTGTCCTTCTCACCCTCATTAACTCACTGGTTGCTTAGCTTATAGGAGGAAATAAATGTAAATGTTTCATAACCAAGTGTGTGTATCATTAGTAATTTCTACCAATGTTCTCTACCCTTGGACATCTTGAACTGAAGATTTTTGCTTTTAACTTTCAGCTAATAGCCACAATAAAACAACTGCAAAATAACCAACAAACACCCAGGTGTAAAACATAACTAATTCAGAGATATGAACTAGTTTCTGGTCTTGACAACACATGTGATTGTCCAAAAGCCCATGCAAGGAGCAGTCATGGAAGCCTTGCAGAGGCCTAACAGCATGTGCTTGCCAAGACTGATCTAGTTAGTGACCATTTTTTTTGCATGGACAATTAGGAGACAAGGAAAACACAGCTCTCAACATGGCACCATGCCTCAAGGAGAATGTTCCTGCATAACAAATTACCACAGACTGAGTGACTGAAAAGAGTAAGTATTTATTACCTCACAATTCTGTAGGTCAGAAGCATGAGACAAGTGTGAGACCCTATATAGGACCTATAGGATCTCACAAGGCCAAAATCAAGATGTCCACCAAGCTTAGGTCCTATCTGGAGGCTCTGGGGAAGATCCACATCTAAACTCATGCAAATTGTTAGCAGAATTCAGTTCCATGTGTTTGTAGGAGTCTAACCTTTTCTTGGCTGGCTGTCAGTCAAGCTTCTCAATTCCTAGAGGCTGTTCTCAAGGCCTGGCACTTGACCCCTCCAACTTCAAAGACAGCTAAAATATGTGAGCTGTTTTCCTGTTTCAAGTCTCTCTGACTCCACCTTCTGCAACCTGCAGGAGAAAAGTCTCTGCTTTTAAAGGACTCATGTGATTCAGTTAGGCCTACCTGGATCATTTCCATTGTGATTAACTCAAAGTCAACTGATGGATATAAATAACTGATATCCACATGAATTAACTACACACAAGTACTTAAGATTTAGCAACTTCACTACCTCTGCAAAATTCCTTTTTCCATGCAATGGAACAATCACGGGCATGATATCTCATCATATTCACAGTCACGGGGATTAGGAGTAGACATCTTGGGGAGACATCTTAGAATTCTTGTCATCACAGAGAATAACCAGCCACTTGTGAAAAAAATAGTTTGTATCACACTCTTCCCTTCTGGAAAAGGCAGCAATTCTTTCTGACCACGACTGACAGTTATTCTGGATATGGTTAGCTTTTCATGTCTATAGCAGTTCAGCCAGACTAACTGTCCAAGAACTCACAAAGTATGTGTTTTATTGACATGGGATCCCAGATAAGACCACCATGGACTAAGGAACAATTTTATGGCTAAGGAAGTGTGGTCAAAGGCATATGATTATGGATCCACTGTTCTTACCACATACTACATCCCTGAGAAGAATGGTAGCCTGAAGAAACATTGGAATAGCCTCTTGAAGGTACAGCTAGGGAGCTAAATAAAGATGACATACTATGAGGTTAAGAAAGTGTCAGGATCCGGTATATGGTTTAACCATCTGGCATTATATTGTACTGTGTCACCAATGGTTAGACTCCATGCATCTAGTTTGAACATTAGAGTGTCTCTGTTTCTCATTACTCCTAGAGATACCCTTGAGGAATTTCTACTTCTGATCTCACAATTTTATACCTTGTAGATCTAGATATCCTGCTTTCCAGAGAAAGGAATCTTTCATTACAGGACACAATAAGATCCCCACTAAACATGAATCTGCAGCTGGCACCTGATCACTTTGGTCTCCTCATACTGATAACTCAGTAAGCAAAGAAAGGAGTTACCATACTTGTAGGGTTATCACCTTATTTTAGATATACATATATATGCATTTGTATATATTTATATGTATATACACATATATATCTATATGCATATGTATACATACATAGCAATATATAACTGTATGTGATTATATATACATATACTTATTTAACTTTTCAAAGGAAGCATTTCTTCTAAAATGTGGTCCATATTTTTTACCAACATCATGTTACTAATGTTATACTTGTTATAAACACCAATAAGTCCTTTTGGTTCATGGAACACTCATAGTAATCATTTAAAATCAATAATTTATTCTGTACAATGATCCAGGAAATATATTAATAATCACCTAGATATATTAGAATCAATATAGATAATATATACATAATATATAATAAATATATAATAAATCATTGTCATAAAATGTTTTAAAGCTTTGAGGTTAACAAAGGAATAAAACATGTTTAACAGCTACAAAATGAAGAGTGAGAAAGAGAGATTTTAGATTATAGTAAAATGAAAGATGGGGACAAATTTACTTGTTGCAATATATAACTGAAAAAGAAAATGTAATATTATAAATTTACATAATCATCATAAAAAAATCTACAAACAGTAAATGCTGGAGAGGGTGTGGAGAAAAGGGAACCCTCTTGCAGTGTTGGTGGGAATGTAAATTGATAAAGCCACTATGGAGAACAGTATGGAGGTTCCTTAAAAAATTAAAAATAGAACTACCATATGGCCCTGCAATCCTACTACCTGACATATACCCACAGAAAACCAAAATTCAAAAAGACACATGCACCCCAATGTTCATTGCAGCACTATTTACAATAGCCAGGACATGGAAGCAACCTAAATGTCCATCAGCAGAGGACTGGATAAAGAAGATGTGGTACATATATGCAATGGAATAGTACTCAGCCATAGAAAGGAACAAAATTGGGTCATTTGTAGAGACGTGGATGGATCTAGAGACTGTCATACAGAGTGAAGTAAGTCAGAAAGAGAAAAATAAATATCATATATTAATGCACATATGTGGAATCTAGAAAAATCTACAACATAGTATACATGATCTTATTAGCAAAGCAGAAATAGAGACACAGACTTAGAGAACAAACATATGGACACCAAGGGGGAAGGGGGAGTGGGATGAATTGGGAGACTGGGATTGACAATATATACACATTGATACTATGTGTAAAATAGATAACTAATGAGAACCTACTGTATAGCTCAGGGAATTCTACTCAGTCCTCTGTGGTGACCTAAATGTGAAGGAAATCCAAAAAAGAAGGGATGTATGCATACGTATAGCTGATTCACTTTGCTGTATAGTAACTATTCTGTATAGATACTAACAAAACACTATAAAGCAACTATACTCCAATAAAAATTAATTCAAAAATAAATAAATTTACAAAGATATGTAAGAAACATCTTTATTAATAAAAGCTTAGTAAAGCCATCATTTCCTGAGAAATCACTATGTGCCATGCACAGAGCTAAGTATTTCACATGTAGAAACTCAACTCTTCAGCCTGTGATGTGGGTGTTATCATTATATCCAGGTTTAAAAAAGGAAACTGAGTCAGTAAATTAAGTAATTTGACCATTGTGATTAATCTAGAAAGCATTCAAACAAAGCTGATAAAAATAATAACAAAAATGTATATAATTAATACTTAATATGCAAAAGACATTGTAGAAATAAATGAACAATTGTCAACATGTAGTATTAGCCCATACATTTGTGCCCCAAAATTTGCTAATAAATTCTGAGTACAATCAATTTGGTTGAAAGCAAGGTGGTCCCCAAGACAGTTTGTTTAAAACAATCATTTATGTGAAAATTAACATACTCTATTTTTTCTGTGTCTTATGTTGATTATTTTCAAGAACTATGGGTCTGATTTTCAAGTTTTCAAACATTTTAAAGAATTTTTTGTTTATGCTGTCATTTAATTGCTTTATAGTTAAGGGAGCAATATTTCCTCCTTTGTATGCTCAATACCTACTACTGCAGCAACAGACAAAGAATGAATGTAATACATACGTGTATCAAATGTCAATTTGTAAAGTAAAATCAACAAACAATGTTAAGGGTTTTTTTCCTGATTTTCCTAGGAATATTTCACTATTTACTCTGTGACACCCTTCACTACTTTCCTGTACTCAGGATTCTTGTATCAAATAGTTTTCTATTCTTGTATTCTATGCCCTTGCAAATAAAATTGCCAATCTGTGAGAACTATAGAAAAGTATGAATAAATAGATGTTGAGTTGGCATTTGGGATAAGTGCAAATATTTTCATTCACTGCATCTAGTTTTCACTTAGAAATCTGTCCTTATGACTTTCTGGTTTTGGTTTGCATTAACACAATTGTTTTTCCAGAAGTGCCATCTGGACACATTATAAGAATTGAAAAGAAAAGAGTTTCAGAGTCAAGCTGACTCCAAAGTAGAGGTTTGAATCTCAACTCAAGACACCATATTTGCTGAGATATGTTAGACAAACTGATCAAATATTTCAAGTCTTCATTTTCTTATCTATAAAATGTGAAAAATAAGAACTCTACTTTCTAAAGACGCTTAGACAGGTGTCTGACACATAGTAAGTATTCCACAGATGTTACTTATCATTGTCCTATTATTGTTATTAAATGAAAAATTAATGAACTATAAGATCAATTGAAGAAACATCAAAAAATACTGTCTCTTAACTATCAGTTTCGTGGGCCATTGGTTTTGAAAATAAAGATTAAATCAGCCATACTCAACCCCAAATAAAAGTTATGTCTTTCTAGCTATGGTACAATTGTCAGTACCTGTATTCTACTTTATGACTTAAAGTGATTTTTAAAAATAATGTGTCCTGTGATATTACAAATAGGGGAACTCTTTCCTTTTTTAATTAAAAAAAAAATTTTTTGGCCATGCCACACAGCATGTGGGATCTTAGTTCCCTGACCAGGGATTGAACCAGCGCCCTCTGCATTGGAAGGACGGAGTCTTAACCACTGGACCACTATGGAAGTCCCAAATAGGGGAATTCTTGAGGTTTCCAGTGTATGCTTTTACTTGTCAGTTATTTTTGAGGTAACAGAATAATTTTATGACTTCAAATATAAGATTTAAGTATATATCCTCCAAGAATTCAAAAGAAATTAATATTTCCAAGCATTCAGCAATTAATTCATATTGAAAGTACACTGTTCCAATAAATTTGGTTTCTTTTCAAATTTTCTACATATGCATATTTGAGAGCAAAATTGGTTTATGTTCATACATTAGTTTTATTGCATTGTACTGTGGTACACACACACAAAAAGCATTTCAAATATTTCATTTAAATAAAATCAGTGCAACAAAGTTTGGCTTCTTCAGATGTATTTTGCCTAGAGATTCCTGAAATGTTTATATAAAGCCCTTAGCAAGATAACAAGAGGTAAGAGAAACAGTAGTTGTTATTGTTAATACTGGATTTCCAGGAAATAAATGTCCTCCAATTCAGAAAATTTTCAGTTCCTTATAAATATTCATATTACTCCTTCCTATGAATATTTATGGATGCATATTTCTAACAACGTTCATTAAAACAGCCAAGGAGACATTCAGTTGAAAATCTCCAACTTAAAACACAGAGGAAATTTATCTCAATGAGATAAATATTCTGCTCCTGCATATGATAGAGTGTGTGTGTGCATTTGTGTGTGTGATTAAAATTAAATTTAATTTTATCCCAGAAAACTGTAAAGAACATGTAACTGATCTTGTTGAAAATTCAGGAAAATTTAGAATTTCTACTTACACTTTTGTTCTTCACTTACTAGTGTTGAGCATTGTGCTAGGCTCTAGGAATATAGAAGTGAGATATGTACATTACATACATACATATATATGTAACATACATGTAAATGTGTATACACACATATATGTCTATTATATATATCTTCTTTTAAGGCACTAGTGAGAGATATATATGTAATGAGGATGACAGTGCCACTGAATTTTTTTTATGTATACTGATGTGCAGGCATTGAGAGAGAGGAGAGAGAAAGAGAAAGAGACAGCATGGGAACCTCTACAGCTATGAACTCTTCAGCAGGGAAATTCACACATGCATAAATTCATTTCTTATATATAATTTTTGGTAACTGTGAGAATCTTGAAGTCACACTATTGTCTTACTAATTCTCTTAAGGTAATGGTTAACCCTATGTTCACTGACTTCTACTCTTCTGACTTTTGTGATATTTTCCACTGTTCCATTCTTGCTGACTCTCTAGGCCATGGCTAATGCAGTGAGATGCTATTTGTGTCATCTTATATTGGGCGTGAAGTGATTTAATAAGAGCTACTGTTAATGATGTTATGAAAGTGTAGATGGACATACTATTTCCAGTTTTGACAGAGGTAATTCTTCCACAGCCAAATGTGTTCAAAATGGCCACCCCATCTCTGGTCACACTGAGTGCTAGGAGCAGCAGAAAGAATGTAACTGGCTGCCATGCTTTCAGATCAGCATGGCACAGCTATGGCATCAGCAAACCAAGAAGGCAATGTTTTCTAGAAGTTGATGAAGAAAATCAAAGCCCTCCTCGAAAAGCAGTAGCTTACTATTTCCATCACTAAACAACAATATTTGTGTACCTACTCTGTGCCAGGCATTGTTCTAGGAGCAAATGCATCTCTGAACAAAACAAACCAACTTGTGTTTTGCCCTGATGTTCATACTCTAACTTATTCATAGACTTTATCTTGAGAAATCACTAAGAAAAGTCTAAATATAAAACTAGACAAAATACAAATGATTTCTTCCAAGGTTATAATGAGGTACAGAAGACTCTCAAAAAGATCATTTGGCATATATGCATTCTTCAAAAGAGGAAACACATTCAGAAAGCCTAAATCCTTATTCTCAAATATAGTCCAATAAGATGTCATATGTCATGATAAAATCATCTTAGAAAATGCTCCAAACATCTCTCCTTCTTATCAATTAAAAACACATATTAGGGGATTAAAGTCTTTGAGATTTGCTGCAGTGCAAAAACTACTACACATGATTGAATCCCATGTTTTTCAAACTTGAATTTCCTATAAATTTGCTTTTCACTCATAATCTGTCTTACAGAATTAATATTTCATGGAATTGTTTTTGAGGCACGTTGGTTTAGTTAACACATCTACATAGAGTCACATAAACCTTCAGAATAAGATTATACACTCTTGCCAAGGTAAAGATATTTATACTGTAGGAAAAAATCGGGCAGAATGGTTTTATTTCTTAATTATAATCTATATTCATATGTATGTCCCTTACAGTAATCATTCTCATTTATATCATGAATGAAATATGGTCATCAAAAGCACAAGTCACAAAGAAATCAAAGATGTATTAAACTGCACGGTAAATTTTATTACAAATTAATGTTACTTAAAATGTCATTAAAATTATCCTTTGCATATGGATTTTCTTTATTGTTTTAGCTTAGGAATAAAAATAAGAGTAAATCTTTAACCTCAACCACGTCTATTCCATATGGTATTTACACTGAGACAAAGATACTGTGAGTTTTCAGGCAACTATATCCCCTAGGGAGTCTCACTTTAAAATACTCAGCTGTTCTTATTTCTAACACTGGAAGCCAGTTCTGTAGAACCATAAACCTACTTTAAGGGCTACTACTAAACTCTGAGCCTGCATTTTGGAAAAAAAAAAAAAAAGAAATCCAGGTCTAGCTACTTAACCCATCTTAGTTTATTTATGGTGAATAAAAATTACATTTTCAGAAAGGACCTGAGGTCTTCAGATTGATTCTATGAAGTGTGATTGTCATTGTAAATTATGACATTAGGCTTTTCATAGATTACAGAAGGTTTTAATAGTCAGGAATAATAAATAACCCCAGACCGTCCACTTAGAACGGCCTTCACCATCTTACTCTGCAGGTCACTTGAATAACTGTCAGGAAAGCAAGCTATTAGAGGAGAATTAGTTTTGATTAAGCTTAATGCTTTCTCTTAACTATTTTTCTTAACTTCAGAGAAGATATTAATTTATATCAATTGACTAGGGTGTTCTGTAACAAGGTCATCCATACTCAAAAATAGATTAATTTTTAACCTGTTTCAGGCATGAGACAAAGATTCTAAACCACTTTTTAAAAAATTTATTTTATTTATTTATTTTTATACAGCAGGCTCTTACTAATTATCTATTTTATACATATTAGTGTATATGTGTCAATCTCAATCTCCTAATTCATCCCCCCCCTTTCTCCCCTTGGTGTCCATACGTTTGTTCTCTACTGTCATTCAGAATGAAGTAAGTCATAAAGAGAAAAACATATATCGTATATTAATGCCTATATGTGGAATCTAGAAAAATGGTAGAGATGAACTGGTTTGCAAGGCAGAAATAGAGACACAGATGGAGAGAACAAACGTATGGACACCAAGCCACTTTTTGTACTAGCAGGATTTTAAAAATGAGTCAGAATGAAGCAAAGCAGATGATGAGATATGGAGAATAGGTACAATTACTATATCTTAATAAACAGTAAAATACAATTAGAAAATGCAAAAAAGAAACTGAGAAAATTGTTTCACCCAATAAAGCTTCTTATTTCTTGAATGACAAAGAACAAAAAATAAAATATGTGTCCTTATGTAGCTTATACCTACAAATATAATAACTTAGTAATATTTGTTGATGTTGTTATAAAATTAAAAATATGAAAGAGAGCTAAGAAGTAAGTACAAGGTAAATTTTGTTAACAATGTTATTTTTATTTATGTAAAGTCTTTATTGAATTTGTTACAATGTTGCTTCTGTTTTATGTTTTGGTTTTTTGGCCGCAAGGCATGTGGGATCTTAGCTCCCTGACCTGGGATCGAACCCGCACCCCCTGCATTGGAAGGCAAAGTCTAAACCACTATACTGCCAGGGAAGTCCCCAACAATGTTATTTTTATTTATTGTTGTTATTTATTATTCAAATAATCATTTGAATAAACATCTATAGGCATTTTAGACAAGATGTTAGAATGAACACAGTAGTTATATCCCTCACTGCGCACTCCCACTGACAGAAATAATTGAAAAAATAAAAGAGAGAAAACCTGTATCAAAATGGAAAAAAAAAGAAACTTAGGATAGGTGCTATTGGTGTGATTGATACAATTTCAATGACAAGAGCTTGACAGAAGCATTGAGAATCTGTCTAACCCCATCTCCAGTATTTCACTCCATCTGATGCCCTCTCCCTTCTACCATCTAAAAAACAGAACAGCTTTTCACGAAATAAAGACTGAGGATATTTTTGAAAATGCTCTCTGATCTGCCCAACTAAAAGGATGACAGATGGAGGTAAGGAGTCTGGGCCCTCATCTCTTCTGACTGGTTAAAGAAGGTCCTCAGCGGTCGAAGATTTCCCCCTACTGTAGAAAGTCATGCCAGTTGAATTTAGCTATGGCAACTTGGTATTATGAAGAGCAAAGAAAAACCTCAACAAAAAAAACCCTCAGGATTTATAATAGAAGTTAAATATCAGGTTCTGTGTGTTTCACAAAGATGTTTTCAGTTTTGAAAGAGGGCCCCCAAGCTGTCTATAAATTCAGCTCTTTTTATTCATTGCTCCCATACTCCCTCTTTGAACTAGAAATTTACCGTCAACTTTTTACTTTTTCATCGCCATCCATCGAGGTCCTCTAGACAAAATGTGGTCAGGAATGTCACCCAGTAGTGAAAAACCCTTTCGACCCTTAGATACATATATAAACCAGTGCAGTGCAGGTATTGCCCACACTGTACGAACGGATAACATCAAAGCTTAGTCGTTTCCACCCATCAAACAATCTTACTGAAGACCCAAAGAAAATGGAAGATGCCATGATTTGCAATGGATTTACTCCTGGCAAATATGAAGTAAAACATACACCTAATCTAAACAAAATTCCAAAGAAAATTCTATCTATAAAATCTACACAGTAAAAGGAAGATTTCTAAAAGTAGGAAACACTGTATAGGTAAATAACATAATTACTGAGTTAAAACTATAATGGTGTCTGTGAAGAGCAGGCCAGATACTGATAAAATTTTAAGAAAGAGATTACTAAGTTACCCATAAAGAAAGTTGGAAAAATTTCCCAAATCTGACAAAAAAAATAATAGAGAAGTCTTTTGATTTTTCAATGAGAGGAAAAAAAATATGAAGTTTTGAAACTAAATTTAAACTATAATTATACCATGTGTATGGTTGGTTTTAATACTGTCAGTTAATAGCCAACAAATTTATTAAAGAAAGTTATGTAGTTGATGTATTTTCTTAGATTACACAAATGATCAATAAAATCTCAGTATAGAAGTTCTAGAGCAAAGAGAATTAAACTGCAGCTGAAGCAATACAAATGAAGCCAAAGAAAGGAAGTAAAACACTGTCCTAACATAATGCCCAAAACTTGACAGTAAGTTGTGCATTCAAAATTAATTTTAAGAGAAACACTCCTGAAAATGGATACTCTTGTATATTTCTATATTGTCTCTGCCATCAGGGAGGAAATTCAGTCATACATACAAATATTTTAAATGTGCTTTTTAACCTATTATTTATATTTCTATGAAATTAATCTAAGAACAGAATCATAAGTATGGAAAAAGACTTAGGTTCATCTTTGTTCATTGAAGCTTAGTGCAATCACCTTAGGTATTAAACAATAAAATTATATCTGAAAAATAAATATTATTTATTTATTCAATAATTTTAAAAGAATTTTTCAAACTATTATTTGATCTATAAAAAAGATCAAATACAAGCTGGATGATAGTATCAACCAGTATTTGTTATAGCTATTTTACAGCAGTGTATCTAAATAAATCATAGGATATACTATTGACCAAGTGTTCTCTTGGTTTGAAATTATGGTAGATTTTAATTTTCACGTTATACTTTCTATATTTTCATAGTTTCTGCAAAGTGCATAAGCAGTCTTATGTAATCATCAAAAACTATATTATTTAGATAGATGTAAATAATATAGTTGTATTATATGATGTATCATTTTGAAGTTTTCAAGGATAATTTATCAAATAAAATGAAAGAATCTATAAAACTCAAGGAAAGAAAATATTGTTACCCATAAAGGAACAAAAATCTAAGGAATATTGTTGATTTTTCTGCAACACCAAACTGTTAGAAAAAAAATTAAAAATAACTGCGAAGTGCTGGAAATAAGTTTGTGATTCCAAAGCAATGTGAGCATAGCCATAGAAATTCTCAGACTTGTGTGATATCAGAAAATGCATCAATTATGTAACCTTCTTTAATAAACTTTTTGGCTTTTAACTGACAGTATTACAACCAGTCATACATGTAGTCTAATTATAGTTTAAGTTTGGTTACAAAACCAATTAGAATCTGCAATGTAAGAAAAAATTCAAATAGCATAATTTATGACTCCATATAAAATTAACAAAGTCAAGTAGATATATGAAAACCTGGAAACATATCTCAAAAAAGCATTAAAGTTACCATTTAAAATATCTTCTTTAGGGGCTTCCCTGGTGGCGCAGTGGTTGCGCGTCCGCCTGCCGATGCAGGGGAACCGGGTTCGCGCCCCGGTCTGGGAGGATCCCACATGCCGCGGAGCGGCTGGGCCCGTGAGCCATGGCTGCTGGGCCTGCGCGTCCGGAGCCTGTGCTCTGCAACGGGAGAGGCCACGGCAGAGGGAGTCCCACATACCACAAAAAAAAAAAAAAAAAAAAAAAAAAAATCTTCTTTGATAGGCGCTTTGTTTGATAAATATAAAAAAATCTCTGAAAGGAACTCCAAAGTCGTCAACAGAATTAAAAGAAATGTGCCATTTCTTCAAGATCTTTGCAGAGGATAGTAGTAGAGCAAGGCCATATAATAGAATTATAATATAAAAGAAAAAAAATAAAATGTAACCTTAGAGTGGAATAAAAAATTTTTAAATATATATGTATTTGAAAAGTGAAATAGGTCCATAATAGAAAAGTAAACATGAATGTTAATAATAAGTATAAAAACAATAAACTCATCTATTAAAAGTGAAAGACTCACAGTTGGACTGTAAAGATAATTATATGGCATCTTTCATAATAACACTTTCTTAATAACACTCACTAAATCATCTACTAAACACTCAGACATATGACAGAGCTACTGGAAAAATAATAATTACCCTATAACCATTGGCTATATTTTTTATATATGAGTAGAAACATTCATAAAATATACCAGAGAAAAGGCCAATTAACAATAGTAACAAAAGATATGAAGTATCTAGATACATTTGACAAAGAGTGCCAAAAGACTATGATGTCAGAAAAAAGACTTGCAAAAAATCGACATAGATAGGAAAATATTACATATAGTAAAGAGGTAAAGTCTTCCAAATTCACTTATAAACCTAAGGTAATTAATCAAACACTAATAGGAATTTGATTTACTTTAAAATATGACTAGACACTTGCGTGATGGTCAGCAAAAGAGGAATTGCTAGCACTCACCCCGAACCCAGAAACCTCAAGTTGAACAACTCTCTGTGCAGGAGAAAACCTTCACAATAGCCAAGGATTCCAGGTGAGAGTTGATAGCACCTGAGTGAAGCAGAGGAATAAGAAAAGACACATTGAGGAGAGTAGAAGATGGATTCACCCTACTCCCATCACTGGCCCCCAAAAGGCTGGCAGCCTAGCATGGAGACCCCCTTCCTGTGGTGAGCACCCAACTTCACCTTGGACTCCAAAGCTGACCTGTCCCAGCACCAAGCTGACTCACGCAGTCTTAGGCAGCTCCCAGTGACTTCAGACCACTGGCTCACTGTGCCTGCCAGGTCCAGTGGCCCCCGTAGCTCCCAAAGGGCTCCCATCTCACACCAGTGTGCCTGCTCCAGAGGCTCCAGGAAGCTCGTGCAGCGTCATGGGGCTTCCTTGGTTCCAGGCTCCTAGAGGACACCGTGACTGGAGGCCCTCGGGGAACAGTTCAGCTCCAGGGGTCACAGGTAGCTCCCATGGGTCCAGGCAGCTTTGAGAGGACTCCTGTGAAACCACACTTCTGTTTCACCTGCAACAGCAGGCTCCCATGGCCACTCCCATGGCAACAGGTTCTCAGTGGGCCATGCTACACGGCATGCAGGATCCTAGTTTCTTGACCAGGGATTGAACCCATGCCCCTCTGCAGTGGAAGTGCAGAGTCCCAATCACTGGACTGCCAGGGAAGTCCCAGTGGGCTCTTTTCTTTACCCTCCCACTAAATAGACACTTGATGATATATATGAAACAAACATATGAAGACTCTGAAAGCTGGATAAGTAGAAAGACCAACTAGGGACCTCAAAACCAAAGGAAGAACACAGTGATGAGTTAGAGAGAAAACTTTTAGACAACAACCGGTTTATTCCATGCAAAAGTCACAAGAAAAACATATGGCTCCATCCCCATGCATGCCAACAAAGGCCAAGGGAAGAGCCTAGACTTCTACCCTGGCTCAGCTGAAAGTAGGCAGCCAACAACCTCTCCACTCCCTGCCAGAGTGGTAGCAGAGACTAGGAAGGGAGCCAAGATTTTTATCCCCATCAGGCATTAATGAGCCCTCTCCCTTGTGGAGTCAGTGAAGACCGTGTGAGATGTCTGGACTTCAACCTTCATCCAACAGTAATGAATTCCCCTCCCTTTACCCAGTGGTATCAGAGGGAGTCCAGTGGATAATCAGAACTTTCACCACCATCCAGCAATAATGAAGCCTCACCTCCCATGTGTCATTGGAGGCCACATTAGAAGCAGTAAGTAGGCATACATGCCTTTCCCAACCAGGGTAGTATAATGGAGGACAAGTGGAGAGCAAAATGACCAAATGACCCAGGAGTAATGAGGATCTCCCTTGTGTATTAGATGTGGCCAAGTGGGGAACGTGGACTTCCATCTCCAACTGGCAGTAAAGAGGTGGTAACTCCTTTTTCCTGCCAAAGTGGTGTCAGAAGAAGCCAGATAAAATAGAAGGTTTAAGTAAAAGCCAGAGTCTTTTAACATAATACTTAAAATGTCCAGGTTTCATTTGAAAGTCACTCATCATACCAAGAACCAGAAAGATATCAAACTGAATGAAAAAAAAGGCAATCAAGATACCAACACTAAGATTACAGAAATGTTAGGACTAGCTAAGGGAGCTTTTAAAGCAGTCATTTAAAAAATATTTCAACAAGCAACTAGGAGCATGCTTGAAAGAAATGGAAAATAGTCTTAGCAAAAAATAAACTATCAGTAAATAAATAGATGATACAAAGCAAAATCAAAGGGAAATTTTACAACTGAAAAATACACAAATTCTAGTAATTAGAATGTCTACCACAACTATGTTCATGAATCGGAAGACTCAACATAGAAAAGATGTCAATCCTCCCAAATGGATATATGAATTTAATAGAGTTCCTATGAAAATCCAAGCATGGATATTTTCATAGATATAAAAAATATAATTTGAAAATTTATATAGAAAACAAAGGAATTAGAATTGCTAAAGCAATTTTGAAAAAGAAGATTGAAGGGGGAGGAATCATTCTATATGGTTTCAAGACATTTATATAGCTACAGTAATCATGATGATATGGTACTGACAGAGGGGTAAGCAGATAAATTAATGGAAGAGAACCCAGAAATAAACCCAAACAAATATGCCCAACAAGGATATAAAGATGAAAAATAAGCACAATGAAATAACAACATCATTAGCCACTAGAGAATTGCAAATTTAAACTATAATCTACAGTGCCTATCTGAATAACTAAAATTAAAAAATAGTGACAACACCAAATGCTGATAAGGATGCAGAGAAACTTAATCACTCATACACTGCTAGTAGGAATGTAAAATCACACAGTCACTTTGAATAACAATGTAATGATTTCTTAAAAACCAAATATGCTATTATTATACCACTCAGCAATGTGCTTCTGGGAATTTATCTCATAGAAATGAAAACTTATGAACTCATATTCACTGTACATGAATGTGTAAAGCAGCTTTATTTGCAGTAGCCAAAACCTGGAAACAATCCCGATGCAGGTTAATGGTTAAACAAACCATTTCAGCAGGTTAATGATTAAACAAATGATGATATATTCATACCATGGAATACTAGTTACAAAAAAAAAAGGAACTAACTATTGATGCACACAATAACCTGAATAAGTCTCCAGAGAATCATGCAGAGTGAAAAAAAAAAAGTCAACTGCAAAAGGTTACATACTTTGTTACTCTATTTATATAATATTTCTGAAATGAAGAAATTATAGAAATTAAGAATAAAGCAGTGGTTTTTCAGGGGTTACAGAAGGGAGGAGTTGGGAGGGAGGTGGGCATGGCTATAAAAGGGTAACACGAGGATCCTCATGGTGATGGAAATATGCATCATGTCAATATTCTGGATGTGATGTTGTACTATAAGTTTGTAAGATGTTGCCACTGGAGGGAAACTGGGAAATAGGTACATTGGATGTCTCTGTATTACTTCTTCAAACTGCAAGTAATCTACAATTATTACAAAATAAAAATTTCAATTAAAAAATCTAAATTAAAAAATGTATGTTAGAAATGCCAAAATAAAATTCTGAAATAATAAGTAGAAATATAAACCACTTTACATAAAATTATACCATAAAAAAATTACAAGAACAACTGTAAATTATGAAAAATTTTGCTGCAAATAGGTAATAATAAACTGATAATAGAAAAAGGTAAAGCAAAGAAGAAAATTAAAGAAGAAATGTATAATTTAAATAAACCTAGAGAAATATTTCATCTCAATGGTAATTGATGGCTTTTGACAAAGTGCCTTTCTGTCTCCCAAATTAACACATTTTAAAGTTAATCGTCAGTGATAGGGAGTGTTTGGCAAATTCTTTGGGGTCAGATATATTCATTTCTACATGCTCCTTTTTGAAAGCAATTTCTCAGTTTGTATCAAGAGTTTTCAAAATAGTTGTTACCATTGCTCCAGTAATTCTGTACATAAGAATCTATCCTTAGATAGCAGTAAAAATCATTGTCAATCTATTGGAATTTTTACTGAATGCTTTGACTTTGGTTTTATAATCCATAAAATGAAAATGATAATCTATCAGTGTTTTTGCAAGGACAGAATAATTTAAAAGCTCTTGATTAAATTCCGAGTACCGTATGACAGGGAGATAGAAGTAAGAAAAAGACAGCAATGTGTACTGAGTTAAGAGAAATATACAAGGAGAATGGTTCAGGTGAAGCTGCATTATCCATCATCCATCAACAGGGTAAAATGCAAAGGGTCATTTAAAAAAAATGGTCATAGTAGGTCTCAGACTAAATTTTCTCTTCTACAGCAAAGGATCAAAATCTCTACAAAGAATTCTGGTCCAAAGTATTGAAAACCTTTTCTGAGGTTTTGCTGAGTAGAAATTTTCTAAATAGAGGCCTCGGAGAAAATTGACATCAATTACAAAGCAACACCACTTCCATTAAAAGAACTGTAGAGGCAATGACAGCAGTGAGGTACAGTAGTCTCATATGATGTGTCTATTTCAAATTCCCTATAGAGAGCATGGCCCAAACTGAACCTTTATGGGAATAAAATGACTACCTTACACTTTCATAACACTTCCTGCATTTAGAATTCTTCCCTATGCATTACCTACATTTCTTAACTGCCTTTTACATTCTGTAACCCAGGTGCAAGTCTTACTTCTCACATCTATTTTATTAATAAAATAATTATGGAAAGGAAGACTCAGAGAAACTGAATGCTTTGATGTTAAACATATGGCTAATAAGAGACTGAACCAAGATTTTAATCTAGGTCTTCAAACTTGAAAAATGTTTTGCTTATCTCCCTTATATTTACATAAACATGCTGATATTTTTCTCTTTCCTGAAACTTTCTAGAAGCACTATATTTGAGAAAGGATTTGCCATTTGGGAATGGAGATGTTGAATAAAAAATCATTTGGGAGGAAAATCCATGGCATTATTTTAAATAAAAGGTGGTTTAAAAATTAATAGTGTGTAGATTAAATATGCCCACAAATTTTTCTTCCATAATGAAACAGAGTCTCTTTGTCCAGCCTTTCAATGTGGGCTGCTCTTATAACTTGTTGTGACCAATAGACTGTGTCTGAAGAAATATTGTATAACTTCAGAATCTAAGACTTCAGAGATCTTGTAGCTTCTGCTCTTGCCACTTCAGAGCATCACTACCTGTGCAGAGGCTCAGGATAGAATCTATCAGGATGACAGATCTAAAAGAGGGAGACTGTGCAGAGAAAGAGGCTCAGCTGTCACAGCCTTGCCAGTGGAGCTAGGCTCCACACATGTGAGTGAGGCCACCAGAGACTACACAGCCCCCACCAACACACCCAAGACTACAAAACCTGAGTGAACCCAGCTGACAGGCTGTGAAGCAGAAACTATGTGTCCGTACTGAGTTGTGCCCACATCACAAAACTATAGAATCATGAACTAATAGTTATCGTTTTAAGCCACTGAGTTTTGGGATGATTTGTTATTCAGCATTAGGTAACTATGACTGATGGTAAAAGCATTTAGATCATCATAACAGACCATCATCATCATAGGCTTTACATTAGAAGGATTTATATGAAAAGCATAAATAAAATCTGTTCTCCGAAGAATTTTTTGGAAGACAATTGGATAATTTAGTGATGATGAAGCTTCATTATTCTTGAATGAATTCGAATTGCGATAAAAGCTCAGCTGAGTAATAAATTATAAATAATGCTAATGCATATCATTTATACATATACTATCTTATAGCCATTAAATAATACTCATGAAAATAATTTTCAGTGTGTGTTATTCTCTTATCTAAGGAGAGAATGGGAAAAAGGAATTGACTTTTTACAAAAAGCATAAATGAAATGAAAAGCCACTATTAGTATTTCTAGTCTTATGCTTTGGATTATTGTCCATAAATATGCACTTAATCCAATAACTCATATAACCACATATTTTTGTAAATCAATAGATCAAGAAGCCTGCAGTTACCATCTTCATCTTCCACTATTAAGCTATTTCATTATTTCTCTAAATAGAAATTACATCTTCAGTTAAAATATTATAATGTGAAAGATTTCTTTATAAACAATTACAACTTACATGTTATCCCTTTATGTCCACATGTCAATATAAACTTGAATCAATAATTTGCTAAAAAATATATAGTTGCTCTAATATCATGGCTTTTCTCTACATGAAAGGTTCAGGGCTGGAAACCAAAAGTGTTAGCCCTGAAACAAATACAGGGTCAATATAAACCTGAAGAATCAAATTGCTTGAATTTCCTTCTCTCTGTTTCCAATTAATCTGTCCTTTATTAGTTAGCAGAAAAAAAATATAATAAGGAGAATATCAAATAATATGAGGAGAAATAATAAGTAACAAATACAAGAGGAAGTATCAACAAGTCTAGAAAATAAAATTGTAATCAAATGCAATTTATGTAACATAAAGATCAATTTAAAAAAAACTAATAAGGTAGGAAATGTACTATTTTCATGTGTCTGTTCTGTATCCTGGCCCCTAAACTTCATCTGGGACTTTACAGAGGCACAGAGCACTGGAGAGAGATAAAAGGAGGAAAGTGAAAGGGAGAGAGGGGAGAAGGGTGAATAGAGTTAAGAAAGAAAATTTCTGTTTATTGATGATAGCCAAAGCAAGGAATAAATTAGTTCCCTTGGGGAATTCATTCCATCGTGGAAATGGGACAAATGAGTAAAGAAAAAAGACTGAAAAAGCTTAGACTCAGAAGGCACTAGAGAGTCTCACCTGTAAGCTGGGCAATTTCCAGAGATCAGAGTGCCAAGGGCTGATTAAGTTTCCACTCATCAAAGACTTCATTTAGTATACGAGACTTTCAATAGTGACATCAGATAGGCCATAACTTCAAGTGCAGCTAAATTAGCCCTAGATTACACACTTTTCTATAAACTTAAAAGAGTTTAAAACTAAACCTTGAAAATGTCAACTTGATCTGTAAGTTATTTCACTACCAACCAGAAGAAACTGTCCAGTACTCCTTAGAAGACTGCAATATAGACTAACACTCAAGAATGCAAAATTCATAACATCTGACATGCAATAAAAAATTACTGGACCAAAGAAGAAGCAGGAAAATGTAACCCATAAGAATATCAGTCAATAGAGAACCAGAAATGACAAAAGTGAAATAATTATCAGACATGGATATTAAAATAATTATTATAATTATGCTCCATAAGTTCCAGGATATAAAAGAAAATATTAACACAATCAGGGAAGTATGAGAAGATAATTTTTTTAATCAGAAATAAAAATTTCATAGGTTAGACACTGCAGAAGCGAAGATCAGTGAACCTGAAGATATAACAACTGAATCTTTCCCATAAGAAGAAAAATGAGAAAAATATAAGGCAAAAAAATTCTCAGTGTTATATGGAACAATATTAGACACAGTATGAATAATTGTAGTCCTATATGAGAAGAAAAGAAAGGGATAACAAAAAATATATTAGAAGATATGATGACATAAACTTTGTAAATTTCTGAAAATTATAGATTCATCGATCAGGAAGTTCAGTGAACCCAAAGCAGGAAAAATACAAAGAAAGCCACTCAAGACACATCAAATAAAGTTCCTGTGTTCAGTGATAAAGAGAAAACCTTAATAATAGCAGTAGGATAATAAAAAACATTATGTACAGAAGAATAAGGGTAAGAATGATTTCAGAATCATATTAGAAACTAGCACACTGAAGGAAAATGGAATTCATCTTCAAAGTGCTGAGAAAAAAATACTCTATCTTAGGAACCCAGAATTCCATACTCAGAAAAAAATTTTTTAAAATAAAAACAAAGGGAGGCAATTTCAGAGAAACAAATGCTGAGGTAATTGCAACTACGGTTATCAACATATTTGATGCAAATGACACTCTGCCCAGGAAACACTACCCAACAAGGACAGGATACTGATTCTGTTCAAATTCCATGAAATAGCAGGATAGATGATACATTAGGATATAAAATCATACATTAGGATATAAAATCAATCTCATTGAATTTAAAAGAAATGAAATCATACAGAGTTTGTTCACTAATCACAACAGAATTAAATGAAAAATGAAAATCAAAAATATTTGGAATATTTTCATTTATGTGAAAATTAGATGACAATGTGTTTATAAATAATCCATAGTTCAAAAATAAACAATGGAATATAGAAAGTATTTTTACACAATTAAAATATACATCAAAATGTGTAGGATTCATCTAAGCTGTGTTTGGAAATAAATGTATAAATTTAAATGTTTATATTAGAAAAGAAGGTAGATCTAAGATCAATTAAATATATTTTCATTTTAAACTATAGACAGAAGAGGAAAACAGACCCAAAGTAAATAGAATGAAGGAAACTATTAAAATGTGAGCACAAGTCAATGGAAAAGGTGAAAAGTTATTACAATGTGATAAAAAAAAACACTTACATCATACTATACACAAAAATTAACTCAAATGGATCATAGATATAAACTAAAATTTCAACTATAAACCTATTAAAGCAAACAACAGAGGAAAATCTTTAAAACACTGAAGTAGGCAGATTAAAGCACACTGACAAAGATTATCCATACACTAATTGATAAAATGGGATTCATCAAAATTAAAGATTTCTATTCAAAACACACCATTAAAAATGAAAAGACAGAAAAATATCCATAATATACATATGGCAAGTTATACTATCCAGGATGTATAAAATACTTTTATATCCAAAACTAAAAACAGAAACAACCTAATTTTTTAAATGGAAAAATTTGACAGGACACTTCACAAAAGATAATATGTAAATTGTCCAATAAGCCCATAGAAAGACGTTCATCATTAGTCATTAATAATATGCAAATAAATACAAGTAGAGTAAGCAGTATTTATCCATCAGAATGGCTAAAATAAAGAAGACTGGTTCTTAAGAAGACTGCTTAATAATAAGAATTAGGGCTTCCCTAGTGGCACAGTGGTTGAGAGTCCGCCTGCTGATACAAGGGACACAGGTTCGTGCCCCAGTCCGGGAAGATCCCACATGCCGCGGAGCGGCTGGGCCCGTGAGCCATGGCCACCGGGCCTGCGCATCCGGAGGCTGTGTTCTGCAACGGGAGAGGCCACAGCAGTGAGAGACCCACGTACAGCAAAAAAAAATAAAAAATAAAATAATAATAAGCATTAAAATAAGCCGAAAATGCAGAGCAACTAGAACATGCACATATTGCTTGTAGAACTCAAAATGGTACTTTGGAAAACATGTTGGCAGTTGCTTAAAAGGTTTAATGATACTTACCAATGACCCAGTGATTCCTCTCTTAAGTATTTACTCAAGAGAAATGGAAACATATAATGACACAAAAACCTACACATGAATATTCTTAGGAGTTTTATTTATTATAATAGCCAAAACCTAGAGGCAACTCAAATGTCCATCAGAATAAATAAGACAAATTTTACATATTCCTAAGTAGAATATGAATCAGCAGTAAAAGGGAACACACACACGTGCATGCGCACATGTGCTCACACACACACACACTACATAAATATGGATGATTCTCCAAAATGTTATACTGAGCAAAAGAAACCAGACATGAAAATATTGTATAATTCCACTTATATGAGACTCCAGAAAGGACAAATATTTTCTGCAGTTATAGAAAGAAATCTGGTGCTGGAGATATGGGTTGACTTGGAAAGAGAAATATTGGGGGAAATATTGGAAAAGGAAATATTGGGGGGATGATGGAAATGTTCTATAGTATATTGATTATGGTTATAGTCACACAGTTGTATAGATTTGCCAAGATTCATCAAACTGTACACATAAAATATATTCATTTTATTATATATACACTGTATCCCTATAAATTTTGAAAAAGTAAAACTAAAATCTTTGATGCCCCTACAGCCTATGTTGAAAGATCATTTTGTTGGAATGAAGCACTCAGTGTAGTATTCAAAGGGGTTATCTTTAGAAACTAGAGATGCATTGTTCCCTTTGGCATTTGTAACCACTGATAATTCATACCGATACTTCATATAAGTTTTTAATAATGTAGGTACTTTGTTCAGAATTTAATATAGCCATAGTTTAATGTTTATACAATTTTATAAGTTATTGAAGGTGTCTCTCATAAGAACAGATACAAAAATTGCTAGGCACAAGTTTTCCCATTTTGCTTACAGAATTAATTGCAATAGTTTCAGGTAGAAAACAATATCCAATGTACACTGTGTATACAGAGGACTATATTAGGTTACGGTGGGAACTTTAAAAAGAAAAGACATAAATTCTGCTTTCTAGAGTAAGAAAATCTTCTTAGGAGAAAAGAACACATAGTAAAGGACAATTTACTAAGTAATACATCAACTAGGGAAAAATTAATGTTGTATAGCGTGTATTCCTCAACACAGCTTTGACCCACATTAGCAGTCTCACTTTGGGCTCTTACTTTCACTGTAACTCTTGACTTCTTGTTTAAATATGGAATATTACTCCTATTATTGCCTCAGTCAGAAATCTTTCAATTGCAAATAAAAATGTATTCAAAATAGCTTAAGAAAAAAGTGAGTTTTTGAAAATAATACATGGATATTTCATGGAACTGAATACAAGGGACAGGATTAGGCATTAAAAAGCCATTAGGTTACTGAGGCCATTCTCTCCTTCTCTATGGGTCTGTGTGGCTTATTGTCTGTCTCTGACTTTGTAATGAATTACCATCTAGTCTTTTTGTCCCCATAGAGATTTATTTGCCCCAGTTTATTCTTGATATACTTTATCAGTTCAAGTTTTCAGCAAAGACCAATTAGAATCATGATACTCAAAGACAAACACTCATTAAAGAAACTAATTGTTCCTGATGGGGCAAGTGGTCCAAGTCTGTCCAATCCTCAGTGGCTACTGAGAACAAGCATATGTGGTCCAGGGCAGACTATAGGATAGTAGGAACAGATCATCTTTCAAGTATAGGCTTAAGAGACAGCTTGACATGAATTTTGCACTTTACATGCAAGAAGATTTCAAGTTCATGTAGGAATTAAATAAGGTAACTGTGGGAACTCAGTAGAAGTTTGGGACAGATGCAATAAACACTAATTTCTTTATCTTTTTCATTTCATTTCATTTCATTATTTCATTTCATTTGTTTTTCTTTTCTTTCCTCCACTTCTACCTACTCTTCTTTATTCCTACTTTCCAGTTTCTTTCTTTACTCATTTGTTTCTTTACTCATTTTCTAATTTCCTCTATTTATTCCAGTTTTCATTCCTTTCTTCCTTCTGTCTTGTTGGACTGCCTTTTAAAAAACAGTGGTGGTTGAGAGGAACCAAATAACACAGATTTTATTCAAAGAGCTAAATTTTCAACCATATATTCAGAAGTTTAACTTGAGTGGAATTAATAGTACAGCAAGAATATCACTTAACTCACATCCTTAAAGAGGGGCAAAAGGCTATAGTTCAAATTCCAGTATAGCCTCCAAGAAGACATGACCATTAGATTCCATTTTCGCCAACTGATTTCTTATCCTTTAATGAGAAAACTGTTAATTAGTGTATGTCAGATATTCAATCAGACTTTAATGAACAGTTACCATGACTCTTGATCAGAATTCATGGCAGAATATCCACGCACTGTAAACATACACTGGAGAGAAGAACAAGGTGGGTTAACAAATTGTCAATGACATCTGTAATCTATTACTATTAGAACCAAATCCCATATCACTTTTACACATTTAATTTTTCTCCATTGGCTTATGGAGTTATATGTATAGTTTGCTACCTCTGCCTTCAGCTCTCCATCCCCAAATACTATATTCTTTTCTCTTAATTTCTACAGCTAAGATTTTTTGGACACTGGATAGTGATAAAAAGTTCCTAAATTTTAATATATATGTGCACAAGATCACATTTTTATTCCTTTTTTCTTCATTATTATACCTTATATTGCAATATATGTTGTCTATTCTAAGTAAAACATCCTAAGAATGTATGCACCACAAGATAATAACAAATAAATGAATATACTCAATACATATGCAACAACAGTAAATGTACATACTTGGTAAAAATTACCTATGAAAGAGTGCTACAGAATGAACCATCTTAAACATTCCCAAATATTCCCTGCATTCTCTTGCTTTCCTATGAAAATATGGCAAAGCATTATTACGGGGGAAAAAAATCAGAGCTGGGAAACTTGCCAGTGGGATTAGAATGTCTGAAAAAGGTACAGACAAAAACGTATTTGTAAGTGTCTCTGCTCATACTCGTGGAACTGATATACAACAGCAGAGGTAGTAAAAGTAAATAACGGATATGACTATTTGGAAAAGTGTTTTTAAAATATTATTTTTACCTTCTATGAAACTGAGATATATACACCTGGTGTCAATTTCAAGTCTTCTGAAAATCTTACATGCTTAACAACTTCAAAAAAGATATACAAAGGTATAATGGAATATATCCTGAGTTTTCCTTTTAATTCCTTATTTATGTGATAAAAGATTTAAATTTAAAGTAGCAAAAAAAATTTTTTTAAGAAATATATTGGTATCCAGAGATTCAGAATTTTTTCTGATCTCTTATGGCTGCCTCTGCACTTAGATGCGATACTCTACAACCCTGAAGAAAAAGGATTTATAGAGCTGGTGACTGAAAAAACTGCTATGACTTAGCTCTTCTGGCCCTGAAATGTGTTCAACTATATAATGAAAACTTTTCTACACTAATTTCTCCTCCAGCAAATCTCTCTCCCTAAAGCTCTCTCCCAGACTTCCCCCCAGATTCCTCAGTTCAATGTTTCATGAAAAAAGGCATGAGTAATTGGCCTGGATTTTCTACTTAGGAGCTCTGTACCCCTGGGTCTCAGTTCTTTAACCTACAAAGTGGTGGTAACATCACAGTCAGTTATTCTGTAGAATAAAGTAACATATGAAAGTTATTTTGAAGTGTATATGAATCAATGTATATATTGTGAAATGTTTACCACAATAAGGTTAGTTAAGACATCTATCACCTCACATAGTTGCCGTGTGTATGTGTGTGTGTGTATGTGTGCTGAGAACATTTAATATCTACACTATTAGCAATTTTCAAGTATATAATACAGTATTGTTAACTATAGTGACCGTGCTATACATTAGATCTACAGAACTTATTTACCTTATAGCTGAACCTTTGACCAACATCTCCCCATTTCCCCTCCCCAGTGACATCTACCATTCTACTCTTTGTTTATATGAATTCAGCTTTTTAAGATTTTACATACTCTAGTAAATCTTTATTGATAAATAAAACAGATATTCTTTGTTGGAGAAACCAGTTCAATTAAGTTTAACTTACTTTCTCTATTGAAAATAGTAACTCCCTTATTGGGAATAATTAGGAGATCAGTATCAAAGCACCTCACACTTAAAAATATGTCATATTTCCCCATGCTTAGCCATTCTTTTAACCTCACACAAATCTGAATGTAATTTGAAATAATGATATATCCTCCAACCTGGGTTCAAAGATGGTTGACAAAGAGTCTAGGAAACACACACTTTGTCTTTCCAATTTTACCTTGACCCGGCTATGCTAGCATTTTTGTTAGCACAAAGATATATATGAAACACAACCCAATAGGTATGTGATACACATTTTGACATTTAAAATGAAGCTCTATGAATCATTAATTAAAGTCAAAATCAAACAACACATTTTCACTCTAGCCTTCTTGTTGCATTTTCTCTTTTCAGTGTTTTCCTTTTTAAAATATACAAATATAAGTAAAGTATGAAAAATTATGAATAATCATTTATATCACATTCTATATATTCAACAAGTAAAGAAGACATGCCATGTTTTAGAAGCCTCTAAATAATATGTACTGACAAATCACAGTAATATTTTAATGAAAAGTATCCAGAAAATGTTTACTTTAACAAATTATAGTATTGTGCTTATAAAATTTTGAAGGAACTTCAGCTATAGTTTAATATTCATTTTAAAGGTAAAATGTTCACTTTCTGAAATTTGACAAGACAGCTAAGCTATTATTGATTGTAAATTACTTGGACCCCCTTTTCCTTCTTATTCTAATAAGCTAATGTCAAAATATGTAAAAACAACATAGTCATTAATGCTAATGATTTGTTCCTAGAACTGGTGACAAAGAAAGATTCTAATTTGTATTCAGCTACCATCTTAATAGAAAGCTGATCTTTTGTAGAGCCAATTTCAGAAGAAAATCTGATGTACTTATAATGGTACAGCTTCATCAGGAAAGATAATGACCAACCTACTGCCATCTCTTTAAGTATAAATAGTAGTCATATTAGATGCTTCCCAAGATTCTAGATACTTTTGTGCTATTTTAAGGAAAGAGTACCATCTTCTGACTCAGATGGCAGATTCCTAAAAAGTAGCTTTTCTCATGGTTCAGAAGTTTAACAGGTATTTTCTTAAGTTAATTGTATTAATTATAGTTATTACATTATTAGACTTGAGGGTAGACAAAAAGGTGTATTGTTTTCTTTCTTGTGCATCTTCCTCCATAAAAGACTCTTCTTTATTTAAAAAAGTCTTAATAATTTTGAAAGAACATAGAAATTGACGTTTTAAGCAGGAGGCGCTTGTTCCAGGGAAAAAAAGAAATGCCTGAAGACAGGATAACTTCACGAAATATATGCATAAACAGGTGCAGTATCATATATCATGAAGTTACCCTGTCTTCAGGCATTTCTTTTTTTCCCTGGAACCAGTCTCCTGCTTAAATTAAGTAAGGGTATTTATATGTTGCTGTTGCTTGTTTATCTTAAAAGATGGTCAAATATTTCATGAGTTCCAAATTGAACTGATATAACTTGCATGTTATTTCAGCTGCAAGAGAACAGACCACTCTCTTACTGTCACCTGAGTTCAGAATAACCAGTAGAACTAATAGAATAACTAATACAACAATAACTAATAGAACTAATAGAACAATTCTGATGGTTCAAGAGGAAAAAATCTCTGTAAACCCCACGCAATAGTAAGCATGTGCTACTTATCATTAGGGCAGAGGTGCATTGCTTTATGTAGTTCTCAGAGCCATCCCATGAGAAGTGGTTATATCCTCATTTTTAAAATAACAATATTGAAGTTCATCCAGAGAAGTCAGGTCCATTGTGCAAGTTACTCATCAACCAGGGGAAGAATGAAAGTTCAAACCCAAACCTGATGATTCCTCAACTCGACGTTAGTTTAATGTCTCCAATATGAATAAAAGAATAGGTGTAGTCAGTATAAATTGCTGAGGAGGATCTTAGGAAAGATAATTTAACACCTGAGACAGGAATGAGGGATTGAGAGAAACTCAAATCATGGGACTTTCAGGACTGAATCAGTGCCAGGTGAGCCAATGACACCCCTGATGAACTCATTCCAAGATAGTATCTCTTTCTCTTTCTCTCTCTCCCTCTATATCTCTGTCCCAACTTAACTATATACCAGCTTTGGCTGCTCCAAGTAATTTTTTTAAACATTACCATGAAAGTTCTCCATGCACATGTAGTCTTGCCCATGAAATATACTCCATTTTTTTTATGTCTTCTGGCCAGGGTCAGTATAGATTCCACTAATATATCACTTGGACTCATACAGACCCATATTTATTTTGAAGACTATACAGCAGGGCCACAGTACTGCCTGCCATGAAAGATCATGGATTTGATCTCCCTTGTTCTGATTGACTCTGACTTCCCTTAAATCACTGAGCATCACTCTTACCAGCTTTAAATATGTTATAATACTACATATTTCACAAGATTTTGCAAGAATTAAAGAAGATATTCATGAAACAAATAGCTCAGAAGCTATGTTTAATAAAATGTTCATGAAACCTTCATGTTTAATCCAGCTTTTTCCTATTTGCCTACAATTCTTCCCAAGGACTGTCATTTCTTTGAGCTGTAATTCAGGACAACGTCACAAACACTAGAATTTTTGCTGAAAGAAAGACCTCTTGCCCTGGTGACAATATGTCACATTTTTATTATGTACAGTGTGCTCACTTTATTCATATTCTGTCTTTTGGAGACCTACAGGCACAATAAAATCATTGATCCTTTTCCTTTAGAATTAGTTGTCATGTTTTTCATTGTGTCCCTCAGTGTTACAATACAAAAATAACTTCATAGTATAGATGCACATCTCTCCAACTCCTTAAGTCCACCACATTCAGAGAATGAGTAGGGCTCAATAGCTCATCATCATTTCTAAAGCTAATTTCCCAAAACTATGATGTTGTGCATTCATTGATTACATTGAAATTACATATTTCACCTCTTATTAGATAGTGACCTTTTTGTTCTTCTTTCTTCTCCAACATCCATTCTATTAGAGGAGATCTTGTCTTGCCTGGTGCTTTTACAGTTAAAGCTGATGGATTTAGTACAGATTGTCCAAGTCATTTTATCTTTACTTACAAAGGAAACCTACTGGGTGATGAAACGATGCTTTATAACACTAGCAGTGCACTCATTTGTAGTTATTAAACACTCAGCAGGCTCCCCACCACACTGACATTTGTTCCCCAGTCAAGGCTCCTGTTTGACATGGTCCCACTGTGTAAGGTGCCATTTACTGAAAATGAGAATTCAGCTTGGATAATTAATAAATGTCATGATGCTCTCAAACAAAGGCATAACTTGATATATGAGAAATAAAATGCCCAATCCAAGGACAAACAACACAAACTTTCTTGTTTGGCTTGTTAAAGTTTATAATAGCTTAAGTGGACATCTGGCCCTGTCTTTTTCTCAGGACAAAAAGCCACTCTGAAAAATTCCTAATGGATGGTGAGATGGTATGAATTTGGGCTAGCATACCAAGGGATTATGAGCTCACAGGCTACTAGAGTACGAATTTTACACTGATGAAAAGCTCTACTCTGACTTACTGTGTGCCTTTGGACATGTAACTGGACCTCCATAAGTCTCTATTCTTACATTTGTAAAATGAGTATAGAAATGCATCTAGTCTTTCCCAAAGTGTAGCTAGCAAACCAATGGTGGAGCAAGAGCTTATTTTAAGAGACATATTAATAAATTTTCTAAAATTTCCATATTTGCTTTATTTTAATCAGGATTAGAAAACAGGATGACTAGCCATATCCTTCCCATTCTTTCAAGGATAATAATTCTCAAGAGGAAGCTAAAGTAAGTAGGAATATTCAATCTGCATGAAAGTTTTACAAAATATACTAAGTAAATAATAATAGAGGTGAGTTAGAGAAATTGAAAAATCACTGTATTTGTACATAATAATTAGTTATAAAAGCATTTGGAAAACTTTCTGGCATGACAAAAGTTGTTATTGTTGCTGTGTTTATTGGTGGTGGTAGTAGCAATAGTAGTGCAAATAGTAGTAATAGGATATTGAGGGAAAGTCTGCATCCAGTTATTGGTTTGTTTCTGATTTTTGTTTTGTTTTAAACTCTTTCTGCCCACTTCCTCCTTGAAATAAATTCAGAACAAATCTACAATATCATAACAAACAATAAAGAGGCTACATTTGAAACAGTAAATTCCTGCACGTTCAATAACTGTCATTGCCACCCATCTCTGCAACTCCAAGTCACTGACCTCACACAGCAGCCAACTGTTCAGGAGGTTCAGATGAACTTGACTCACAGAGCTAATGCAACTCAATAGCAAGGCTAAAGTACTAAACAATATGACTCATGTAAAAACTTCATAGACCAAAAATTTTTTTGGTCATCTGTCATTTCATTTGATATTTACAAGGATAAGAGAGAAAGACAAGTAATAATATGCCCATTTCTAACAAATGAGAAAGATGATATCTGGTGAAATTAAATGCATGACCAAAATATACACAAGTTGTTCTGGAAAAAGAATTCTCTCTTATTGTAAGAGAAAAACAATACTAGAGTTTTATTTTGAATAGAAGGGCCAGAAAAAACATTGAAACAACATAGAAAGATTTTACATTTAACAGCAATTTTTCCCTTAAGTTTAACTTCTTTGTCAAGAAACAAAATTTTATTTTGAAGATAAATGTATCTTCAAAATGTACAAAAGTATGTGATACAAATACAGTTAGAGTCTGTTTGAAAATAATTTTCTTTTTTCAGGAGAAATGAAACGAAGCAATTAGAACACTGACTCATATTTTATGGGATTACTGGAGAATATATAAACCCATACTTCAAATTACAATTACATTAGACAATACTAAGAATTATTTAATTGTTATTTTATTAGTTACATTTACATGAAATTATTTGCATCTTGAGGAAGTGGCTACTGTTTGCAGCTTTGCCCCTTTGCTACACAATCAGCATGAAATCTTTCTTTTTTTTAAATTTTTATTGGAACATAGTTGATTTACAATGTTGTGTTACTTTCTGCTGTACAGAACAGTGAATCAATTAGACATATACATATATCTACTCTTTTTAGACTCTTTTCCCATATAGGTCATTATAGAGTATTTAGTAGAGTTCCCTGTGCTATACAGCAGGTCTTTACTAGTTATCTATTTTATATATAGTAGTATGTATATGTCAATCCCAATCTCCCAATTTATCCCTCCCCTGTTTCCCCTAGGTAACCATAAGATTGTTTTCTACATCTGTCACTCTATTTCTGTTTTGTAAATAAGTTCATTTGTACCATTTTTTTTAGATTCCACATATAAGCGGTATCATACGATTTTTGTCCTTCTCTATTTGACTTACTTCACTCAGTATGACAATCTCCTGGTCCATCCATGTTGCTGTTAATGGCATTATTTAGTTTTTTTTATGGCTGAGTAATATTCCATTGTATATATGTACCACATCTTCTTTATCAATTCATCTGTTGATGGAGATTTAGGTTGCTTCCACATCCTGGCTATTGTAAATAGTACTGCAATGAACATTGGGGTACATGTTTGTTTTTGAACCATGTTTTTCTCCAGATATGTGCCCAGGAGTGGGACTGCAGGATCATATGGTAGCTCTGTTTTTGTTTATAAAGGAACCTTCATATTGTTCTCCATAGTGGTTGTACCAATTTACATTCCCACCAACAATGTAGGAGGGTTCCCTTTTCTCCACACCCTCTCCAGCATTTATTGTTTCTAGATTTTTTGATGATGGCCATTCTCACTGGTGTGAGGTGATACTCATTGTAGTCTTGATTTGCATTTCTCTAATAATTTGTGATGTTGAGCATATTTTCATGTGCTTTTTGGCCATTTGTATGTCTTCTTTGGAGAAATGTCTGTTTAGATCTTCCACCCATTTTTTGATTAGGTTGTTTGTTTTTTTTTGATATTGAGCTGTTTGTATATTTTGGAGGTTAATCCCTTGCTGGGCACTTTGTCTGTGAATATTTTCTCCCATTCTGTGGGCTGTCTTTTCATTTTATTTATGGTTTTCTTTGCCCATTTTTTGATTAGGTTGTTTTTTTTTTTTTTTGATATTGAGCTGTTTGTATATTTTGAAGGTTAATCCCTTGTCGGGCACTTTGTCTGTGAATATTTTCTCCCATTCTGTGGGCTGTCTTTTCATTTTATTTATGGTTTTCTTTGCTGTGCAAAAGCTTTTCAGTTTATTAGGTCCCATTTTTTTAATTTTTGTTTTAATTTTTGTTTTTATTTTCATTACTCTAGGAGGTGGGTTGAAAAAGATCTTGCTGTGATTTATATCAGAGTGCTCTGCCTATGTTTTCCTCTTTTACGGTATGCAGCCTTACATTTAGGTCTTTAATCCATTTGGTGTTTATGATACTATACATAGAAAATCCTAAAGATGTGACCAGAAAACTACTAGAGCTCATCAATGAATTTGGTAAAGTTGCAGGACACAAAATTAATACACAGAAATCTCTTGCATTCCTGTACATTAAAAATAAAAGATCAGAAAGAGAAATTAAGGAAACAATCCCATTTACCATTGCATCAAAAAAATAAAATAACTAGGAATTAACCTACCTATGGAGGCAAAAGACCTGTACTCAGAAAACTATAAGACACTGATGAAAGAAATCAACGGAGACACAAACAGATGGAGAGATATATCATGTTCTTAGACTGGAAGAATCAGTTTTATCAAAATGACTATAATATCCAAAGCAATCTACAGAGTGAATGCAATACCTATCAAATTACCAATGGCACTTTTCACAGAATTAAAACAAAAAACTTTACAATTTGTATGGAAAGACAAAAGACCCTGAATAGCCAAAGCAATCTTGAGAAAGAAAAACAGAGCTGGAGGAATCAGGCTCCCTGACTCCAGACAATACTACAAAGCTACAGCAATAAAAACAGTATGGTACTGGCACAGAAACAGAAATATAGATCAATGGAACATAATAGAAAGCCCAGAGATAAACCCAGGCACCTATGGTCAACTAATCTATAACAAAGGAGGCAAGCATATACAATGGAGAAAAGACAGTCTCTTTAATAAGTAGTTCTGGGAAAATGGAAGAGCTACATGTAAAATAATAAAACTAGAACACTTCCTAACACCATACACAAGCATGCAATCTTTAATAACCTTTAACAACCTTTAACTCACATTGACAAATAGCTGTCATTATTATATCTCACTTTTCTCCTACGAAGATGCAGGGATAGTTTGGTTTAGCTGAGAGGCCAAAAGATTAATTCAAGTATCTAAACACTCATTCTCTAGAAATAGGTAATTCCTCACACTGTGCTATGGTATTGATCTGAATGATAGTCCCTTGTTTAATCTAATTAATTCCTCCTATACCACCTTTACACCTATTGTTTAAGAAACATTCAAAAGAGGGCCCCCAAACTTTCTATTTTTCAAGATATCTAGTTTTTATATATTTGCATTACATGTACAATGCAAATATATAAAAACTAGATAATCATATATATATATATATATATATATATATATATATATATATATATATATATATATATATCCTTTTTAAACTTAAGAGTTTCACTACTTCATCTACCCTGGAAACATGTTCACCTTTTCTGAAAATATCTTTAGGTGATTTTTTCACCACTTAAAGCCAGGAAGATATTCCTTTTGAGGATAGAATCTTGAAATTGCATTCACCTTTTCTATTTTCAAATCCTGAATGTCATTCAGTATACAAAGAACCTTAGGCAGATGACATCAATCCATCCTCCTTTAAGCAAGAATAGAACTAAATTATTAAATACAAAATTTTAGCTTCAAAGAGACACAGTTATAATAAGAACTACTTTTACTGTGTGCTACAGTGTGCTAGATACTATTCCAAGAGCTTCCCATAACGCAACAAAACAAATTGATAAATAGGTTCTCTTAGGATCTGCACTTTATAGATATGGAAACTAGTTCAATATGGTTAAATGATTTACCTAATATTCCATAATTGTTGAGTGCCAAATTGTAGTAGGCAGAATTACCACCTGAAGATATCCATGTCCTAATCCCTGGAATCTGTTATGTTACATAGATGCCAAGGAGGAAATAAGATTGCCTCTGGAATTGATGAGGCTAATAGATGACTTCAAAATAGACACTATCCTGGATTATTCAGGTGGACTCAACCTAATCACAAGGATCCTCAAAAGCAGCAAGAGGCAGAAGAAAAGTTAGTGTCAGAGTAATGCCATGTGAAAAAGATTTAACCAGCCATTACTCATTTGGAAGATGAAAGGTGGCTGTGAGCCAAGACATACTGGCAGCATCTAGAAATTGGGAAAGACACAAAAATGGATTTTCCCCTCTAGCCTCCAGGAACAAGGTTGCCCTGCTAGGACCTTGATTTTAACTGAGGGAGCTGCATGCCAGACATCTGACCTCCAGAACTGTATGATAATAAATTTGTGTTGTTTTAAGCCACCAAGACTGTAGTGATTTGATACAGCAACAATAGAAAGCTCATACTCAAGGACTGCATTTATTTTTTCTTTCACTCATTTATGAAATCTTTAAGTTTCTGTAATATGCCAGAAACTGTTTTAGTTCCTTGGGATACATCAGTGACCAAAACAGGTAAAATATATTTTCATGTAGCTTAAATTTTGTTGGATGTGAGACAGGAATATGAAGCCAGGTCGTCAAATTTTCATGCTATGTTATCCTATCTCTGAATAAATTTTGGAAAGAATGTTGCCCCTATTTAAAACTTAGCAGTTTTATTAAGAATAAAGATATTTTAGGCAGTAGAAATGTGTTTGTATCATATTATGACATGCTTAGAATCTCCTATCAGTACACATTTACAACCATATAACAAACCCTGGTTTAATCCACCAATTTTTGTTTGTTTTTTTCCAGCTGAAGCAGGTACTAGGGATATAAGCAAAGCAACTTTTAAAAATTATCACTGGAATTGATTTTAATAAACACCTCTAATAAGTATAATTTATTCAAATATACTATGGCAGGTCATCTCAACCACTGATTTTATGAAGACATAAAATCCCAGATTTTGAAAATATGGAACAAGTACATCAATATTACAATGAAAAGAAGAATGCTAAGTTTATCTCTTAAATACCATGAAAACATTAAAACACATCTTGTTGATAAATTTGATGAGACTATTATATTTTAAGTATTAAAAAAGTGATGAAATTTCATTCTGAGACAGCTATCTTATGGGTCTTACTCTCAGACATTCTGCAGACCTCATAAATCATAAGAATTCAATTTTAACTACACCTAAATTCCTATGTATTTATCAATTTTTTCATATAATGCTATGAATATTGCTGTGTGTTTCAAAAACTTACATTATTCAATAGGTGGAAATATATTTTATGGAAGGAGGAGAAACTCTGATGGAAAATGTTTTCATGAAAGACATAGGAATAACACAAGTCATCAACAACAAGTGTTTGAGGCTTTTCTCTGAGCTCACACAAATTTACAGTCATGTGAAAATAATAACTTCATTATACTGAGTAATAATTAAAAGTCTTTGCTGAAATAGAAAAATGAAAATGGAAAAAAAAACCCTCCAGTATTCTCTTTTAGTGTATTTTTCCCCGTAGAGGTCAGTTGTTTAAAACTGAGAGAAAAAAAATACATTTACACAATTTTAGTAACCAAAATTTAACAGGTAACGTGAAAAATGTAGTTTGCAAATTACTAAATAGATACCTGAAACTTTTAATAAATGAGTTGTAAGCTTTTATAGTGATTTTCTTTTTAATTCTAAGGGGTTTATTCTTGCTTTTTTTGCAGTATACAGTTGACCCTTGCACAACACAGGTTTGAACTGAGCAGGTCCACTTATGTACGGATATTTTTCAACAGTAAATATTGTAACATTACATGGTCCATGGTTGGTTGAATCTGAGAATGGGGAGGGACTGTGGATATGGCAGGCCAATTATAAATTATATTAGAATTAACTCTCTCGTTGTTCAAGGATCAACTTTATATTTAATAAGTCCTGATTAGGTGTCAACCACTGTGAAAAATGCTGGAGAACAAAAGAATGGTGCAGTCTTTATGCTTTGAAAGCTTAGTCTAGCACAGTAGTTTTAAACATTGTACGTGTGTTGCGCCGGGGTGGGGGAGATTTCGGATTTTTGCCTCCCCTGCCCCCCACACAAGGGGAATTTAGCAATATCTGGAGATTTTTCTTCTTGTCACAACTTGGCAGAAGGGAAGGTGCTACAATTATGTAGTGAGTAGATGTTAGGAATGCTGTTAACCATCCTACAATTTATAGAACAGGCTCCCACAACAAATACCATCTTTTCAAGAATATCACTAAGAAATTTTTTAACCTAAAATGCACCTAGTTCTGACTAGGTATTATAAACATAAAGTAGAAAAGATCGGGCCATTGAATTAAGACAAATGGATTCAATATTTAGTTCCTATATCACTCATTTCCTCTTCTGTAAAATTAAGAAATGAAGCTAAAGTGTATTTTATGCCTGATATAGAGAAGACATTCAATAAACTTCAATTAAATGACATTTTCATTGCGTTCTGCCCAGAGCAGAGCCTGAGGTAAGCATTTGTTTGCAGGGTTGGAGATGATCTATTGGTATGTTGGCAGGGTGAGCCCCAGAGGCAGAAAGAAGACAGCTTCAAGAGAGAGAGTCAATAAAGGAAATGACCATAGAAGGATATATTAAAGAGTTTGTTGAGATCACTGCTTGAGAAAGAGTTGTTATACTGGTGGTACTATCTGAAAGCCCACAGAATTCTTCCCAGAGTTGTGTACTTTGGGAAAAAAAAGGGGGAGCAAGGACCTTTATATCTAGAATGTTATTCACCCTTCCTTGAGAAATTTCCCCATGGGCGTTAATTCCCTGGCCATTTAGGCTTGCTTGCATAAAATCTGAGGGCTGGATGAGAGCTATGCTTTGGAGAAGACCCTGGGTTAAATAGCTGTACCACTTATGCTGGCATGAAGGGGTGGGTCTGAGCTCCCACTGAACTGTCTACTACAGAAATCAAATGTGAGTTGATGAAATATGGCAAGAGCATAATAAAATATGATAATTTTAAAAATAGCTATAATAACTTATATAAGAGCACTGTAAATACAATATGCCAAATAGTCATATTAACCAAGGTTTGTGATTAATTTTATATTAAACTGTGAAGAATCCTATGAGAATATTAAATACAAAATGTAAGAATCTTATTTTTTCCTGATGATTAATAGATGATTGAAACTCAACAATCAAATCAAACATACAAATACAAATCCAATAAATATTAAATAGCTGACAGAGATCACTAAAAACTTAGAATTAATCCACCTGTTAGTATGTGGTACTATAGAAAGGTTTTATATATATATAATATATACATATATATTTTTTGAGGTATACTTGACATAAAGATTATGTATTTTTAAGCAGACAGAACAGAGTTCAAATACTGTCTCTAAATAAGCCAGTACACCATATTATTTAATTTGAGCTACTTTCTTTACCATTAAAGGTGTGTGTTAATTAGCTTAGACAAAATTATTATTAAGAATGAATAATTTATTACAGACTTGATAAGAAATAAGTGTCAAGAACTATGAAGGATATCAAACATCATCCCACATGCAAACTAATAAATTAACCTGTCTCGGTTACATGGATGATAGTAGAAGACATGGGATTCCTGGGTTAGAGACTGAAGACAGTTTAGTACTCACAGAAATAGCAGTAGATGGAGTAGCAGTGTTTTTTCACTGTTTCCCAGAGCCCCAATTCCCACAGGGTGACACAAAGAGGACCAGATAAGACCTGCATAGCTCATGTGTATTTTAGGGTGAGGTACCCTGAGCTTAGTGAACCCAAATCTTTTGGGGAAGTAAGCATGGTGCCCTTTGTTCCAGAAAGAGTATTGTCTTTGTCTTGAAAGACTGCGAGCAAATCTGTCCTTTGCCAAATAGGTGAGCCCTATCTCTACCTCCCATGGCTCCTCCCATGGCTGTTCACTATATACACATCTTAAAAATATAGTCCAGGGCTTCCCTGGTGGAGCAGTGGTTGAGAGTCTGCCTGCCGATGCAGGGGACACGGGTTCGTGCCCCGGTCCGGGAAGATCCCACATGCTGCAGAGAGCGGTGAGGGGCCCGCATACAGCAAAAAAAAAAAAAAAAAAAAAAAAATATATATATATATATATATATATATATATATAGTCCAGGACACAGTGCAGTCAACGCTTTGCTCAGGAGATGTGTGGAAACAGGAGACACCCATAGAGAATTGCATTCTACAGTAGTTACTCAACACGGTATTAATCTATTCTATTTTAAAATACAATAATGTCTCAGGGTAAGAATACAGTTGAATGCACCCTGGTTTATATTCATTTTAAAACCAGAAATTATTGGAGGAATTAGGAAAAATGTTAGCAAATAAATTACAAAATACCTACTATACTTGATATCTTATGAAAATGTTGGAAATTTTGTTATTGATACCATCAATAAGCTCCGGACGCGCAGGCTCAGTGGCCATGGCTCACGGGCCCAGCCGCTCCGCGGCATGTGGGATCTTCCCGGACCAGGGCACGAACCCATGTCCCCTGCATTGGCAGGCGGATTCTCAACCACTGCGCCACCAGGGAAGCCCACCATCAATAAATTGTCAATTTCAAGATTTAAATTTTGTAGCACTCTTTTAAGATGTAACACAAATGAAACAGCTTAAAATCAAGAAGTAAAACAGTGATTTATAATAAGGATAAACAGTTGTCTCACTGAAGTCTATTGGACTGAAACAAGGAAATAAAAAACACTCCCCAGATTTTCTCTCTGTCTCTCAACTTATTCCTAGTAGCATCATTACTCTCTGACTTTGCAAACAGAAATTCTCTACTGTACACATAAAATGAAAGGTGCCCACTTTACAATATCTGGTTACAGAAACCTAAAGAGAGACCTAGACTTCCCCTCCATATCTAAATTTCAGACACCTAAAGAAGTAAATGATTTAGCCCCTTCTGGACTAATCGATTATGCAGGGCTCAGGGATGTAGCACATGGTGGGATGCACTTTACATTGTTCAAGATGTATTCCAAGGTCCTTCTCTGTAATTTTGTGGGTAGGGAAGAAGGAAACAGAAAGAGGCAGTTCTCAGAACGCAGGCCAGCCAAACTTAATGATTGTCTCTCACATATTTCCATTGTTCCTTTTTTTTTTTTTTTTTTTTTTTTTTTTTTTTTGCGGTACGCGGGCCTCTCACTGTTGTGGCCTCTCCCGTTGTGGAGCACAGGCTCCGGACGCACAGGCTCAAAGGCCATGGCTCACGGGCCCAGCCGCTCCGCGGGCATGTGGCATCTTCCCAGACCGGGGCACGAACCCGTGTCCCCTGCATCGGCAGGTGGACTCTCAACCACTGCACCACCAGGGAAGCCCCATTGTTCCTTTTTATATACAATGATTTCTTTACAACTTAGCATATAGTAAAACACACCCTTTATTTTGTCACCAATAAAAAGAGAGAAAAAAAAAAAAGTGACTTGAATCTCTGCTATCCTAAGTGGTTTCCCCTGGGATAAAAGAGTTCAACTGTCACTTTCAGTAGCACACAATTTTTTATGTCTTAGACACTCAGCCATAGTATGAGTATTAACATTAACACCTAAAATGTAGAAAGCATTTTTCAGTTTACAAAGATTGATTTTCATAATATAATGCTTTTTTAGTTTTGGTGAGCCTGAGAGGTGAGTAATCAGTTTGAAAATCTGATAAGAGCAAAAAAAAAAATCACCATAAGCATAAACACTGTAAATATGACAACAGTCTATCTAGTCAGTGTTAGGGAAGAGCACCTATTTTAGTGAGCAAATATTTATATATTTAACACAGTAGAAAATATTGCTAGGCACAGTACCAACGACATCAAATATCTTCATCAAATTGTACATTTGTATAAAATATTAACTACTGTTTTTCTACTTTTGCTATTAAGGAAATAGATGTATGTATACAAAATAATACCACATATTTCTAAAACAATTTCCAAATACATAAAGTGCAGCATACATGGTTCAGATATTTTCTATTTTCAAAACTTAAAACTTGCATAATTTGTTTAGTAAATGAGCCATATAATATAATTGATGATTATAAGATAAACTTTCAGTCATATTATGATCTGTTGAGTTTAAATATACATTGATTATACATTTGGGTACTTAATAATCCCTTGCATACATAATGTTCAGTGTTTGACTCCATATATATATATGACTCTCCTCTCATTCTTACCTGCATTTAAATGCATTTCTTTACCCCTCAAGCCTAAATGAGAAATGTCTCTTTTAAGTTGAGTGACAACTATTCTGAAGAATCCAGCCCTTACTAAAATTGTCCAGCTAGAAGCATAAAAGATGAAGGACGCTTAGATAAGTGGAGGAGAAATGGCCTTATAGCATACTTCTAATTTTATATCTCTTCTTCATTTTTTAACTTCCTCTCATGTGATCATTGGTCCATTCAAAATCCTGATGATAATTTGATTACATTCACTTAAGAATTAAGGACCTGTCTCACGGTTTAGTGGCTTGGAAAAACCACTGTTGGTTGGAAAAACACTCAAAGAAACAAGCAAATGTCTCCTCCTTCCTTTCTTTAACAATATATAAAAAATCTTCAGAGGATTATAGCAGATCTGTATTCTTGAGATTGTGATAGAAAGTTTAAAAGAAAATAAACAGAATTACCTTCAGAAAGAATTTTGAACCACAGTCGTTACTGTAAAATCACATTACACAGCACTCTTTTGCATACATTACAAAACATGATCAGTCTATGTAGAAGGAAAAGTCACCTCCACTGAGGTAAATATAGGAATGAGAAGCAACTAGTTATAGATGATGAGACCCAAAACTTTGATTAACATTTTATAATGTAAAATTGCTTGGATTTTGTAACAAGGCTTTGGAGAATAGTATATGATAAAAAGTCTCTTAGGGCTTTCAGTAAAATAGAATTTTTCTACGCTTGGGTACAAATGTGGAAATTCTACTGACAGGAAAGGGCAGAAAAGCATCTGGGACTGAATTTCTCCCCATGGAAATAAAAGAACATTTGACTCTGTAATGGAATAGAATGGAATGGATTTCAATAACAGATCTCTTTTAGTTACTGTGCTGGAAGCATTAATTTATGAATTTTACATAACTAGGATACTATTTTAATATGCTTGAGCTGTTCTCTTATGCTAATTTTACTGTCAATATTTTCTAGTTATCTTTGCACCAATATCTTACGTTAAGCCACGTTTTTCATTATCCTCAGACCTGGCATATGTTACCCAGTATTTTGGAAGTCTCTCAGGCTCAGAAGAGACTGAAAAGCTCTCTGATTTCTGGAAATCCATGGAGACGTTTGATACTTTCTGGCACACAGCCAGAATAAACTGCTTACTTGGCCATCTCTTCTTAATGTAGTACACCCCATGATACTCACTAACATAATTACATTATTGAGACGATAGATATTCCTTTTCTTAATTCAGAAAAGTCAAGTTGGATTCAGGATACTAATGAGAAAGTTTAAATCCTCTTCTACTCGTGAAATGAACCCAGACCTTATTTCTAAAATACAAAACTAAAGCACGGTGGAAGTGTTACACTATAATCATACTATTTTATTGACAGTATTTCATTCATTATTTTGTCCCCCTGTCTACTAAATTCTGCAACTTGGTAGTCTATCCATTTTGGCTACTATGAGACAAGCAAATACCAGGACATAGTTTATCTAAATCTAATCTTTTTATTAGACACAGTTCCTGGGTCAATTTAATTGGTTAGTAGATTTCAGGATTAAAAAGTTTATTCCCTTTTTTTTCTTTTCTTTTCTTTTTTTTTTAGATTCCATATATATGTGTTAGCATACGGTATTTGTTTTTCTCTTTCTGACTTACTTCACTCTGTATGACAGACTCTAGGTCAATCCACCTCACTACAAATAACTCAATTTCGTTTCTTTTTATGGCTTTGTTATAAAGCAGAAACTAACACACCATTGTAAAGCAATTATACTCTAATAAAAATGTTAAAAGAAAAGTTTATTCCCTTATGTCAAATATATACAGAAATTCTGCACCTCATTTTACAAAATAGTGGCAAATGTGCATTAAAAATTCTAGGATGCATGTGTTTGTGTGTTACAGTTCAAGAAGTTTATTTGGAGGTTGCACTCTTGTCTCAGTCTTAGTACCACTGCTCATGGCAATGCCTTTAATAAAATTACTCTGGGAGAGGACTCTTTTTTTCACCACAAAAGAATTTTAATAAATTATTTTCCCCAAAAGTATTAAAGAATGGACTTTTTTAAAAGGACATAGATTAGGTCACATCTCTTCTTTAATGACTGTTGAAGCCTTATTATTGAATCCAGGTCTTCTACTGGAATCAATACATCCTACACACCATAGCCAGAGTGGTCTTACCAACTGGTCTGGGCATGCTATTCACCTATTTCAAAAGAATCTAAGCTGTATAACTATGTCTATTTTGGTTGAGTCATAATAGAAATCTCGGTTATTTGCTTTTAAGTGTTCCTACCTATACCACTGGGATGCTCTTAGAGTCCCCATATAGCCTACATTCTATGATAGATCATCCCAAACCTTATTCTCCAAATCTGGTGAAAATATGACTAGCTGTATCTCAATTCTATTAATATTAAAACAAAACTAGAGAAACTTGCTTTTATTTATATAGCATTTTTGTTTTTTTCATATTTGCTCCCCAATAGAATATAATTCTCAGGTAACACAAAACACATTTTATTAACATTTGGAGAAATCATGTAACCTAAGATGATGTCTGGAACAAATAATTTTTTTAAATAAATTTAAAAATAGAATATATTTTTGTTTAAAAAATAATCTTGTAGGTATATCTGCAAACATTTTCACAATTTCCAAATTTAAAGCTTCCTTCCAAAAAATAAAGATTAAATTCATTTAAAATTGTTTTATAGGAATTAAGAATCTTTCCAAATCAATAATATTAGATATTTTTCTTTGTTAATGTTCTGAAACAAAATGGCATGACTGAGACTCTTGCCTAGTTCCTAAGGTAATATTTAAAGGAAAATTCATTTCACTGGAGCATTTTTTGCATAGTTTATTGTTTGTCTAACATTTTATATAATTCTAACAATTAAACAAATCTCACAATTATTTAATATTTGAAAAGCCCCCATACTGGTAATTTTCCCTATAGTGTTAAACAATTATAACATGATTACATTAAAGTATCAATATTAATCATTGTACTTTACTTTTTAACTTGTCTTTGTATGATTCTTCTTGTATCACTATTTCCAACTGTAGCTGCATGTTGAACTCCCCAGGCAGCTTTTTAAAAATTACTGATCTTTAGGTTACATAGCATAGCAATTATATATGATTCATGGGTCGGTGCATGGATATTAGTAATTTTAAATTCCAGCTGATTCTAATGTATAGCCAGGTCCGAGAATCACTATTTTTGTATGTCAGAAGTATCCACATTTCTTTAGAGACATTTAGGCTTGTTATAAAAGATCTGCAAGAACACACAAATAATAAAGCCAAAGTTTTGGTTTCCAAGAGCTGGTTGTGTTGAGAGAAGAAAGGTCTCAAAGCAATCATAATGGAAGTCTCTGAGGGAATCAAGGCAACAGTTTTTATTGCAACAATTTGAAAGCTGTAAGAGCAAGATCAGATTATTCCACTCTCCAGGGATTCAGTGGGCTGACTAGTTGGAGAAGAAAAGGACATGATTTTGGAGCAGATTCAAGAAGCCTGAGACAAGGGAATCACATCAGCTGATGGAAAGAGAGAATCAGTATCTGGAAGTTGTCCAGAACCATGACTGACCAATACCAGCGACACCTGTGAAAGTTGAGTCAAAGCCTGCAAAACACCCATGACTATATAAGAACGTACTTTCTGTCAGCAGAGCTGGAGAGCTGTCCTAGCTGAGTGCATCGTCTGGTTGGTCTTTGCTGAGGGTCTTCCATCTACAACTACCTACATGCGGTCTATGGGTGAACAAGAAGCAATGATGTCATTTCATGCGATAAGACTTTACTGTGACCCATTTGTAGTATCCCAAGTTGAAGTGTCACTTATCAAAGCTCTAGGGCATACATGATAGCACCAAACACAAAATAGCATCCTTAGTATTAGAAAGTTATTGCTCATTAGGAAAGGAACATGCAAAGGACCCGCACCTGGGTGGTACAGGAGGGTGGCAAATCTTTCCCAGTTGCATAATCATTAATCAGGTAATCCTATTTTACTAATCATGTGATTCCATACTACATTATGTAACAGAGTCCCTATCATGGCAAGATTTCATCTATTTTTGAAAGATATAAAGAATTTTTTTAAATTAGGGAAGTCAGTTTGACATAAACAATATTTAAATCAACTGCTTCTTTAGGTTCTGGAGTTGGAGAAATTGAAACAGAAATGTACCCTCCTTTCCTTCCTCTGTCACCTCTTCCTTCCCTTTCTTCTTCCCTTCCTTCTTTGCATCCTTCTTTTCCTTCTTTCCTTCTTTTCTATTTTCTTTAATGATTTTATATTATGATTTAATAATGAGCAGATTCTAGATATCAGCTTCTAAGATACACATCTGTTAAAGGGACATATATGAGGCTCATTGTCTCAGTATTTTAAAGTTCAAAAAGCAATGCAAATTGTAAATTCTTAGTTTATAGAAAAAAAACAATTATAGCATCCATGTTAACTTAATGTCCAATTTAATAATTCATATTATAAAGAAGATATTCAGAATTCACGAATAGATGTTTCTAACTATACAAATAGTTATGCAAAAATCAGAAATAAAATTGTATTAGCCTATGCCCTGAGATTCATCATTTACGCAAGCATTTAATTCTCCAGAAAAAGCTTGTCAATTTTATAGTCTGAAAGATCAATTTCACATTATTCCCTACTAAAGAAAAATTTCAATTATGCAAGATCTTTTCAGTCTATAAAAAACTCTCCCTTGAATCTTACTTCTCTCTGGTTCCATTTCCATTCTTTCGTTCCAGCAGATGACAGGTAATTACTAAAATAGATAACTTCTATAAAGATCACAATATGCTCTTCAATTTACAGTGCAGTTACAGATTTTCCCTTCCATCTTGAGGTCCAAAAAGAGTTTCAAACCATCTACTTAGGCATTTATTTACTAGCTACTTAGAAAACATAATCATATATTGATTATATATATATGTATATATATATATTAAACCCGATGTACACCATACAGGCACCCAAGTTCTTAATTCAACAGCTTCAATTTTCACTAAATATATGCTATATAAATTAGAAATTTATTCTTTACCTGTAACTAATAAAAGAAACCTATTTTAAAATATTACTTTTATATCTACAGTTAATACACCAAATAGTATACATCATTTTACTCAACCTAAAACTTGTATTCACATGTAAAAGACAATTGTTTTGACTCTACAACTCACATACTATAGAAATAACTTTATTTCTAGGCTTTCAATTTCTTTATTCATAGAGTGGGAAAATAAGTGATATAAATCTCATGTAGTTGATTCTATGATATATTTTTTGCATATTTAACTCCTAAAAATTAACATTTCCCTTACAGTCAGTGTAAGAAAAAATTTTACCAGCTATCCAGATATTATATAGCCTCACTCATTGCAAGTATTCAAATTTAACTCACCTTAGAAGTATTAAACTGACATTTCTATTCAAAGAAGCTTTTCACATGATTGGTCCTTTCTTTCAAAAGCGAAAGGTAGAACTCATTCCCCCAGCATCCTCTGCAGCTTGGGTGCAGGCATGTAACCTAGGACCCTCAATTAAGAACATCTAAGCTTCATAATTTTGGAGTTGAGCGACATGAAGAAGCATGTTAGATGAGGAAGCAAGGATGCACAGTATTGATCATTTATGTGAGGATTAACATATCTGTCTTAGCAGCAATAGCAGTAATAGAGTTTGTATCTATTCCCAGCAACAGGGTTATATGTGTCATCTCCCCCAACTCAATGGTCCAAAGCCTGGGAGCAATGGAGATTTCAGTAGATTTGTTCAGTTTCTATAGTTCTCATGATTGGTTTTAAGGTTATCCTGGAGAGCCTGTTAGTTACTTAATGTTCTCTGATAGATTCTCTTTCTGCTTAAAATAGGTAGGAACCAGGAACCTTGAATAATATACTTTTTATCAGATTATCATCTCACTTATGATTTTTATTTTTTTTATTTTTTATTTTCTGCGGTACGCGGGCCTCTCACTGCTGCGGCCTCTCCTTCTGCAGAGCACAGGCTCCGGACGCGCAGGCTCAGCGGCCATGGCTCACGGGCCCAGCCGCTCCGCGGCATGTGGGATCCTCCCAGACCGGGGCATGAGCCCGTGTCCTCTGCATCGGCAGGCGGACCCGCAACCACTGCACCACCAGGGAAGCCCTCACTTATGATTTTTGAACCACGTAATTGAATATGAATCCTCGGTTGTCTTAAAACTTATTACACGTTGTAAAGCTATTAGACACTCAGAAAATTATATGTCATATGTCACACAATGAAATAAATGGCAACAGAATGGCCAAATAGTTCGGAATACTCAATTCCTTAAGGTAGAAAAATGTTTCTTGTGAGCAACTTACGTGTCATAGAATATCACTCAAATGCTAAATATCTCTGGGTCATAAACTTCTGACTTCTTTCCCAAAGAAATTGTTAAACATCTAAGAATATTAAATTCAGCTAGTGAAAATTGTTTTTGAATAAATTTAACCAATAGGATTTGAAATAATATTCTGGTATTCTTCAATCTGCCTTGAATTTTCCCAGGTACAAACTATCAAATCCAGGTTATTCTTAAAAATGTGAAGATACACACAAGAAAGTTTTTTGCAATTTTATGGTTTACAAATGAAAGAGCTGCATGACGCAGGTTGTCTCTGAGGAGAAATACACCTGGAAGACCAAAGTCAAGAGGAGAGACAAAAACAAATCCTCTAAAGTAATTGGAAGCCTCTCAATCCAACCAGAGCAAACATTAAACATAATCCAGCTCCTAGCCAGGTCAATATTAAACTTCATACTAAAGTCTGTTTACCTCAGTTCCTATTACCCAGTACATTTTTGGTTTCAACAAAAACTTACAAGGCTTTCCAAAAGACAAGCTAAAACACAGTCTGAAGAGGAAAAGCAAGATTCAGAACCAGACTCAGCTATGACACGGAAGTTGTAATTTTTAGACAGGAAATTTAAAATATCTGTGATTCATATGTTAAGGGATCTAATGAAAGAATTAGACAACATGCAAGAACAGATGGGTAATATAAGCAGAGAGATGGAAACTCTAGGAAGGAATCAAAAGAAAATATAAGAACTCAAAAAAACATTTTAACAGAAATAGTGCCTTTGATGGACATTCTTAAGAAGGTAAAAGAGAAAAGACACACATGACCAATTTTAGAATTAAAATGAAAGAGAGGTCATTGCTACTTATCACGTGGCAATAAAGAATAACAAAGAACAAAATGAACAACTCTATGCCCACAAATTTGATAAACTCCTTGCTCACGAATTTGATATGGAATGGACAAGTACCTTGAAAGCCACAAACTACCAAAGCTCACACAAGGAAAAATAATCATCTGAATAGGCCTATAGTTAATAAAGAAATTTAATCAATAATCAATAATATTACAAGACCATTTCTTTTTCTAGAATGAAACCCAGATATCAAGAAGTTTGTCTATAAAATATCAGACAACCCTAAGGCTTTGTGAGGAAATAAAAGACAATTAGTTATTTCTATGCCTAGATTATAACATACGTATTTTTTTATTTTCTGGTTGTATTATTTTTCTGAGTTATACTTTAAAATAGAATATTGGCAGTTAACGTTTTTTGTTTTTTTTTTTTTGCCGTACGCGGGCCTCTCACTGTTGTGGCCTCTCCCGTTGCAGAGCACAGGCTCCGGACGCGCAGGCTCAGCGGCCATGGTTCACGGGCCCAGCCGCTCGGCGGCATGTGGGATCCTCCCGGACCAGGGCACGAACCCGTGTCCCCTGCATCGGCAGGGGGACTCTCAACCACTGCGCCACCAGGGAAGCCCGTCAGTTAACTTTTAAATAGCAATTTCTTGCAGTTTGACGATTTGGTTACTAATTAAAAAGAGGACTGAGCCACTATTTGTATGTTAAAATGTTTGAAATGAAAAGTAACGAGAGGTGATAGAAAAACAGAATATTTTGAGTGGCGATTTATGGGTTCTTAGTGTATTAGTTTCTTATTACTACAATAGCAAAATAACAAATTACTAAAAACTCTATTAGTGGTTTAAAACAACACAAATTTATGAACTTACGTTTCTGGAAATCAGAAGTCCAACATTGTCTCACTGGCTAAATCAACATGCCAGCACACTGCGTTCCTTTCTGTGGGCTCCGGGAGAAAATCCATGTCCGTGGTCACTCAGGTGTAGGCGGAATTCAGTTAGTTCCACACAGCTGTTCTGAGGTCTCCATTTACTTGCTTGCTGTAATCTGGGGGCTGAACTTAGCAACTAGAGGCATCTTTCTCATCCCTGCTCATGGCTCCCTACTTCTGGGAACTAGCAACAGGGTATGAAATCCTTCACATGCTGCTATCTGTCTTGCCTTCTTCCATTGTTGTATCTTTCCTACCCACTCTTTTTGCTTTCTCCTGTAACTTTAAGGACCCATGTGACTACTACACTGAACCCACCTGGATAATCAAGGATACTCTCCATATTTTAAGGTCAACTAATTAACAACATTAATTCCATATACACTATGATTCCCTTTTGTCGTGTAATGTTAACATATTCACAGGTTTAACACCAGGAAGTAGAACATGGACATCTTTGGGGAGCCATTATTCTGCCTACCTGTTAAGCTTTCAAACAAGATATCAGGTCTTATTTCACCTTTCACAGAGACTGTTTTTGATTGGGAGAGTTAAGCCAGTGAATATAAGGTAGGATAAACTCATGCTGGGAAATAGACTCAAACTTAGTGGCTTTTGAAATTTAATGGTGCATACCCTCATGGAAGACTTCTGCTGTCGTGTTTAAACTTATTACCTCCTTTACTTGTTTATTGAAGGAACTGTCTTGATAGTGTGTGAAGTAGGAAACAATTTAATTCTTTCCTACTTCAGCTTTTAGATGAGTGATGTTGGAACTCTTTCTCCTGTGCCTGGATGATAACATCAAATAGAGCCATAGCCTTTAAAATCATATTCTGGCATTAACAATTTTATTTGTGGTATTGTAATGCCCATTCCAAGCAAATTTCAAATTTGCAATCACATTCTCATCAAGGTTTCTTTATCTTTAGAATGCAGACACATTTCTCACCTATTGCGACAAATTTTAAGGTTCAATGTTCAATTACTAACAATCTGTAATATTTCATAATTGATGCTAAGACATAGAACTTGTATAAGATAGATCGAATGTGTATAGCAAGGTAAATACTATAAGCCTATTTAGTGTAACGATTATAAAAGCACTGGAGTTCCATAATCTGGGTCATAATCCTGGCACTTTCTTCAGAGTTCTGTGTCCTGGGACAACTCTTAATATTTCTATGCCTCAATTTCCTCAACTGATGCAGCCCAAGCCATAAAGTTTTTGAGTATTATTGAAGGAATACATAACAAGGCAGAGAAGAGTGCCTCAATAAAATATGCCCTAATTGCCTGTGGGATTTTTGTTTGTATGCTTGTTTTAATTTATTCACTTACATTTTTTATATGCTCAAGTAAATGTATAGAGGTTTGGTATTAAGTTATGTACTGACTAAGGACTAATGCCAGCCTGGATATATAAAACATAGCAGAGCTACGATCTTTTACATCAATATAATTTAAAAATTAGGAAATAGACTTATGCATAGAAGAAATTTTTTGGCTACTAAATTAAAAAAATTATCATTGTAGTAAATGTTAACTTTTTGGTCTATAATCTTTAAAATTGCATGTAATATGGTAATATTAGTCACACTACTTTTCATTCAAACACTTAAAATAATTAAAAACATACTAAGGCAAGTAATGAAATATTAATGGAACTAATAAACAACTATTTCCTATCCTTTCCTTTTAAAGTTACTTTAAAGAAAGTTTGTCCCATATAAAAGGATTATACTAAAATCAGTGAGCTCAAAGAAAGAAAGAATAATGTAAAATAGTCAACATTTGTTTAATGGGCCAGTTTATTGCTCTTAGTATGAAACTTTCCTGAAAACTTCTTTTTAACATTACAACTGAGGGAAACATATAAAATAATAAAATATGCATATTTTATTAACTCCTTACTTCTTTCATTTACACTTTATTTAAGCTTTTTTGTTGTTGTTTTTAGTGGGAAGTTCAATTCTGACTAAGTAATAATAATATTACAAGCCCACTGGGCAGGGAGCCTGGGACAGGACAGTAAGTGCAAGCTAAGCACTTTAATTTTGCAAGTAGAGGGGTGTAAAATCCTAGACTATGATAAACCAAAAATAATTGAGGGAATTGGTATGAACTTAAAGAAGTTAAGTTCTTGGCTAAACCTCCCTAGGACTTTCAGGGTTTCGTTTATTAAATCAGTAAATCTAGGGAAATAAAACTTGACTTTACTCAGATATTATAGAAACTAATTCTTGAAAGCTTTCAAAAACACTGATTATAAGCCTGATGTTAAAATTCCACAAATATCTATGTGCTTCATATTTGTATTAAGACCAGCCCTTATAAGTAAACAGAATAAAGAATAGTCAGATGTATTATGAATCTAGTAGTTTCAGGGGTGACAATGAAATAAGAGGTAAAAGTTATTGAGTGCTTTATTATATATATGCAGATATTGTGAACATCACAAGCAGTTCACAAAACATTCACAAAACATTTGTTTTTTTCTATAACAAAAAACAAATGTCATTTTATTTTCTCACACAGTGTCTTAGAAAGATAATGTAGCTTGCCTTATGTTATAAAGATCAAGGTACGATTCAAACTCACTTCCTTCTGATACCACAGTTTGTGCTCTTTAACCAGTAGTTTAGAAAGAATCCTCATCTAGATTTATCTTCTCCTCTCTGATGAAGTCACAAAAAACTTACTATGTTGTCAGTTAAGATCTTAGTGGATAATAAATATAATAAAGACCCTGTAAAAGGTATATAGAGTATATAGATAGATAGATAGGTAGTTATTAGATAGATATATAGATAGATAGAAATAGAAATGGAAAAGATGGAAAAGCCAAGAAAAATAACAAATCTTTCATGAGCTCCTGATATGAGAAAAGCACAGTCTAGTAGTTTAATGTAAGTCATTGACTTATTCATAAAATAACTTGAGGAATACCTCATGGTTTCCACTTTACCAATGAGCAAACTGATCTCAATTCAAAAATAGGAAGCAAAGGTCCCATCCTACAAATTATAGCATCTTAGGAAGCAAAGGTGAAATTTAATCCCAGGTTTATCTGATTCAAAAAAATCTCCTTAGCATAAAAAACTTACAAATAACACATATTATTCTATATTCATATTTAAGAACACACAGACCCAGTAGGATTAAATTTTACTAATTATTTATATGTCAAAGACTGAGTTATCTCTAAGCTTATGCATTGTTGCATTTTCTTGTCTAAACCAAAACTGCTGTTCTCCGAACAGACTTCTGCTCCCTTGTTTCCAAGAAGAATAGAAGTGGTATTTTAAACCTCTTTTTCTATGCTGGCAAAATTGGAGTTACAACTGAATTTGGAATGTCACACGGGGCTGGACCATGGATGGACAATATACTTCTTGTGTATGACCATTAAAAATCTCCTTGGAGTAGAGCAATCTTGGCTGAGAAACTGTTTAATTATACACACCCCATATTATGTTGGCTATCCATGTGTTCAGTGGAAAATAAAAACAAAAATTTCATGTTTTCTTTTGGGGAGTTATTTTTAAATTGTTTATAGAGTTGGAAATTATAGTCTTGAGGTGATCTTTTTTATTATCTTCCTAGGAAAAAAATAATTGGCTGTATCCCAATAAATTCACTTCATTAGTTTTAATTTAAAAAAGAAGCTTTTTAAAATTCATAATGGTGTAACTTGGAATAAGAGCTTTAACTCTATTTATTTGATTATTCACTTAATACATATTTATTTCCTGATAATCTTAAGGAATACAAGGATGTTTGGATCACTTTTGTATAGCTGAAATTAAGTCATAGATGTGTACAATATTGCCTAAAGAAAATCTATGAAAAAAAAGGCTCTAGGACTACAACACTGAATGTAAGGAGATTGAGCCTGCAAAGAATTAGAAATAATAGCCAGAGAGATATAGGGTGAAAGAGGAAAGTGCTGTCTCATGAGATTCTAGAGTCCAGAAAGTTTCATTAAAAAAAAAAAAAAAGAGTGAGGTAAATAATAAAGGGTACTGAAAAAATGTCTTTTGGATGTCAAAAAAAAAAGGCTACACTTGAATAAGTGAGGATGATTTTGGAGAAGTGATGAAAGCAAATACAGATTTGAGTGAATTGATGAGATGGTTTTCTACAAAAGCGAGAACAAGGCGGTATCAAATATAGTAAGATAGAAAAGACGTGAAATAGTCATTCTACACCATAACTGAGATTAATGTTTCTATTCTTAAATTAATGGAGTACATGTATTATTTTTATTAACAAATAAGATTATTCTATAACAAAAAACAAATGATTCATTTATTTTTTACTTTCTTACAAAATTTATCTATGCCAATCAAAGTATAGTACATACAAATAACTCAATTTCATTTCTTTTTATGGCTGAGTAATATTCCATTGTATATATGTGCCACATCTTTATCCATTCATCCGATGATGGACACTTAGGTTGCTTCCATGTCCTGGCTATTGTAAATAGAGCTGCAATGAACATTTTGGTACATGAGTCTTTTTGAATTATGGTTTTCTCAGGGTATATGCCCAGTAGTGGGATTGCTGGGTC
>NC_041220.1:82997747-82998039 GCF_002837175.3 Physeter macrocephalus | reverse complement strand
CGAGTGTTCTAATTTCATACTTTTACATGTAGCTGTCCAGTTTTCCCAGCACCACTTATTGAAGAGGCTATCTTTTCTCCACTGTATATTCTTGCCTCTTTTATCAAAGATAAGGTGACCATTTGTGCGTGGGTTTATCTACGGGCTATCTATCCTGTTCCATTGATGAATATTTCTGTTTTTGTGCCAGTACCATACTGTCTTGATTACTGTAGCTTTGTAGTATAGTCTGAAGTCAGGGAGCCTGATTCTTCCAGCTCCATTTTTCGTTCTCAAGATTGCTTTGGCTATT
>NC_041220.1:82923761-82997217 GCF_002837175.3 Physeter macrocephalus | reverse complement strand
GGAGATGCAAGAGGGAAGATATATGGGAACATATGTATATGTATAACTGATTCACTCTCTTATAAAGCAGACGCTAACACACCATTGTTTAGCAATTAATTATACTCCAATAAAGATGTTAAAAAAAAGTATAGTACATACAAATAAAGAAATGTAATATATGCAATTTTCCAAACAAATTAGATTGTTTCAAAAAAAAATTCTACTTGCTAATAGAATTCACTGATGCAGGAGACTCTTGAGTCAAATACCATTTGAATTTTGAAAAAGCCCTATATAACTTTATGACCAATTATGCTGCCTGTAGGTATCTAGATAAACTAAAGGTAATTAAGTCTTCATGCTTCAGGATCTAAACTGAGAGCCAACATGCCTCTACTGCAATTGAATTCATTAGTTAAATGCTCTATTACTCAAATATCACATAAAATTATCAAAAAGATCAAATATAGGTAGTCCTAGGGACAAAAATGTCCATTAAGACATTTTTGGTACCTTTTCAATGTGTTATCTGAAGACAAAGCATCTGTACACTAAATTACTATTTGAGTTGATTTTTACTCTCCAAGCAGAATAAATATTGCATAAAATAATTCTCAATAGTGTAGGAAACCAGATTATACATTTTGCCTAAAACTGTCTATTGAGGTTAACAGAAATGGCAATATTGTTTCAGAAAAGCAACTATTAAATCTAGATAAAAGGAGTTGAAGAGGCATGAACAGTGGCTAAATCTATTTTCTTTTTTAAGTAAGATTTAATTACTCAGTTCACACTTCTTCAACAGCACATACTAAGTTATAAGTAGTTCACAATTGCCCTTTCTCAACGAAAGCTATCAGAGGTGAAAATAATGCAGTGAAAAAAAATGTTATAAATGCATGTAAATACTCCTACAACTATTGAACATGGGGGAGATTTAGAAGTAAAGTTACATAATTTTCAATAGTAAATTACTTAATAATCTGTTAAGTAATACAGATTTCTTGTATATAGGTTTTAAGTTGGTAGATCATCTACTAGTTCTATGATTTTAAAAAAACTATATATTATAAAAATCTGCTTATTAGGTCTGTATTTGGTTGAGAAATCCTACCAACACTATATATTGTCAGTCTATCCTCACTTCATTGTAGTCTAACCATCTGTAGATGATCCACATTTAAAATATTGTAAATCTTTATCCTATTAGGTTTTCCCTAAAACAATTGTTTAATCCAAAGAAATAATAAAAATATACCATTCTGTACAGTGTAAACTATAAAAATATTTCCATGGTAAAAATGATCCTGTGTTTATCATTAATAAATTATATATACATATACTTATATATGAAATACATAATTGTACATATAATCTTTACATGCACTATCTAATTTAATTTTTCTCAATCCTGTGAAACAGAGACTATAATTATCTCAGGATGAGAAAGACACATATATATATCTTGAATCTTTTCATCCTGAGCTCTAAAAGTAAATTACCTTTCTGTTTTATTCATGCTTTCTGTGTCTACTTCTTTGACAAGAAGAATATGAATATATATTTTTGATTCCTGTTTGACTAAGTATGTTGAGGTCAAGTGTACAAGTTGTGTACTGAAGAAAGCATAGCCTGATACTAAGTAAACAGGATAAAATCTCCCTTTAAAGATGTGTTTTACTTTGAACTCGATTTAGTATTTTTGTTTGTCTTTATACAACAATTTAAAATTGTCTCCATTTTCTACTTATATACATACTTATTTCAAACTAAGTTATCTTTATTGAGAGAAACAGATATAGACCCTGCTTCTCCCTATTTAATAAGAATTCCACATGTACTACTACTAATGACCTTAATATAAAGAACTATACTGCTGATAACCATAGTGATGATAGCTAGCATGTATTGAATATCTATTCTATGACAGAAACTATGGTAGCTCTTTACATGCATTATCTCACTTAATTTTTCTAAAACCTATGAGACAGAGACTATAATTTTCTCCACTTTAGAGAGAAGGAAACTGAACTTTAGGGAGGCTTAGTTATTTTCCAAGTTGATATATATATTAAGTTCAAAACTCTGATTTGAATTTAGATTTGTGTTTCAGTAAAATGAATGTGCTTAATTACTCTTATATCAGGATATAAGAGCATTTTAAATTTGAATTCATTCTCCATTTAAAAATTCTTAGTGCAACAAAATCCATTAGCCCCATTAGAAATGTAAGTTGTCAAAACCAACTTCACTTTTGTATTAGAATGTTTAGTGATGAGGTCATTGGTGTGACGTGTGTGTGTGTGTGTTCTAGCATTCTTGATTAATATGCTGGTACATTTGCAGAGCTTTGTTGACACAATTTTGCTCAACAAAATCAATATTTTCAGCCATACAAACTAATTAACCATCAAATATCGTTTCATTTGCTAAGAGATGAACAGACCCAAAAGACATTTTTATCTAAGAGAATAGACAGCAGCAAGCATGTTTTTGTGATAGGCATGTGAAAGGTGAAAAATGAGACTTCGTAATGCTTGAAGATGGTCTCACCCTCCACCTGGAGAAGTACTTTCACCTGCTCTGTATTTGAAAAACAAGGGCTCAAACCTAGATTTATAAGAAAGTGCCATAACTTTAAGTAGAGTAATGGCCTACACAGTCTTTGAATATGAAAAAGTGAAAAGTAATTTTACTATACATTAAAAGAAACCTGTCTCCCTCAATACCCTGAAACTGGTATTGGTAGTAGGGAAAGAAAAATTTTAAAACAGTGGCTTGTTCATTAATCTATGCAAGATGATGAATCCTAAAAATCAGGAAGAATATTAATCCATGAATCAGTTCTTAAGTCTTCTCCAACTGAAAAGAGATCTACGCTGGCCATGTTATAATCCAGTAAACCAAACATGATTTAGCTGTCGCAATGCCATCATACAAGAAGAAAATTCAGTCTGTCATATTATTGCAACTGGCTCTTTGCTTCTACCCTTAACCTTCCCTCTAATAATCCATTCTTAGCTCAGCAGTTATGGTGATCCTTTTTCAAAATGCGACTTAGCCAATGGCATTTCTCTATTGAAATGCCTCCAATGGCGGCCCATTTTCTTCAGAGTAAAAGTCAGAGAATTTATAATGTTTAATAGGACCTAAGTTAGTTGTACTTCTTCCAGACTAATCTTCTCTTGTGCACTATTTTCTAGCAACAGTTGCCTCCTCAATGTTCCTTAAAGATGTCAAGCATTCCTCCACCTCAGGGACTCACACTGGCTCCTTCTCTACCTAAAATATTTTCCGTTAACACATTCATATCTTCGCCTCTTGCAGCCTCTCCTTCAAGTCTTTGCTCAAATGATGCTTTCTTAGTGAGGATCCTTTGACTGATCTATTGAAAACTTTAATGCCCATTACTCAAAATCTTCTCATAGTTTGTCTGATTTTTTTCTAAAGTACTTATGATTGTCTTATATCATTTAATTTTTTGTCTGTCAACTACTATCAGAATGCAAATTTAAAAAGAAAAGATTTTGTTCACTGAAATAAACATACTTAAATCGGTGCCTGGCACATAGAAAGCTTAATAATATTTGTGTAATAAATAAAGAATGATTGATTGATTGAATTAGTAACCTTTAGTACATTCAACTTGCTAAAGATGATCGATAGATGTAGATTAGGCAGAATGTCCTAATTAAGGAGCTACAGATGATTTAAAGGTGAGTCAAGACATTGATTCTCTCAGCCTTGGGTCTGAGAGACTTGAGGGGGCCCAGTCTGGGTACCTCTGGCCACAAGAGGGTTTTTCATTTTCTTCAGTATTCTGTAAAAACAGCATCATTTTATCTGTGTTTCTTGATGTATAAAAGTTTGAGAAGCAAATATTTAAGGAAAATGAAGTATGATCCAAACGCTGGAATTTTCAGGGGCTCCCCATTTCGCTCTACATCAGATTTTATTCTTAATATCATAAGAAAGCCAGACTATGATATCCCTTAGTCCAACAAATGCAGGTAGCCCCAACAAAACTGTAAGTTATCAGAGGCAATTTCAATTATGTGTTACAAAGATTAAGATAATGAAATTTTTTAATATTATTATATGAGATGATTGTAGATGTGGTTAAAACTAAGAAGGAAACAAAAAATGAAATGATGGAAAGTATAGACAAGCACAGTAGACTGTTATGAAATTTATTACACATACCTTAGACTGCCTGCTATTGCCACACAGGTCACTGACGTTCTTTTCATTGATTTTTCTTTTTAAATCCTTTTCTCTCTGTTCCTCAGATTAGATAATTTCTATTGATCTGTCTTCAAATTTACTGATCCTTTTTCTGCAATCACCAAAATACTATTAGGGTCATCCAGTAATTTTTTAAAACTTTAAGACACTATTTTTTTTCTTTTTTCCATTTTTTAAAAATTGAAGTATAGTTGATGTACAATGTTGTATAAGTTACAGGTGTACAATATAGTGATTCACAACTTTTAAAGGTTATATATAGTTACTATAAAATATAGCCCCTGTGTTGTACAATATATCTTTGTAGCTTTTTTAAAAAAAAATTTATTGGGGTATAGTTGATTTACAATGTTGTATTAGTTTCAGGTGTACAGCAAAGTGAATCTGTTATACTTATACATATATCCACTCTTTTTTAGATCCTTTTCCCATATAGGACATTATAGAGTATTGAGTAGAGTTCCCTGTGCTACACAGTAGGTCCTTATTAGTTATCTATTTTATATATACTAGTGTGTATATGTCAATCCCAATCTTCCGGTTTATCTCTCCCCCCCTTACCCCTAAGACACTGTAATTTTCCATTTTAGAATTCCAATTTGATTTTTTTTCTTGTATTTTCTATTTTGCTAGTGAGACTTCCCATCTATTTACCTATTATAGCTGTCTTTTTCTTTAAATTTTTGAGCTTGTATAATAGCTGTTTTAAAGTGCCAGTCTGCTAATTCCAACATCTGAGTCACCTTGGGGTCTGTTCCTATTGACTATTTTTTTTCTTAACTATATACCACATTTTCTTGTCCTACATATGCCTAGTGACTTTTCATTTATTGAGGACATTTTCCCTGGTTCTATTATGTTCTCTAAAGATGCTTGCTTATTGTTGTAGCAGGCAGACAAATTAGTATGTGATCACCAAGAATCTGTGGAGGCTTGATTTTAATATTGGACAGTACAGATTTGTATAAAGCATGAGCTGTTTATCAAACTCATCAAACTCAGCAGAACTCAAACGGCAAACTGTTTCTATTGCAATAGGCATCAGCTAAAATATATGCCCAATTCTTTTAGCTTTCTGGCTGTCATTTTTAGCAGGAACCCCAAACACATGAAGTTTAGAGTCAGGCAAATATTTGAGGGGAATCTACTCACAGATTTTAGGTCTCCTTCCTTTCCTGGACACCCAGTCACCCCCAACCAATGTTCATTTACTCTGACAGCCCTAAACGCTCTCCTTGGAGACCTTAAGTCAATAAAACTGTACCTTTCTGCTTATATTTCAAGCGGCCTCATGTCACACTGACAGGGGCGTGACTTTAGGGAAATGTAATATAATTGTGAATGTCATCCAGTGAGTGTGGTTTTCTTCTTTCAAAGGTTGACTCTCTTTTAATATCTGCTTGCTATTGCCATTCCTCAGGGCCTTTGAAGAGTTTCTTTATATTTTGTACAGTGTTTGCAATTGTTATTTCTATGAGTATTAGAACCAGCACCAGTTATTTTGTCATTTCTAGAATGATCTTGCTAGTTTGTTAAAATAAATCATGCCTAGTTGATTTATCATAAATTATGTTCATTGTCTCAAGTAGAAATCTTAGAATGTTGAAGACAGTTGTTTATCTAGTCATAGATATGAGTAGATGTTTACCTATATGGTAACAAATTCCTATATTAAAGGGAAGATTTACAATGCATTTTTCTTATTTATTAATTGCCTAATTACTCTATGTCATATGCTGTACTTTATGTTGGGTATACACTGGTATTCAAAACAATTATGGGACAAAACTTTATATTTCATCATCTTTTTTTCTCTACATTTATGATAGGTCAGTCATTCAACAACTGATTAAACTATAGTTTATCTTTTGAAAACCAATGGATTAATAAACTACATGTTCTTAAAAAACAAAATTCATCTGAGTAAATTTGAAAATCTAATTGGCTTTATTCAGCAATCAATGAATCAGGCAGCATCCCTTCTAGCAACTTGGGTGCTCTGAGGGCTTATACACAGTGGAGGGTTTTGCAGGGAGAAGGGTGGGGCAAGGGAGCTATTAGCAAAAGAAAAGAAAGGATTATTTTTAGGCCAGGACATCCTCTTTTCCCTGGAAAGAGAACAGCAAATGTTTTCTCGTGCAGATTGCCTCTTCTTCCTGGAGGTGGGGGAGAATAGAGAGGGCCCACATGACCATTACCTCATTGGTACTGACCAGAAAATTTCTGGATGATTAAGATTACATTTCTGAGGAAGGTTGAGACTATAGTTAAGTATTAAATCTAGGTTTTGTATCATGGACTTTAGCACTATTTGGGGCCTGTGGTTTTTCTCTTTAATGATGTTTATGCTACTAGTATTTAATCAAAATTATGTTTTTATTATTTAAATTAATGATTTCATTGTTTATTTCTTATCAGGAAGGATTTAAATGAGGGTTGCATCTGAGAAGCACAAAGATATAGAGTATGCCAAAAATATATAAATGATATTAGAGTCAGCTAAAGATTTTAATTAAAATAGGAAGAGATTTGCATATAGACTTTTTTATCACCCAGTAATTTTCCACAAAGAAGAACAAATGTACTAGAAAGTGATTTCTCCAATCATATGTTAATCATTTTGCATGTAACTTTTATTCATTGGTGGTAGGGGAATGTAATGGCATGAAACTCAGAATTGGATTTCAGAATATCTAGAATCAAAAACCCGGAGAAAGGGCTCCCCTGGTGGCGCAGTGGTTGAGAGTCCGCCTGCCGATGCAGGGGACACGGGTTCGTGCCCCGGTCGGGGAAGATCCCACATGCCCATGCCGCGGAGCAGCTGGGCCCGTGAGCCATGGCCGCTGGTCCTGTGCGTCCGGAGCCTGTGCTCCGCAACGGGAGAGGCCACGACAGTGAGAGGCCGGCGTACCGCAAAAAAACAAAAAAAAAAACCTGGAGAAGCAGAAGGAAATTCACCTTAATAACATGCAGCTATATATAGCATCTGGATATTATTGTTGTAAATACTATATATGTTTACAAATATGCCTGTATAAAATAGACATTCTTTTTGATAATTTTAAATGTTTAAAAGGCTGTGATGAAAACAATCCAAAAGCCCTGCTACTGTACTCTGAGTGGGGAAAGTCCTGTAGTAAGGGGCGATTAAGTTTCTCTAAAATATGCTTCAGAAGAACAATTTCCTTTTGATGTTTCAAGTGCACAGAAACCTTCCTACACACAAATGCAGGAATCTCAATTGTAATGGCCAAATACCCCTTTAAAAATGAAAAAGCTAATCATGAAAGTCTGGCCATTTATCAATTCCCTGATTAATTTATTGAACTCTATACCACTCTCTTCAATACATTTTAGGGCAAAAGTTTTACAGCTGGGTTTCCTGAATGGCCTATTTTACTTGCCAAAGGAAGTAAACAAGGGAGGTATTTTGTCTCCTTGAAAAGGTTATGAAACTATTTTGTAAAAACTTTCCCTTGGGGGCTTTCCAAAAACAACTGAGCCAATTCTATGTCAAAACACAATGAACACAACGTATAAGAAAACCAGACTTTTCGAACCAGCAGCTGGACTACCTGCAGCTCTCCTTAACAATTGGGACAATTCCGCCTGGGAACAGAATGAACATGAGATATCAAAAGATCAAAATTGTTTGAACCAGCAGCTGTTCTACCTGCAGCAGTTAATCTTTCCTGGCAATCTGTTAGAGACACGATTCCTCAGGATAACAGGACTAGGAAATTTTTGCTGACTCTGTACCTCTGGGACATGCTCAGTAACAGTTCTTCCAGCAAGCGTTTGGAATGTGTCAGCTGTACACTTACACAGCACAGAAACATAGTGCCTTTTATTTCAATTTCGATGTAAAGAAGTGAATATTAATAGTCATTCTCACTCAAGGAATACAAACTCATTTATTGTTTACATCTTAATTTCAACAACAGGATATTTGAGATATTTTAAAGTGTGCTAGCTGTAATATTAACTAAACTAAAACTGATATTTAAAATAATGCATGCAACAATGTGGTCTATAATTTATTTAAAAATCGAAGGCTATATATAGAAAGACACATGGGTAAGCTCAGTGTGTCAGCCACAGTTCTAAGTGACGTACAGATATCAGCTCAACTAATCAAACACTAGAAGAAGTAAGAACCATAAAGACCAAGGACCTGAGACGCTGAGAAGTTAAGTAATTTATCCATGACTACATAATTCACAACCAACAGAGCTAGGATTCAAACACACGCCATCTGAACACAGGGGGCATGTTCTTGATAACAATACCATGTTGCAGGGAGATGAACATTCACTGGAAACATTTCCTTCGAAGAAATATAGACAATTATGCCTGAATACTTGGAATTTTATATTGTTTAAAATGTATAATCTAGATCTTTACATATTAACTATGGTATTGAATTTATTTCTGTATTATATTGTGTCAAATATAAAAACTATTTACAGTATGTTTAAACCATTCTCAAACCATATTAAGTGCTCAAGAAATTTATCACAATTAATGTTCAATTAAAAAGGACAATTTGACTATTACTGTTCTCCATTTGTCAGATTCAAGCTGTTATGATGTGTGCATGATAGGTACAGGCAATCTAGTGATAGTCTAAATTGTTTAATTTGTGAAATAAAATTTTTTTTTATTGGGGTATAGTTGTTTTACAGTGTTGTGTCCATTTCTACTGTACAGCGAAGTGGAGTTCCCTGTGCTATACAGCAGGTTCTTATTAGTTATCTATTTTATACATATCAGTGTATATATATCAATCCCAATCTCCCAGTTCATCCTACTCCCACCTTGGTGTCCATATGCTTGTTCTCTACAACTATGTCTCTATTTCTGCCTTGCAAACCAGCTCATCTGAACCATTTTTCTAGATTCCACATATATGCATTAATATACAATATTTCTTTTCCTCTTTCTGAATTAATTCACTCTGTATAACAGTCTCTAGGTCCATCAACATCTCTACAAATGACCCAATTTCATTCCTTTTTATGGCTGAGTAATATTCATTGCACATATGTACCCATCTTCTTTATCCATTCATCTGTCGATGGACATTTATGTTGCTTCCATGTCCTGGCTACTGTAAATAGTGCTGCAGTGAACATTGGGGTGCATGTATCTTTTTGAATTATGGTTTTCTCTGGGTATATGCCCAGTAGTGGATTGCTGGGTCATATGGTAATCCTATTTTTAGTTTTTTAAGGAACCTCCACACTTTTCTCCATAGTGGCTGTGTCAATTTACATTCCCACCAACAGTGCAAGAGGGTTCCCTTTTCTTCACACCCTGTCCAGCATTTATTGTTTGTAGATTTTCTGATGATGCCCATTGTAACCGGTGTGAGGTGATACTTTTAGTTTTGAATTGCATTTCTCTAATAGTTAGTGATGATGAGCAGGCTTTCATATGCCTCTTGGCCATCTGTATGTCTTCTTTGGATAAATGTCTATTTAGGTCTTCTGCCTATTTTGGGATTGGGTTATTTGTTTTTTTGATATTCAGCTGCATGAGCTATTTATATATATATATATTTTTTTTTAAGAAGATGTTGGAGGTAGGAGTTTATTAATTAATTTATTATTTATTTTTGCTGTGTTGGGTTACATTTCTTGACCTGGGTGTAAAACTATATGCGGGTTAGTCTTACAATAAATCATTAAGCAATTCATTTGTTTATGATGATTTATGTACATATGAGTTTTATTTTACAATAAAAAATATGTTTTTAGGGTACACAGATTTTATATTGAAAATTTGTACTGTATATCCAATTTCGTTGGGCAGGTTATCTCCATTATGGCCATGACTCTGTTATTTGAAATCATTAACTATGGGAATTGGATGGGAATTAGGAAGAAAGAAAAGAGGTGAAGAAAAGAGCATAGCAGGTATAATACACCAAGCCTGAGTGCCAAGTTGGCTCTTCACATTAGGGAAGCGTAGAAACCCACTATGTGAGTGAGCAGGCTGACTGATGAAGGAGGATTTCTCTGATAATAATATGAAGGATAGTGGAAGTGGAGAAGGATCCTTTTTTCTTAGCTATTTAAAGCTATTAAAAGTTACAAAAAGTTCTTAAATAAATCTACCAAGTTATAACTTTATAACTCTAGAGCCAAAACTAGTTTGGGAGGAGGGCATGGAGCTTCCAGATAGCAATAAATATACATAGACCCCTATGCCGAACTGCACCGTGAATAACTCTAACGCATCTTAGTAAGCTTCACCAAATAGGATGACATCTGCTCACCTTCCCTTTTACTTGGTAAGGTAACTAATGAGTCTAACTCTCTTACAGTTCATTAGGATCTCAGAAAATTTTCTCTCTGCTGAATATCCCACCTATTCTCTCTACCAGTTAGTGGTATCTGAGAAAAATTGCTCTAACCTTCAGGTCTTCTTTGGGAGGACAGGAAAAAGGAAGAATAAGTGAGGAAACCACATATATTCACAGAAGAAAACTAAATAAATAAATGAGTGGATATATGAATGAATGAAAATCATACTTAGGGAAAGACGTTACTTATTATAACTTAATAATGTAATTAGCACTTATTTTGTTCCCAAATGGAACTGCAGAAGAGCTGACTAAGCTTGGATTCCTGTCGCTTGAACACATGCTCTGGAGGCATCTGGTGCCACAAGGACTAAATCTGGCTCTGCAGGGATTCACTGCATATGAGGAAAGATCCTTCGGTAAGAGGCAGCTTTCACAGACCTAAGCAATTCTGTAAAAACAGTCAGTAGAAACACTGCAGCACACAACCCAGGAATGCCTTCTCATTAAAGAAAGAAGTTTTGTTTGTTTGTTGAGTTTTTTTCTTGTAATGTTCAGACTTTACACACAATTCATTATTGATGGGGTAGTGGAGTATAATTGGATATAATGGATAGGCAAGTAAGGCATGGAATATGAGTGCAGTCACCCTAAATTTCTGAACTTCGTGAGAAGTGAGCAACTTCTCAGATGTCTCAGTTTTTACTCTGAAAGAGTAGATATATGGATTGTTGCCCCCTAAGAATGTACAGTACCCAGGTCAGTTTAGGTTCACAGGTGATGAATTTCTGACAGCTGGCAAAGGCCAGCTAGCATTCCAATAAGGTAAAAACAAAGCTTTCTCCACCTTCACTCAGTACCAGTTGTTTTATACTATGGTGCGTGTGTGTTTGTGTTTACAAAACTACAACTAGATTTCTGGGAACAGAATTGTTAATTAAACTTGAGATAATTAGACTGAGGGCTTAGAATATATATTTTCCTAATTTGGAATACATAAGCTCAGTGCTGGTATATTCTTGCACATCTTCTTAACTCGTTCAATTCTTTCAAAATAAAGCTAAAGAAAAATTTGATGTTAAATTATTACAACTTCTGAGACCCAGATATTACCACAGCCATTCCAATAAAAGACAGCTCGGCTTCTAAAAAATCCAAACCCCACACTGGCATTGAGAACCCTTCTACTGACTTTGTCCAAAATGAAAAAAAAATTAGTGGGGAGGATGGATTTTGGAAAATATGTAGTAATGATTTTGGATTTTAGACTTTTAAGTTTAAAATAATAAAATCTGACTTGGTGAGCACATCTCTGCCCCCGGCACTGCCTGTGTGCGTGTGTGTGATGGGGTGATGCAACCATCAGGTGGGAAGGCTTACGATCTGGTTAGGAGATAAGTGACCTAAAAAAATGGCAGCCACGCAAGGCAGCATGTGCTTTTTTTTTTTTTTTTTTTTTTTGTGGTATGCGGGCCTCCCTCTGTTGTGGCCTCTCCCGTTGCGGAGCACAGGCTCCGGACGCGCAGGCTCAGCGGCCATGGCTCACGGGCCCAGCCGCTCCGCGGCATGTGGGATCCTCCCAGACCGGGGCTCGAACCCGGCTCCCCTGCATCGGCAGGCGGACGCGCAACCACTGCGCCACCGGGGAAGCCCCCCTCTTTCTTTCTGAATTTGTTTCTGAATTTAATTTTTTCAAGAGAATTTAAACCTTTAATGTTCAATTTATCTTTGGAATTTGAAAATAGAAAAAGGTTTTATTAGAATCGGGGACATCTCAATGTGGCTATTTTATTATTGGAGTAGCTAGTGTTTAAATAATAGAATTCTCTTATGATTTTATTTCCTCATCACAGAATCTCTAATAGTTTATATTAAACAATGTGGCTGAACAAAATTTGTAATAGGAAACTGAATGATAAATGAATTTTCGGGCTTGTGAACAGAATGACCCTGAAAGAAACTTACTAAAGACAAATCTGACCCATTTCAGAGACTTCTGAGAGTATAAGCTTAAACTACTCTGCTGATGAATGGCCCAAGGAAGAGAACAAAAGGAGCAGCCATTGGTACTCAGAGAATTGTCTCATGAGGTTAGAGACTTATCATCCTGATAGGTGGTAACCATAACTACTCTACCGGTCAGTCATTGACCTGTGATTATATCCAGTAGGTTAAGAGGGGGAAAAAGAGCTGGCAATGACTCTTGCCCCCCTCTTTCCCCTTAACCTTCCTAAGTAGTGACATGGCTCAGGAATTGGGGGATAAGGTAAATTGATGCTCAGTATCTACTGTTCACTCCTCCTAATGAGCCTTCCTCTAATGCAGAGACTTGGGTTAAATACCACCTTTCCTAGATACCTTTATCTTCATCAGTAATAAAGTTAACAGTTTACTCTTTCACTACTGGTTCTTGTAATACCCAATTGCTTCATAACCTGAAAGATATGAATACTATTTTCTGGACTTCATCACAACCCATTACATTAAAAAATGGAAAACACGGATTTTAGAAAATTGGGAAAAATATAGGGAGGCAGACTGTGCTCTTTTTATTTTGAATTACTTAGCTTTTTCTCACTAATTAATAGAATACCTTAAAAGTTTACAGACAGTAATCTTTTGTCTGGCAAATATTAACTAAATTTCATCAAACTAGTATCTCCACTACTCCCATCCATCCTTTATATCATTGAAAGTGATCTTTCTAAAATTTAATTATATTAATCCTCTGCCTGAATTCCTTCCTTTTAGGTCGGATAAAGTTGAAATTCATTACTCAAATAAGGTTCCCATTTGTCTGGCCATTGCTAACCATTTCAAACCTACATCTTACTTCAGTTCCCCCGGTTACTCTGTCATCACCCTTGCACCCTTGCACTGCTTAAACCCTTTCTCCACACGATGCATCAGCAATGTGAATATGATCACTTCCATGTCCTGCTCAACATCCTGTAAAATCCTCTCATCATCTAGCACATAAAATGCATGCTCATCAAAATAGCTTTCAAGGTCATCCATGATCTGACTACTGCTTAGCTCCGCAGCCCCATTTTCTGTCACGACTGACTTCACACTTCATGCTCAAACAGTGTGAAACTGTATAGAGTCCCCAGAGATACAATATAATTCCTAACCTCTGTGTCTTTGCTCATACAGGGTTTTGTTTTTGAAATGTCATCCCTTTCTTTCTTATGGCTCTCTGCTAGTTTTTAAGTCTTTAACCCAGATGTCCCTCCCTCCCAAACTCTAAGAGAAGTGAGAAGGCACTTACTGCATGCTGCTGAATATTCTGTGCACACATCTATGATAGCACTTTCCACATCATTTATAATTATCTGATGGTCTGTATTTCCCCCACTAGATTTAAGCTCCTTGAGGGCAATTACTTAATTGTATGATTACTTCTCTAATGCCTGAGAATAGAAGGAACTCAGTAATTATATATTGGATTGAACTGTGAATAAATGAAATCACATTTTTTATGGTTGGTAGTCACAGAGAATTACTGAAAAATCCTTAAATATATCTTGCAATTTCATAGACTCAGAGTGTACATTAAATGTAGCATTTTTGGAAGACAATATATTTCATATTTAACACATAAAAACACCTTTCCCAGCAAATTCCACTTTTAGAGAAAAATTCTAAAAATATAATAATATAGTAATATACTATTATAACATAAATATTTATATCATACTCTAAAATATCCTATAGATATTTGTATCATACCCCCAAAAGATAGTTCTTTGCAATGTTTGTGATGGCAAGTAAATTATAAACCATTATGCTGGTTAATTTTATGTGTCAACTTGACTAGACTATGGTACCGTTTTTGGTCAAACCCCAGTCTAGATGTTGCTGTGAAGGTATTTTTTAGATGTAATTAACATTTAAATCAGTAGACTTTGAACAAGTAGATTACCCTATATAATGTGGCTGGGTCTCACATTCGGCTGAAGGCCTTAAGAGAAAAGGCCTGGAAAAAGAAGAAATTATGTTCCAAACTACCATCACCGAAGACTGCACTGAAATATCACCTCCTCCTTGGGTCTTCAGCCTGCGGAACTGCCCTGCAGCTTTCAGATGTACCAGCCCCCACAAGCACATGAAGCAATTTCTTAAAATAAATAAAGTGCTTTCCTTTCCTTTCTCTCTATCTCTCTGTCTCTGTATCAGTCTCTCAATAGATAGATAGATGGATGATAGAGATATGGAAATACACATAGATATAGATACATAGATATGTAAACATACACACACCCTATTGGTTTTGTTTCTCTGGAGAAACTCTACTGATAAAGCCACCTAAAAGAAAATAAACAAGTAAATGTTTGGATAAATTATCACATATGCATACACCATCGATATCTTTGCTCCCCTCTCTCTTGTTGATATACTTGCTTGATTAAAGCAACAACCTAGTTAAAGCCAAGAGTAAACATATTGCAGGCCAGTATCTCCAGAACTGAAAGCATCTGAGGACAAAAAACCAAAAAACCAAAATAAAACAGTGTTGACTACTCTTACTTTAATGTCAGTATCAAAAACCTCAAGTGGTCCTTAATAATGCCTGGAAAAATCATATTTCCCTCACTCATTCTTCTACTTTTCTAAATGACTGTTCCATACCTTTTCCTTTCTCTTTATTTCTCCAGTAGTGCCATTCTCTTATTATTAGCTACGACCTTAGTTCAAATTTTACAAAGAACAAATTGAGTCAGAGGAGATTTTACAAAACCTCCCACCCACACATCCATACACATCTGCGCATCTGTGGATCTGCAACAACGGTAAATACTGATGATCATGTAGGAAAGTTTACAGTTCTAAACCAGATACTGACAATTGCCTAAAGTATTATTTACATATTCTAAAATATATTATTTAATAGTGAATGAGTAAATATCTGTAAACTGCTTAGAAGTATGTGTACGTGTAGTAAGTCCTATATGTTTCTCACCTACTGAATATTCCATTTCCATTTCATGAACACACCTAAAGGAGAATTCATGAATTTCCCCTATATATCTAATTTCTCACTTTGTTAAATGCATTACATTCTTCCACTTCTTTAAATCAAAATCCCAAATTCATTTTATACTTCTCTCTCTCCTGCTTATATCTATTCATGCAACAAAACTTTATACCTTTTCTTTTGCATTGATTCATGCTGTCTTTATACCTTTCTGTAATAGAACAATTCACTGGGCTGTAATGACTCCACTTTTGAAGTTTCTCCATAATGTATATTGTGGCAATATTATTCTTCCCAAAATATTGTTTCTCTTCCTACTTGCCTGTTTAATAACTCAGAATGGATTACTGTAGTCTACTGAATAAGTTCCAATCGTTTCGTCCTGACATCATCAGCACATGATTAAACATAGATACTCATTTCTTTTCCTCCTTCCACTCCCCCATATAAACCACCTAAGATTAACCATACAGGTATTCTGAAAATTTTGAAAACAGATCATTATTCATAGACTATCTTATTTTCATCAATCTTGTTATTACATAGGTTTATATTAGACAAAAATGTGTCGTGTTCTAGATTTAAGCTGCTCAAAGACTATATAATATTTCCACATATGTGACATTACATTTTGCAGATGATAATACCTTGTTTTTCTGAACCCTAATGTGAGAATCTAATGTCTAAAAAAGTTATGAAGTGTCCTTTTTAGATTCTCACAATAAAAATTTAAAGTGGGAAGGGCTCTGTGGAAGTGTATGGTAAAATTCTTATCTTTTGTGATAGCCAGACTTGTTATTAGGATGGGGAGAAAGAACTAGGACAACATTTCAGAGTCTGTAAAAGAAACAGAAACATAACACTTTTTAAAAGTTACAATAATTTAACTAAATTGATATTGAAATATAAGTCAAGTTTTAAATTGTTTTTAGTAGAACATTATAGTCATATCGAAATTTTAAAAAATTAAAATAAAAATAGAACTGAAGTGTTTTAGGTAGAGTTAGAGAGAGGCTGCCTATAATCCCAAATTGGAGAAACAATAAGACTCTAGCAAACAATGTGATTCAGTATTAAGGACCGTACCATTCAGATTCCTCCGTGTGTATATGTCAGCCCCTCTTCCCTCTCAAAGCCTACATTAATATGACCTAGTCTAATTAATCACACTAAGACATAAGGTATTGTGTTTATTTCCCATGAAAAAATAAACCATTAGAATAACTCCCTGAATGATTTGTACTTTAACTACAAAATGTAACACTGAAGTACTTTGTCTTTCACATCCATTTTTTTTTTTTTTTTCGGTACGCGGGCCCCTCACTGCCGTGGCCTCTCCCATCGCGGAGCACAGGCTCCGGACACGCAGGCTCAGCGGCCATGGCTCACGGGCCCAGCCGCTCCGCGGCATGCGGGATCTTTCCGGACCGGGGCACGAACCCGTGTCTCCTGCATCGGCAGGCGGACTCTCAACCACTGCGCCACCAGGGAAGCCCTTTCACAAACATTTTTTATTTACATTCTGATACATATAAATTCTCTTGAGTGCTAATAATAAGGGATCTATGGTATAATTAGCTTGAAAATGCCTATGATATATATTATGACTATTTTGACCATCTTATTTACATTTAAAATGAATGTGTTTGTCAATTACTGAGGAATATCAGAATGCTCCTAAATACTAATTTTATGCATTAGATTTGTTTACGGAGTCAAGTGCATAAAACATAAAGGTATATTTGTTTTCTGTTAAAAAATGAATTATAAAGTTAAAAAATTATCCTGGCTATAAAAGTATAGAACATACCACATTTGGGACTTCTCTGGTGGTGCAGTGGTTAAGAATCCGCCTGCCAATGTAGGGGACATGGGTTCAAGCCCTGGTCCTGGAAGATCCCACATGCCGCAGAGCAACTAAGCCCATGCACCACAACTACCGAGCCTGCGCTCTAGAGCCCGAGAGCCACAACTACTGAGGCCACGTGCCACAACTACTGAAGCCCATGTGCCTAGAGCCCATGCTCTGCAACAAGAGAAGCGACCGCAATGAGAAGCCTGCATACCACAACGAAGAGTAGCCCCTGCTGTCTGCAACTAGAGAAAGCCCGCGGGCAGCAATGAGCACCTAACGCAGCCAAAAATAAATTAATTAATTAATTTAAAAAAAGAAAAAAAAGAGAACATACCACATTCACACACACAGACTTCTTCAAGCAGAGTCACTCATTTAGGATTTTCACAAGTTAGGGTGTGTGAAACAAACTTTACAGAAACATAATCCATTGAATTTTAAGTATCATTTCTGGCAATTATGTATGCTTCCTGTTATATTCCCTAGCTATATTTATATACATTATAGAAGAACTAATTAAAGACTTTGATGTTAAGACTTAATTGATATAGTTCTTAGTTAACCTTAAGTTAATCTTTCCATTTTCCTATTATCATTTTCCTCATTTTAGAACTATCTTATTTACCAATTTAAGACTGAGATGTTACCTTTGTAGATTTTTCCACAGAGTCTTCTCTATTTCCTCCCATCATTTTATCCCTGTATGAGTCAGATCAGGCTGACATAATAATATACCAGAGATTGGGTGGATTAAACAGCAGAAATTAATTTTCTTACAGTTATAGAGGCTAGAAATCCAAGATCAAAGTGCCAGCAGGGTTGCTTTCTGGTGAGATCTCTCTTTCCAGACTTGCAGACAGCCACCTTCTCCCTGTGACTTTTCCTCTGTGCCTGTGGAAAGAGAGATCTTTGGTGTCTCTTCCTAGAAGTACACCAGTCCTATAAGACTAGAGCCCCAAACCTTATGGTTTAATTTAATCTTATTTACCTCATTAAAGTCCCTATCTCAAAATACAGTCACATTGGGAGTTAATGCTTTACTGGTTGAATTTTGGGGGCACACATTTCAGTCCATAAAAATCCCCAGTACTAATTTTTTTTGCATTTTCATTACTCTTTGTCTTAAAGTTTCATAGAGCTTCAATCTAATGTTTTTAGATTAAAAAATCATATCAAAGTATATAAAAAATAATAAATCACATTGCCCTAAGTTCAGTAGTTATTTGGAGTATATCTACGTCCAAGAGTAAAAGACAAAACTTATGAAGTTTCTTTATGCTTTACAACTTCAATAAATGTTATCAAATCAGTGATATCAACCTGTTCATAAGGGTTTCATAAAATATCATAAAAGTGATGGTTCTTCCTCATCAAATTATATCCTGAAATTCTGAAATAACTCTGGCACTATATTTCCTGTTTCCTAACGATAAATACTCCAAGCAAATATATAGTGCACATAAAATATACTGACTCAATGGAAAGAAAATATTTATTCACAGATTTGTGTTTGACAGTCCTCAAGGAAATGAGAAAATTAAATTTTGTATTTTAACTTGTCATGTGAAGGATTTCAAAACCTTTGGACAAAATGTGGTATGTACACACATATATTTATGAAATATATGAACATATACAAAAAAAATAAATGTATTCCAAGTAATTATATGACCTTGGAGAAAGTTTTAAATTTGCTATAAGTAAATTTTCTCATTTACAAAAATTAATTTGTATCACATTTGCGATTTTATAGTGATTTACTTGATCTTTGGTCATCTTGCCTTTTTTTAAGACTTGCAAATTATTTCCATAGATTAAGACTTTTTGCTTGTATCTCTAGTACTTTTGAAGGTATAGAGAACATCTTATCCAATCAATTGTTAATTCACAGTATTCCAAGGTATTCTTTAAAATATACGTATCTGTTTTTCAGGGTTGGGAATAAATAGGACCTTTTGAGTACTCCTCATTTAATATGAGGAACTTAACAAGGGTTGCTTCCTCAGACCAATTCACTTATCCTCCCACACACATCTTGATCAATTAAAAAAATTTCATCCGATAATTTTTGTCTGCTTTTTTATTGTTAATCTAAAATCTGATTAATTTTATCACATAATTATTTAATTATTTATTTTTAAAAACATCTTTATTGGAGTATAATTGCTTCACAATACCATGTTAGTTTCTGTTGCACAACATAGCGAATCAGCCATATGCATACACATGTCCCCATATACCCTCCCTCTTGAGCCTCCCTCCCATCCTCCATATCCCACCCCTCTAGGTCATCACAAAGCACCGAACCAATGTTGCCACATCTTCTTTATCCATCCATCTGTCAGTGGACATTAGGGTTGGTTCCACGTCCTGGCTATTGCAAATAGTGCTGCAAAGAACATTGTGATACATGTCTCTTTTTGAATTATGGTTTTCTCAGGGTATATGCCCAGTAGTGGGATTGCTGGGTCATATGGTACCACATCTTCTTTATCCATTCATCTGTTGATGGACACTTAGGTTGCTTCCATGTCCTGGCTATTGTAAAGAGAGCTGCAGTGAACATTGTGGTACATGTCTCTTTTTGAATTATGGTTTTCTCAGGGTATATGCCCAGTAGTGGGATTGCTGGGTCATATGGTAGTTCTATTTTTAGTTTTTTAAGGAACCTCCATACTGTTTTCCATAGTGGTTGTATCCATTTACATTTCCACCAACAGTGTAGGAGGGTTCCCTTTTCACCACACCTTTTCCAACATTTATTGTTTCTAGCTTTTTTGATAATGGCCATTCTGACCAGTCCCATTTGTTTATTTTTGTTTTTATTTGTTACTCTAGGAGGTGGGTCAAAAAAGATCTTTCTGTGGTTTATGTCAAGAATGATTTTCCTATGTTTTCCTCTAAGAGTTTTATAGTGTCTGGTCTTACATTTAAGTCTTTAATCCATTTGGAGGTTTTTTTTGTGTAGGGTATTTTGATATTGAGCTCCATGAGCTGTTTGTATATTTTGGAGATTAATCCTTGTCTGCTGTTTCATTTGCAAATATTTTTTCCCATTCTGAGTGTTGTCTTTTTGTCTTGTTTATGGTTTCCTTTGCTGTGCATAAGCTTTTAAGTTTAATTAAGTCCCATTTGTTTATTTTTGTTTTTATTTGTTACTCTAGGAGGTGGGTCAAAAAAGATCTTTCTGTGGTTTATGTCAAGAATGATTTTCCTATGTTTTCCTCTAAGAGTTTTATAGTGTCTGGTCTTACATTTAAGTCTTTAATCCATTTGGAGGTTTTTTTTGTGTAGGGTATTAGGTAATGTTCTAATTTCATTCTTTTACATGTAGCTGTCCAGTTTTCCCAGCACCACTTATTGAAGAGGCTGCCTATTCTCCATTGTATGTTCTTGCCTCCTTCATCATAAATTAGGTGCCAATGTGTGTGTGGGTTTATCTCTGGGCATTCTATCCTGTACCATTGATCTATATTTCTGTTTTTGTTCCAGTACGATACTGAAGAAGGACGGTTTATAATTATAAAAGTCTCAATTCATCAATAGAACCCCCAAATACAAGAAGCAAAACTGAGAGAATTAAAGGGAAAAAAATACTTTGACAGTAAGAATGGTAAATGTGAATACCCCACTTTCAATAATGGGTAGACTAGATAGAAGATCAACAAAGAAATAGAAAACGTGAACAAATTTTTGTGAGCTTGGGGTAGGTGATGGTTTCTTAAATACAACAACAAAAACAACCAAATAAACTGGACTTCATTGAAATTGTGCTTTAAAGGACACCAAGAAAGTAAAAAGACAGCCACAAAATTGGGAAAAATAATTGCAAATTATATATCTGGTAAAGGATTTGTATTCAGAATACATAAAGAACTCTTACAACGTCACAAAAAAGACAAATACCCAAATTAAAACATGAGCAAAGAACTTGAAAAGATATTTCTCCAAAGATATACATTGCCAATAAGCACATGAAAATATACTCAGCATCATTTGTTAGAGAAGTGCAACTCAAAACCACAGTGAGATGGCTACACTAATAATTAAAAAAAAAAACGAGAACATGGTATATTTCTCCATCTGTTTATGTCATCTTTGATTTCTTTCATCAGTGTTTTATAGTTTTCTGAGTGCAAGTCTTTTGCCTCCTTGGGCAGGTTTATTCCTAGGTATTTTATTCTTTTTGTTGCAATGGTAAATGGGAGTGTTTCTTTAATTTTTGTTTCTGATTTTTCGTTGTATAGGAATGCCAGAGATTTCTGTGCATTAATTTTGTATCCTGCAACCTTACCAAATTTATTGATTAGTTCTATTAGTTGTCTGGTGGCATCTTTAAGATTTTTTATATACAGTATCGTGTCATAGGCAAGGAGTGACAGTTTTAATTCTTCTTTTCCAATTGTATTCCTTTTATTTCTTTTTCTTCTCTGATTTCCATGGTTAGGATTTCCAAAACTATGTTGAATACGAGTGGCGAGAGTGGACATCCTTGTCTTGTTCCTGATCCTAGTGGAAATGCTTTCAGTTTTTCACCATTGAGTATGATGCTTGCTGTGGGTTTGTCATATATGGCCTTTATTATGTTGAGGTAGGTTCCTCTATGCCCATTTTCTGGATAGTATTGATCATAAATGGCTGTTGAATTTTGTCAAAACTTTTTCTGCATCTTTTGAGATGATCATATGGTTTTTATTCCTTAATTTGTTAATGTGGTGTATCACATTGATTGATTTGCATATATTGAAGAATACTTGCATCCCTGGGATAAATCCCACTTGATCCTGGTGTATGATCCTTTTAATGTGCTGTTGGATTCTGTTTGCTAGTATTTTGTTCAGGATTTTTGCATCTATGTTCATCAGTGATATTGGTCTATAATTTTCTTTTTTTGTGATATCTTTTTCTGGTTTTGGTATCAGGGTGATGGTGGCTTCGTAGAATGAATTTGGGAGTGTTTCTCCCTCTGCAATTTTTTGGAAGAGTTTGAGAAGGATCAGTGTTAGCTCTTCTCTAAATGTTTGCTAAGAATATGCCTGTGAAGCCATCTGGTCCTGGACTTTTGTTTGTTGGAAGATTTTTAATTTTGGTTTCATTTTCATTACTTGTGATAGGTTTGTTTACATTTTCTAATTCTTCCTGGTTCAGTCTTGGAAAATTGTACCTTTCCAAGAATTTGTCTATTTCTTTGTGGCTGTCCATTTTATTGGCCTACAGTTGTTTGTAGTAGTCTTTTATAATCCTTTGTATTTCTGCAGTGTCAGTTGTGATTTCTCCTTTTTCATTTCTAATTTTATTGATTTGTGTTCTCTCCCTTTTGTTCTTGATGGGTCTGGCTAAGGGCTTATCAGTTTTGTTTATGTTCTCAAAGAACCAGCTTTTAGTTTTATTGCTCTTTGCTACCGTTTTCTTCGTTTCTATTTCACTTATTTCTGCTCTGATCTTTTTGATTTCTTTCCTTCTATTGACTTTGGGTTTTCTTTGTTCTTCTTTCGCTAGTTGTTTTAATTGTAGGGTTAGATTGTTTATTTGAGATTTTTTTTGTTTCATGAGGTGAGATTGTATTGCCATAAACTTCCCTCTTAGAACTGCTTTTGCTGTGTCCCATAGGTTTTGGGTTGTCGTGATTTCGTTGTCATTTGTTTCTATGTATTTTTTAATTTTTTCTTTGATTTCTTCAGTGATCTCTTGGTTATTTAGTAATGCACTGTTTAGCCTCCATGTATTTGTGTTTTTTACAATTTTTTTTCCTGTAATTGATTTCCAATCTCATAGCATTGTGGTCAGAAAAGATGCTTGATATGATTTCAATTTTCTGAGGCTCGATTTGTGATCCAAGATGTGATGTGTCCTGGAGAATGTTCCATGTACCCTTAGGAATAAAGCATATTCTGCCACTTTTGGGTGGAATATTCTATAAATATCAATTAGATCTATCTGGTCTATAGTGTCAATTAAAGCTTTTGTTTCCTTATTTATTTTCTGTTTGGTTGATCTGTCCATTGGTGTAAGTGGAGTGTTAAAGTCCCCCACTATTATTGTGTTACTATTGATTTCTCCTTTCTATTTTATCTGATATGAGTATTGCTACTCCAGCTTTCTTTTGATTTCCATTTGCCTGGAATATCTTTTTCCATCCCTTCATTTTCAGTCTCTATGTGTCCCTAGGTCTGAAGTGGGTCTCTCATAGACAGCATATATATGGGTCTTGTTTTTGTATCCATTCAGTCAGTCTGTGTCTTTTGGTTGGGGCATTTAATCTACTTATATTCAAGGTTATTATTGATATGTATGTTCCTATTACCATTTCCTTAATTGTTTGGGGTTTGTTTTTGTGGGTCTTTTTCTTCTCTTCTGTTTTCTGCTTAGAGAAGTTTCTTTAGTATTTGTTGTAAAGCTGGTTTGGTGGAGCTGAATTCTCTTAGCTTTTGTTTGTCTGAAAAGTTTTTGACTTCTCCATTGAATCTGAATGAGATCCTTCCTGAATAATCTTGGTTGTAGGTTTTTCTCTTTGATCACTTTAAGTATATTCTGCCACTCCCTTCTGGCCTGCAGAATTTCCACTCAAAAATCAGCTGATAACCTTATTCCTTTGTATTCCTTGCTATTCCTTTGTATGTTATTTTTGTTTTTCCCTTGCTCCTTTTAATATTTTTTCTTTGAATCTAATTTTTGTCAGTTTGATTAATATGTGTCTTCATCTGTTTTTCCTAGGGTTTATCCTGTATGGGACTCTCTGTGCTTCCTGAACTTGGGTGACTATTTCTTTTCCCATGTTAGGGAAGTTTTTCACTATAATCTCTTCATATCTTTTCTCAGACCCTTTCTTTTTCTCTTCTTCTTCTGGGACCCCTATAATTTGAATGTTGGTGCATTTTGTGTTGTCCCAGAGAGGTCTATGAGATTGTCTTCAATTCTTTTCATTCTTTTTTCTTTATTCTGCTCCTCAGCATTTATTTCCACCATTTTGTCTTCCAGCTCACTTATTCATTCTTCTGCCTCCATTATTCTGTTATTGATTCCTTCTAGTGTATTTTTCATTTCAGTTATTGTGTTGTTCATCTCTGTTTGTTTGTTCTTTAGTTCTTCTAGGCCTTTCTTAAACATTTCTTGTATTTTCTCAATCTGCGCTTCCACTCTATTTCCGAGATTCTGGAGCACCTTTACTATCATTACTCTGAATTCTTTTTCAGGTAGTTTGCCTATTCCCTTTTCATTTATTTGGTCTTGTAGGTTTTTACCTTGCTCCTTCATCTGTGACATATTTTTTTGCCATTCCTTTTTTTTTTTTCTTTTTTTTTAGTGAGATTGTGTTCCTGTTTTACTGGTTGTTTGGCCTAAGGCTTCCAACACTGGAGTTTGTAGGCTAATGGGTAAAGCTGGGTCTTGGTGCTGAGATAAGGAACTCTATGAGACCTCATTCCAATGAATAGTCCCTGGGGTCTGAGGTTCTCTGTTAGTCCAGTGGTTCAGACTCAGAGCTCCCACTGCAGGAGCTTCTGCCCAACCCCAGGCTTGCCAATCAAGATCCCACAAGCCATGTGGGGCAGCAGCAAAAAAAAAAAAGAACAATAACAAAGTAAAAAATAAAATTAGACTAGGGAACTAACAGATAAGTTATAAAGAATGTAAAAATAAAAATATAGATTAATCAACAACCAGAAAGTACATCAGTACCACAACAGTAAAAAAGAGGAGGAGGGAAAAGAAAAAAAAGGGTGGGGGGAAAGCCTTGGCTGTGGAGAGCAGAGTCTAAGCAAGGGTGAGGTTTGGGTGGTGGGCGGGGCCAATGCTCAGGACCCACAGTGCTGGAAAAGGCCCTGGGGGCTGTGGAGGGTGGGGCTTCAGCTCAGGGAACAAAGGGGCCCAGGTGTGCCCCCCATCCCTGGTCTCAGAGTGCAGGGGACCTCACCTGGGAGCCCAGCAGGCTTCCTGGGCTCAAGTGGGTGGGGCAAACGCCCTCCTCTCCTCTCCTGCTCCTCCAGTCTAGGGTCTGGGAGGGCCGCTCCCACTTGCCTCTCCTGATCTTATTGATTTTTTTTAATAGCTTTAGCAGTTCCAGTCTCAGTCCTGTAGACATTCCTGAATCCCAGGGTAAAAGTCACTTGCAGTGTTCAGGTAGGGATCCATGCCACGGCAGCTAGGAAAAGGCACTAACCTTCAACCCAGCCTCCATCCAGGCTCTCCTACTCCCTCATTATCACATAATTATTTTATTATAGCAAATATTAACAACAAAACTATTTTTGGTATTTACTATCCACAGAAATATATGTGTATGTTTGTGTATACATATATTATGTATATAATAGATATAGCATATATACCTTTAGCCTTTACAACATTGCCATGAACTATGTTATTACTATGCTCATTTTGTGTATGAGGAAACAAGTTGAGAAATATAAAATAATGTTTTTCCAATGCTACTTAAGTAAAAACAGTAAAATAGGCAATTAAATTATATCAATCTGGTTCCAGAGCCAAAGTGTACTCTTCTTGAAACCTGTCTCACATCCTTGCTGACTACATTTTTCCTTGAGTTGTTACAGCAGCAAGCTATGTGCAGGAGTGACCTGATAGCAGCCAGCCACAGATGCACAGGGCACTTCTTACTTTTTGATCCAAGGATTCTCTGCCACTAATATTAGGAAGCCAATGGGAATCTATTCAGGCAATCTAATGTGTAAAGTAAGTGACATGAATGACAGCAATATACTAGGAATGGGAGGGAGAATTTGGGAATACTTTTTAAGGTAACCACACTACCCATGAAGCAGTATAGCATTATTTGCTAATGGACTCAGATTAGTTACCAGTATGTATTTTAGGATCTAGGGCAAGCACTAGAATTTTTTTTTTAATAAATATAATTGATATGATAAGAGATGAGATAAAATGGAATCAAATAAAATGATCAATTAAAATCATAGAAGGCAGAACAAGAGGGGTTCAAAAGCAAAGAACTAATACAACAAATAGAAAACAGTTACAAGTAATATTTTAGGTAATTAGGCAGTGGATTGTGGAGTCCTTTGTTGCTCAAACTGTCATTTTTATCAAGCTTGCTTCTTGTCTACACTACTGCAAAACAATGTGGTACATCTCACTGCTGGTATCTAAATTAAACCTAAGTAAAATCAGTTTCCTGACCATAATTTACATAGAGATAATTAATGGTAAATATTGGGGAAAAAATCCATTTCAGCATTGCTGTGCTTTGTTTCAAATAAGCTTTATTTTTAAAAACAATTTTAGGTACATAGCTAAATTAAGTGGAAATTAAAGAGAATTCCAATATACCCCTTCCCTCACACATGCAAAATCCTCCTCCCACTACAAACATCCCACATCAGAGTGCTACAGCTGATGCACTTACATTGGCAAATCATTTCATTATTAGCTCAAATCCAGAGTTTACATTTGGGTTCCCTTTTAGTTTACTCTATGGATTTTCCAAATATATAATTATATGTACCCACATTTATAGAATCATACAGACTAGTTTCATCGACCTAAAAGTCCTCAGTGATCTGTCTAGTCATTCCTCCCTGTTCCTGATATTAGATTTTTTAATTCTTTAAAGAAATAATAATTACCATCAATTATTCTAAAACTCTTGCAAAATATTAAAGGGGAGGGAACACTTCCAAACTCATTTCACCAGACCAGCATTACTGTTAAAACAAAACCAGACAAGGACACTATAAGAAGTTAAAATTACCTGTCAATATCCCTGAATAACATAGATGTAAAAATCCTCACCAAAATACTAGCAAATTGAATTCAAAAGTGCATTATAAAGATTATATATCATGATCAAGTGGGATTTATCACTGGAATGCAAGGATGGTCCAACATATGCAAATCAATATGATATACTACATTAACAGAATAAAGGGTAAAAATCACATGATCCTTTCAATAAATGCAAAAAAAAATTTGACAAAATTCAACATTCTTTCATGATAAAAACTCTCAACAAATTAGGTATAGAAGAAATGTACCTTAACATAATAAAGCCTATATATGATAAGTCCACAACTAACATCATACTCAGTGGTGAAAAGCTGAAAACCTTCCCTAAGATCAGGTACAAGACAAGGATGTCACCCTTGCCTTTCTTATTCATCATAGTACTTTAAGGCCTAGCCATAGCACTTAAGCAAGAACAGGAAATAAAAGGCATCCAAATTGGAAAGAAAGAAGTAAAACTTAACTATTTGTGGATGGCATGACTTTCTATATTGAAAACTCTAAAGACTCCACCAAAATACTATTAGAAATAATAAATGAATACAGTAAAATTGCAGGTTATAAAATAATATACAAAAATATGTTGCATTTCTGTACACTAACAATGAGCTAGCAGAAAGAGAAATTAAGAAAATTATCCCATTTACAATCATGATAAGAATAAAAACAGACACTCAGGAATAAATTTAACCAAGGAGGTGAAAGACCTGTACACTGAAAACTGTAAGACACATTTGAAAGAAACTGAAGAAGACACAAATAAATTGAAAGATAGTCTATGCCCATGAAATGGAATGATTAATATTGTTAAAATGTCCATATTACCTAAAGCAATCTACAGATTCAGTGCAATCCCTATCAAAATCCTAAGGACATTTTTCACAGAAATAAAACAAAAACTATAAAATGTATATAGAACCACAAAATACCCTGAATAGCCAGAGCAATCCTGAGAAAAAAAGAATAAACCTTATTTCAAACTATATTACAATGCTAAAGTAATCAAAACACCATGGTATTGGCAGAAAAACAGATATATAGATAAATGGAACAGAATTGAGAGCCCAGAAATAAACCCACACATATATGGACAATTAATTTATAACAAAGGAGCAAAGAACATATAACAGAGAAAAGATAGTCTCTTCAATAAGTGGTGTTGGGAAAACTTGACAACCGCATACAAAAAATAAAAATAAAACTAGACACTCTCACACCATACACAAAAATCAACTCAAAGTGGACTAAAGACTTGAATGTAAGACCTGAAACCATAAAACTCCTGGAAGAAAATATAGGCAGTGCATTCCTTGACATCAGTCTTAGATATATCTTTCTTGATAATTCTCCTCATGCAAAGGAAACAAAAGCAAAAATAACCAAGTGAGATGACATCAAGCTAAGAAGTTCTTGCACAGCAAATGAAACCATCAACAAAACAAAAAGACCACCTACCGAATGGGAGAAGATATTTGCAAATCATATATCTGATAAAAGGTTAATATCCAAAATATGTAAAGAGCTCTTGCAATTCAACAACAACAATAACAAATAACCTGATTTTTAAAATGGGCAGAGAGCCTGAATAAACATTTTTTCAAATGACTAGCAGGCACATGAAAAGACATTCAATATCACTAATTATTAGGGAAATGAAAGTCAAAGCCACAATGAGATAAAGCCTCATGCTTGTTAGAATGACTATTATAAAAAAGGTAAGAAATAGAGGTGTTGGAGAGGATTTGGAGTAAAGGGAGCCCTCATACACTGTTGGTGAGAATGTAAATTGGTGCAGCTACTATGAAAAATAGAATGGAGATTTCTCAAAAAATTGAGAATAGAACTACCATATATCCATGAATTCCACTCCTGGATATTTATTCAAAGAATACAAAAACACTAATTTGAAAAGATATATGCACCTCCATGTTCATCGCAGAATTATTTACAAGAGCCAAGATATGGAAACAACCTAAGTGCCCACTGATGGATAAATGAATAAAGGAATTGTGGTACATATATACAGTGGAATCCTACTCAGCCACAGAAAGATGAAATTCTGTCATTTGCCACAGCATGGATGAACCTGGAAGGTATTATGCTAAGTGAAATAAGACAGATGAAGAAAGACAAATATAGTATGATTTCACTTACATGTAGAATATATAAAACAAACAAATGAACAAACAAACAAAATAATCGAACAAACGAAATCAAACAAAAACAAGCATGTAGCTACAGAGACCAGAGTAGTGGTTACCAGAGGGAAAAGACCAGGGAGTAGAGTGAAATGTAGGGGGTCAACTGTACGGTGACAGATGGAAGCTAAAGTTTTGGTGGTAAGCACGCTGTAGTGTATACAGAACTAGAAATATAATGCTGTATATATGAAACTTATATAATGTTATAAACCAATGTTGCCTCAATAATAAATAAATAACACTGGAAGAAGAAAAACTGAAAGAATATGTGATATACATACACAGCAGAATATTATTCAGCTATAGAAAGGAAGGAAATCCTGCCATTTGTGACAAGCTGGATGAACATGGAGGGCACTATGCTAAGTGAAATAAGCCAGACAGAGAAAGACAAATGCTGTAAGGCATCACTTATATGTGGAATCTTAAAAAAAAGAAAAAAGTTGATTTCACAGAAACAAAATAGAAAGGTGGTTGTCAGAGGCTGGGGTAAGGGGAAAATGGGGAGATATAGGTCAAAGGGTACAAACTTTCAGTTATAAAAAGAATAAGTTCTGAGGATTTAATGTACAGCATAGTGACTATAGTTAATAATATAGTATTATACATTTAAAAGTTGCCAAGAGTAGATCTTAAGCATCCTCACCACACACAAAAATTAATTAAGTGAGGTGATGGACATGTTAATTATCTTGAGTTTTTAATTATTCCAAAATGTATGTGCATATCAAACCATTACATTGTACACTTTAAATATATACAATTGTATTTGTCATTTATTCCTCAATGAAGTTGGGGGGGGAAAGGAAAGTAGATTATAAACATTGGCCCATCCAAATAAATTTCTTTTAAAGAAATGTTCTTACAATTAATATAATTTAGTATTTATATTTCTATATAACAAATTACTATAAATTTATCAGCATAAAACAACACAAATGTATTATGTCATTGTTTCTTTGGGTCAGGAATCTGAGCACAGCTTAGGTGTGTCCTCCAGTCAGAGTCTCACAAGGGTACAATCAAGGTATACATTCTCATCTGGAGTCTTGGCTGGGGGAGAATCCAATTCACAGCTCATTCATATTGTTGGCAGAATTCATTTCCTTACAGTTGTGTGAGTAAGGATGCTGCCTGTTTGTTGACTGTCGCCTGGAGCCTGCTTCAGGTCTTAGAGGATTCTCACAGTTCCTAGAGGCTGCCCACTGTTTCTAGAGCCCGCCCATAGTTCCTTGCCACATGGTCTCTCCCTACATGGCCTCTTATTTCACCAAGCCTGCACAGAGAGTCTGATTTGGGTTGTAATTATATTTGCAAAAGTTCTTCACCTTTCTTGCACTCTATTGTCTAAAAGCAACTCAGAGGTCTTACCACACTCAGGGGGAAGAGATTATACCAGGCATGAACCCCCAGGGACAGGTATCATGGGGCCCTCTCTAAAGTATGCCTACTGCACCAGGTGATAATAATAATTGTGTTTTGTGTGGTTAGGATCATCGACTTTGGGGTAGAACAGACTTGGCTAAGAGTCCTGGCTCTGTTGATTGTTAGCTTTGTGAAGTTGACGTCACTTCACTTCTATAAATGTCAATTCCTTCATACATAAAGTATGAATAATAAGATCTACTTCATGAGGATGACTACATGAGAGGATAATTCTGCAGCACTTACTATCATACCTACTACTTAGAAGTATTTTGAACTTTTAATTATTGCTATAATTATTAAATATGTGCTTTATGAGTAATCACAATTTATTTTTAGAATAAATAGAATAAACAGGTTTATACTAGCTGTTTAACACTATCTATTCTTACTAAGATCCTAGTTCTAAGCCCAAACCTATAGAAGGGAATTTAATTATATTAATACTGGTCCTATATACAAATTATTACAATGGAACATGCAAGAATTTTTGTGTACTTTTTCAGCTTTTGGGTATTTTAAAATTAGCTCCAAAGTAGATGATTCTGTCTGTCAACACATTTGTTTTCCTACAAAGTTCTCCAGGCACTGTTTGAGGTTTTCCTAATGTTTTGTTTTTTTTCCTCAAATACGTTTCCTTCTTTCCCCTTGGCTTCAGATTTCTACTCTATCTGGCAGCAGCTTAAATATTTATAAAGCTTAAGCTACAGACTTTCTTTCAAAAGTACCGTAAAATTGAAAAGTGAAACTGAAAGTGTAGTGATAACATCAAGAACAAATATGTTGACTTGGTGAATTCTGAAGAGCACAAAGAAATTTTGGAAAACTGTGGTTTTCCTGTCCCTGTTCCCAAATAATAACAGGCCTATTTCTTCTCATAACACTTCACAATTCTATTTTTAAATGATACCAAAAAATCAATGGCGATAATTTCAGAAGCTACCAATTCTACATGATTATAAAATTCAACTAGAAATTCAGAATTCACATCCTTTCCCTCCAAGGGTCCAGAGTAAGGAAGTGAAGGGAGAAGGGGAACTGTCATTTACTGAGAGTCAGCTGTGGATGAGCCACTTGCTTTAACTTTTATAAATGATGCCCTTTAATGCCTTCACTTAATGAAATATAGTAGTGGTAGGGAAAGGGGGAAGTTCTAAAACATGATCAATTTCACAATTTCAGTTTGTAATCATAAATTTTTAACCTTAAATTGATATTTGTCCAAAAGCTTTAATATTTTCCACTACCTATCAAATCTAACCACAATTTAAAAAAATATTTTATTGTCGATAAGGTGGACTTTGACACATAGACATACACAAATACGCGATACAAGCGCATGCACACACCACACCCGTAAGGAAATTTTGAAGTGGTTTGTCAAAAAAAAGAAAGGAGAGGAAAGATATTGGCTGTAATTTAGAAAGCCTGAGGAAAACAAAAAAATTACAATAGGTACCTTGAAAAGCTTTTTTAAAATATGACTGTGAAGTTTGTTCGATTGTCCTGGAGAAACACAAACGTGTGGTGCACAGATCTTCCAACCTAGTAGATGGGCAGGTCTAACACTGACGTTCAGTATTAAAACACTGTTGTAGTACACCTAATTTACATTCTTTAGTATCAGCTTTATTGGTAATAAATATTCTACTTTGATTTTTATCTGCCATAATCTTTTTTTTTTCTTAACAGATTTTGAACTTAAGTGAAGTAAACAGAGATACCAATCACTGATTTTCCTCAGACCCTAACAGAATGATGAGTTTAGGGTGATGAGTTTTTAATATTAATTAATATTAAGTCTAATCAGTTATCTTTGATATATTGCATTTTGCCTTTTATGCTTATCTGTGTGCTTCTGCTTGTTATAAAACTGCAGTTTCCTGTGTGCAGTGATCATTGCTCTCCTATCATTATTGTGCCTTCCCCTTGGAAAGGAAAGAAATAAGCCTACTAAGCTGGAATACTGCTCTGCCTTTTTAAGCAGATATTAATGTTTTTGAATATTTGTTATGGTCAGCAAGCCTATCAGAGGTCACAACATAATTGTCAACTGACACACATTTTTAAAACTACATTATTATGAACTCTTTGTTCTGATTTTTTGTTATTGTAGGTTCAAAAAGAAGCCACAACCATTGGACAAATAATTAAAGCCAACTTAAACACATATTTATAAATAATAATACCTTAATATTTGTAGAACAGAATATAATTTTGGAAGTTTTCCAATACTTTTTCAAATTCTAACCTCTCATCATCTTGGAGACATATGAATATATTATTAAAAACTTTGTTGGCCAATCTTTAGAATTTTATACCATTATAGCTTCAGTATTTGACCTAGATAGATTGCATTTGTTACTTTATTTTATTATATAATTGTTTTACAGGGAAAAACTCATTTAATAGGTTAGTGAAATAAATATATTGCCAAAACTTGATTTTTGCTGTGCTCTAAACCAATGTAATTACTCAAGTGAATCCATCAAGTGTATATCATAAAAATGAGTGGTGCCTTTGAATGTAATACAAATGTAGTAGCTTGCCATTTCCAGCTCTCTTGAACTAATGAGGCATCTCACAAAACTGATCTAGTCACAAGAGACCTGTGAAGAGGGTCAGGATCTCTGTGATAACTGTTTGGCAAAGAAAAGGCTTTAGGGGTTTGTACTTTTTTATCAACTACACTTTAGATCTGCTTAGTTTCTTTGCTCTCAGATGTTCTCTCCTCTCTAAAGCTTCTTATGTTTTTCCTGGGGAAATAAATGAGACCTAAGGGGTGAGTCTCAGCAATTATATCTCCATGACCCTATTTTTCCAGGCAGTGCTGATCTCACAGCAGTTCCATTTTTCTCATTTTTCCCACAGATGTATCTTACACCAACACCTTTCCTTATGAGACAAACTGTAAATTGCTGTAAGCACAGATTTTAAGAAGCTGAGAAATCTTAAAGTCTGAAATTAGCTGTTATTTTCCAGTATAATTAATTTTATGTTAAAAGCTAAAGGGGATTATTTATAAAATACTTGATAAAATGTGTGTAGAATTATTCAAATGCATGTTATCCTTTTGCTCATGTTCTAAAGATGTATAACATTTGAACAGCTTAGCAAAACACAACCTTCTAAAAGAGAAATCAGTGAACAGATCTTCTCCCCTTAACCCCTGCTTTCTTTCCTACCATAAAAAATCTTGGAAAATTACAGAGTCTCAAAGATCCCTTCCTCTTCCTTTGTTTTCTATTTTTTCTCAGGTGAAGCAGCAGAGTTGAACTAAGGAACAGAGTTTATGCTTTCTATCCCCAATGTCCACATAGGACATCCTCTTAATCCCTCTTAGAGCTTCAGAGTCATAGTGTTTTTCTATATGAAGGTAACATAACTGGATGCCATATATGAAAAAATTCTCACTATAAGGATATTTTTGAAATTCATTTCAGTTTTTTTCATTGTCAGTAATGTTTTCTTTACCACATGACCCCTTCTTCAGAACCACCCCAATGCCCTATTCCCTTTACAGCAAAACATCCCGAAAATTTGTTCTACTGTTGCTGTTTCTAATTCCTCACATCATTTTCCCTATGCACTACTCTAATTAGGTTTCAACTCCCCTCATAAGGTGAAACTGTTCTTGTTAAGGACTGCTGCAACATCCACACTGCAATCCAATGTCATTTTTATGCACTGTCACACTCAGAGTTGCAACAGGAAACAGATTACATAAGACAATTAGCGTAATTCAAGGAAGGTTGAATACAGGGTTTATTTACAAAATGTAAGAAGACTGTAGAAATACCACAGAGATAAAATAGCACCCAAGGTCGACTAACAGCAGAGCTGTAATTGACCCTTATCTTGGAATGATGATGGAAGAATGCATTTGCTAATCATGAAGAAAAAAGTCATGAAGAGGGAGCCCCCTGGAGAGGAGCTATGTCTTCCAATAGAGGAACATAGCCAGAACAAAGCAAGCCTCCAAGAAATGAGGTAAGAAATAAACATCTGACTTTACTCTCTTCTCTCTCTCCAGATGTCATGCTGGAGATCCCAGTTAACTGAGTTGACAGAATTTGGAGATCAAGGAAACTCTTGATTATTCTACACATCTCAGCCTTTTGGGACAGAACGCAGGCACATGAAGGACAGAGAGTGGATCTGAAAGGTTAAAGAGAAAACATACTTATATCCACTGCCTCGTCTTACTCTACCTCTCAGGAGTGTTCTGCACAGTTGACCACTCCCTATTTCCTAAACGCCTTCTTCACTTGTCTTCCATGACAACATATCCTTCTCGATTTCCTCTTAAATAACAACCACTTTTCTTCTCCCTCTCCTCTTCAACTCAAATTTTAAGTGTTGTATTATTCCAAAGTAAATCTTAGGCCTTCTCTTTCCACATAACCTTATTTTATGAGAGCTTTAAGTACTAAAATTACTGGTACCGTGTAGTTTATAACTCCAACATGGAACTTTTCATTAGGATTCAAACTAATATAATAAACCTACTTCTTGACATCTGCACTGGCTAGATGTCCAAGAGGAAACCTCAGATTTAATATTAAAAAAATAGAACAATCCCTCTCTTTTTCTCCCACCCCTACCTAAATTGTCATTTTCTTAATCTTGCTCATCTCTCTAAATAGAGTCACCATCCACCTACTTGTTCAAACCAAAAATGTAGAATCATTCTTATTTTCTTATTTTTCCTTATGTATTGCAACCAATCCACTTGTGAGTCCTATAGGCCCTACCACAAAAAGATGTTCCTTGGATATTCTTTTCTCTATATACATCACCATTTTTCATGTAGATTTCAGCAATAGCTTCATAACAGATCTTTTTGCTTGCTCTCTTTACCCTGCTACAGTTTCTGCATAGAATTCCAAACAAGCCCAGAGTGATCTTTGAAAAATATAAATCAGATAATGTCACATCTCTGCTTAGAATCTTCCAAAACTTTCTCTTTGCAAATGGACTCAAATCTAAATGTTTCATCATGGTAAAAACTTCTACATGACTTGCTGCCTACTGAGCTCTTTGACCTAATCTACTCTTCTCTCAGCGGTTCTTTATTCTCTTGCTTCATGGGCCTTCAAACTAGTTTTTAGCAAGAGATTTTGCCCTCACTGTTTCCTCACTTGAATGATCTGGCCTGTCATCCCTGCAGGTCTCGTTCTATTATTCTTTCATTCATGTCTCTGCTCAAATGTACCTCCTCATTAAGACCTATTCTGACTACCCAACTTAAGTTATCACCCAAATCATATTGTTTTATTGTATGTCTAACATTTATCACCTTTCTTATCTCTATACTTTTTGCTTTTTTCTGTTTTTCCTAACTAAAATATGTTGCATGAGATCAGTGATCTTATCTCACTTGTTCACAAGTCTAACCCGAGCATCTAGAACAAAGTGTGGCTCATGGTAGATGTTGATTTTGCTTGATGTAGAATGAATGAATTCTTTAGTTTCAGTATTCAATTATAGTCTGAAGTAAAGGAGAAAATGAGTGGTACTTTGAAAAAGAAAACCATAGGACTTAGGGGTATTTTCTTCCAAGCAGGAAGTAACAATTAAATGATCTGAGGGAGAATTAGAAGGAAGAGGACAGGAAGTGAGATATATGTCCTAGATCCCTGTCTGGGCAGAAACTCTGAAGCCAGCAGAAGCTACAAATAACCAGATACAATTGGGGATTGTTTATCAGTTACAAGGACAAAAAATTGGAAATTTTCATACATTTTAGAAACATGCAGAGTCCTTTGCTGCATCCCAGATGTCATGAGGCAAAGAAGGAATTCCCAGTAGAGCAAATGAGAACTATTAAATGTGACACATGATAGGTCTTGCAGCACTGAATCCAATAATGTCAAAAATCATACAAGGTGAGCTCATTAAGAACTGGAGCCAACAGAAAGAAAACTGTGAATTTGATTAGTTACAGACTTCAGCAGTGGATGTCAGTACCTTGTCCAAAAGAAGATAGGGATTAGTCATCATTAGATGCTCAAAAGAAGAAGACAAGTCCCTCCTTATCAGAGTAAGGCACTGACACAATCACATAACCTTGAGACTCCTTTTACCTATTGCCACAAGAATCCCTGATTCTTAGCAGCAAAGAACATTCTACTTTCTTAGGTGCAGTAATCCTGGATTCAGTTTTTCAACCAAATTTATCAGACCTAGTAAATTCTTCCTGCAATAAATTTACTTAGCTTTAAGAAATTAAACAAGTAACAACATAGATTATAAGAATGGCATATAAACAAGTCCAGCATCTGAACATCTTGAAATCATTCTATCCTTGAGATGTGCATGGTCACAGTGATGATGGTTAGGTGTGTTCAACCTCAGCTTAGGGAAGTTATCAGATCTAGGCTTCTTTCAGCTTTTACTCCTAATTAGTAGATTCAGGAATACATGGATAGCTCTCATTCTCTGGTTTAGGTGCATACCATCAATACCACTTAGTCATTACTTATTAGCCAATATTGATATTGAAGTACAGATGTTTGCTCTAGTACTCAACTGTTGGCCAGATTCTCATTTACCTTGGATCCTTTATCCTCCTATACTTTTCTTCAGTCAATATTACAAGATGTATTTGACCAGAGGTCTTTTGGCATTTCAGAAGGTAGATGAAAGAAAAAAGAATCATCTGTTTACCCCCCTACTTCCCCAAGTTCACCCAATCATTATCATCTCTATCAGTCAATGAGTTAGAAAAAAATAAAATATGTTTATTGTGATCATATATGCTTACTTTTTAAAATATTTGGTTACCAGTTAAATTATTCTCCCATCTCCCCTTTATCTCACTTATACATTTTATAGGTATTAGTAGAGGCATACCACACTCCAAAACTACATTCATATTTTCTTTTAGCTCATCAGTCTTCAAGGACATTACATCAATTGAGGCTTTTAGGACAATTTACAAAATATTTTTCATCCTGGGTTCATTACCTATGTAAGCTTTATTTTCACTTACCCCTAGAAGTAAACTTATAAATTCTTTACCAAATCATATAGCTTTGGGAATCTCATCCGGAGTCATTATTTTGATTGTTGATTGCTAAATAACAAACCATCTCAAAACTTAGTAGCTTAAAATAATTTTTAATTTTTTAAATCTTTCCTAGTTTTGTGAATTCACTGGGATGTGCTGGGAAGTTGTTCCACTGGTTTCACTTGGAGTGTCTCATAAAATTGCAGGCAGAGGGCGACTGGTGCTGGAGTCACTGGAGTCTCAACTGTGATGATGGGACTGTTATATCTTTACCCATCTTCATGTAATCTCAAGACCTCTCCTCTCCAAGTGGCTTCTCTACAGGATTTTTTCATATCTTCAGCACAGTAGTTATACCTCTTACATATTATTTCAAAGCTTATGAAAGTGAGCATTCCAAGAGAGAGGAAGCAGAAGCTACCTGTCATCTTGAAGCCTAGAGGTGTAACTGGTGCAGTGACTCCCTCCATAGTCTACTGGTCAACATGAGTCACAGATCAGTCCACTTTCAAGGTGAGAGAAGACTGTACGAGGGCTAAATATTGGCAGGTATGATTCATCAGACATCTTCTTTGAAAACTGTCTACCATAATCATATTTGATGATTTCTTTTCTATTGGCATTCTGTACATCTTTAACCACATTTGCAACATCAGTCATTGACAAAGGAATATATCATCATTTAATCCAAAACTGCACAGCTTAAACACTTCTGTGTCTTCTGACTTCATATTCCCAAGTAGCCATCTCCAGAGGCCAAATCAGTTTATCAGCCTTGGCATTACAATTGCCTTCTGAGCTAGCAATTTGTAGACATCATAAAAGTCTACCTTAATTTATCCTCAGAATTCTCACCAAGATTTCTACAATTGCATTCTCCAAATAGGAGTGTTCTTAAATGTCCAGTTATCTAGGACCCAATTTTCAGACTACACAACAAAGCTTTTGGCCAACACCCAAACATTAACCTGGAAGTGAGAGCCCAGTTCTTCCTTCAGTAGCAGATGCACTGTCCTCATTTCTACTCATTGTGCAGATTCATCTTTTTCTTCCTCAGCCAAGGCAAATAGCAGCAGACTTCCAAATGACATTGCATCCTTCATTATGAGACTTCTATCAGTCAACCAGGCAGCTTGCTTCATACTGAATTCATGGAGAATATTCAGAAATTGTACTATTCATCAATAGGTATTGACCATTTTTCTGGGGATTCTATTACCTATCCCAAAGCAGAGATGTGATGCGACCTATAGGATATATAGGTGGCATATTACTGTAATCTATTTCCATATTATTAATGAGGTTTGCTGAAATGGTCTATCCTTATTGCAATGTCTCTCTAATACACCTATGACAGAAAAGATATTTCAGTTCTCAGATCACTTGATGTCTTTCAGTGGGGATGTTTCACCAAAGCTCATTAGCAGGTTGTTGTATGTCCCTCAAAGGAGCTATATCTATCCACTGCATCAGGTAACCTATGAGCCCAAAATTTCAATAATCACTATGGTAGCAAAATGTTAGATTTCTACAGTAGACTGCATCCTCTATGTGTCTGCATAGCAGTTACTTTCAAAATCATTTGTATAATAACATCATATGTTATTGATGCTGATTAATGATGCTGTTTGAGTTCAGTCTGCTGCATGTCTATATGTGCTCTGGACCACATTTCAATGTGTAATTTCATGTATCAAAGCTAACAGGAAGCTTGAGAAAACAAAATATCAGGATTTTTGATGGGTCCAACTAAATCCAAATGGCTTGATAATAAATTATGCATTTTTCTTATGAGTAGGGTCTGGTACAGGCTGTAGTGTATTCTATAATTTCTGAGGAATGTCATAGAATGTCACATATGGCCACAGACCAAGTTATTCACAAATTTAACTGATTGGGTTGGGCCCTGTCTTTTAGCCTCATCTAGTTATATACATCACCACAATTCTTAAATAGTTTATGACTTCTTCCTCTGAGAGAAGAACTATCATGATATCAATCAATACAATGAATCAGCTTACTTTTGCCATTGGCCAAATCTATACTTCATCTCACTAGGTTGTGACATATGCCTGAGTATCCTAATAGGAGGATGATCAATGCATGCTGGCTTCCTTCTAAGATTGACGTGGAAAGAAAGGCTTGACCAAGTCTCTCAAAACATACCAATAGAGTTGACTTTAACTTGTTAGACTTCCTGAAGACCAACACTGTATATGACATACAGAGCCTACTTTATTCAAATCAAACAGCTTTGTTCATTTAATTTGCTTAAAAACATAATAATAAGAGGGGATGTTTGAGAGAAAGACTAGGACTAAAACATAAAACACTATAGGCAGAATATTGGATTCTTTCTCTGTCTGTTCCATTCAAAATTATGCTCTCTGAAATTACATTTGACAATTATAATCATCAAATATCTACCACTATATCTACCACCTCCTTTTCAAATGTTTTTGATTAATTTCATGTCTACTCCTAAAAATGTAAATTATTCTTATATCTAATTGTTCTCCTTTTTCCAAATATACTTTTCTTTATTCTGTATCACTAAAAGTCACAGTCTTGTTTTTTCTTTTTTGTTTGTTTTTGCGGTACGCGGGCCTCTCACTGTTGTGGCCTCTCCCGTTGTGGAGCACAGGATCCGGACGCGCAGGCTCAGCGGCCATGGCCCAGCCACTCTGTGGCATGTGGGATCTTCCCGGACCGGGGCATGAACCCGTGTCCCCTGTATCGGCAGGCGGACTCTCAACAACTGTGCCACCAGGGAAGCCCTATTTTTGTTTTAAAAAAATCACTTTTATCATTTCCTGAATGATAGGAAGGATTAGGATTACATAATTTCCTCAATATATATATTCTTATAAAATAATAAACTTTCATGCACATGTGTACAAGCTTAAAGTTACAATAAAAAAAAGACGTGATCAGATGATATGTCTAAAATCAGCATTAAAAAAAAAAATAACTCTTACACCAGAGGCTGCAAACACGTGAGATGAGTTCTGAGAGCCAGGTAATTGGAGCTGAAATTTTAATTTTCTTTATTATTTTGAAAAATCATTATACACTGTTGAAGTGTACACTATGAAAATATGTATAAATTACTTGTATTCTTTGGAAAAATAGTAATGTAATTGTGGATCAAATTGTAAATTAAATGAAGAATGGCCATATACTTCCTAAGGAAAAAACTGGTTAGGAACACATCATCTACTCATATTTATTCATAGTCATGTATAAACCTCAAAGAAGGAAGGAAGGAAGCAGGGAAAGAAGGAAGGAAAAAAGGAAAGAAGAAAGAAAAGCAAGAAAATCACCTATGGGATAACTTCCTTTGTCACCCAATTCAGAATACCAATGGATCAACAGGTATAAAATGCACCCTCTCCATTATAGACCAAATGTGTCTGTTCCTCCAAAAGTCACATGTTGAAGCTCTACCCCCAATGTGATATTTGCAGGTGACACCTTGAGGGGGTATATAGGATTAGAGGATGGCACAAGGGTGAAGCCTCCATGATGAGATTACTGATGAGATTCCTTCTTATAAAAAGAAGAAAAGAGACCAGAGCTCTCTTTTTCTGCTCACACACAAAGAAGAGATCATGTGAGCGCAAAGTGAGATGGTGGCTACCTGCAAGCCAAGAGGCCTCAGCGTGAAACCTGCCTTGCTGTCACCTTGATCTTGGACTCCCCAGATTCCAGAACTGAGAGAAAGGAATTTCTATCTTTTAAGCCACCCAGTCCACGGTATACTCTTACGGCAGCCTGAGTTGACTCAGCCACTCCCTGAGATGACTGTGTGCTGAGTTGCAATGGTTGCAGGTTATGAACCTGAGCAAGGTTTTGTTTTATCTCTTTAAAACTTGAGGCTGTTGCCCTGTGTGAAAGTAGATGGGATGGAAGATGAGATAATAATAATAATGTTTTCTATAAATAATTTTTATTATACATACTATATAATAAATCACAAAATATAAGTGTCTGGAACATCATGGACTCGTCCTTTACCTCCCACTAAACTTTCTCCTTGAAAACGCTAAACCAATTTTCCCATTACTTTTTTTTTTAATTGTTTTTTCTGAAACAATTATGGCTCATTTCATTTCCCTGGTGTATCCATACCATTGCCTAACCACTCAGTTAATCATTAACAATAAATATTTTCACCTCAAGTCAGAATAGAAAAGAATTTTATAGAGATACTCATTTTAAAAGTGTGATTTTCATTCTCAAAAGATTAAGCAAAATCTTTCCCTGATATCTATAAACACATTAGCATTTATCAACCAACTTGGTAGAGAGGTACTTTAAGTATGAGATCAGCTAGAAGGGTGAGGTGTGAAATTGGGGATATGAGGTTTGTTTCTGGGGTTTGCAGCTTTCTTGAGTGTGAATATGTCTGCCCCTAATTTGGGTAGAGTTGCTTGAAAAACCAAAAATTGTTCTGGTGACCATTTTAATGTATCATAAGGCCCCCAAATGATGTTCCAAACAGAAATGCATTTTTACATTTCTGCTCTAGTATTTTTCCTGAGTTTTCTGACGTGCTTGGTTATTCTCACTATCTCTGATGTGTTATATCTTATTATTAAGAATTATTTCACTTTTACTATTATTATATTATAGTAGTATTTATTTGCCTATACAAATATCTCAATATCTAGGCACATTTTATTCTTTAGAAAGGTTATCATCATCATGCAAACAATAAATTTCATTCTAGCCCTAATATCAGCTTTATTCCATGAATGCATAGTTTCTTTATTCCTCTAAAGAGGACACTATGTCATGAATAATGAAGTGTAATTCCCATTTGGGTCATAGTTTCAGATGTAAAGAGATGTGAAGAGACAAAAAGTGAGACTGAAAACGGGAAGTCCTTGTGTATCTTTTCATCTTCTAGCCTGTCAAAAACATGGGAGTTTGCACTGAACACAATGTCTATAATTATAGTGCTGGTTGCCAAGAAGAGTTACTGTGTCTGTTAAAAAGAAAATTACAGCTACTTTGCAATTCAAATCTGTGTTCAGTTACCTTGTGAAATCCAAATGAATGCTAATCTGACCTTATGTTTCCAAAAAGGCACTATACTTTTTAACACTTTTTAAAAAAATTGTATTGCTGAGGATGACAAACACTCTCACATCTTCAAAACGATTACACATAAAACAAGCACTTCAACTACCACACCCTGGACACACTAAAGAACTTCAGCAACCATAAAATTCATCTCTGAAGCACTTAACATTTTCATATGCCTCAGGTACGCCTGCTTACTCTACAGTTCAAACTCGGATTTATGTACCAGTGAGGGTCTAGACAGGAAACAGATGACACACTCAAACTGGGTAATTCAAGATAGTTTAATAAAGGTGGCGTTCACAAGGGTGAATTGGGAAAACTACCAAGGGACAATACAGTTTCCTGGGCTGGCAAGAGCTGGAGCCTTACTACCTCTAGGTCTAAATGGGCAAGAATAAGAAGCGGTTATCAGAACAAAAACGGTGAGTTGTTTGGAGGGGGTCACCTCCAAGCCGGGGTGTGGCCTTCAGTAAAGAGACACACTTAATTCCCTGTGACCTGGTAGAGAGAGAGAATCAAGTCTATACATACTCTCACTTCCCTCACTTTTGACTTCTCCTCTTCAACTGATGCCCCACTTAGATCAAATCCACTAGGAAGCCATAGGGCAAAGGTGCAGACTGACACAGTCTATAGAAGCCAGCTTTCTGTGGCACAGAGCAGAATTAAGGATAAAGAATGGAACTAGAGGAGGAAAAGTAAAATACTCAGAGCAATACACAGTCAATTTAAAACAATTTTCAATTAATGATTGCAAAACAAAATTTTCTATAGTATCATAATTCCAACTTTTGTAAAGAGTTAATTTCCAAATTGCCCTGAATCATTTATGAAAGAGATATTTTTCTATGCTATTTAAAAATATAATTTGCAAATGTTGCCTCATCTAATACGCCAAACAGCTGAAAGTCAGAAGATCTTTTTAGCACACAGTGGCTCAGAGAATTGAAACATGTTGCTCTAAGCCACAGAACCAAGAAAGGAATAAAAAATGAATGAAACGGTGAATGCTATAAATTGAATGTTCATCATATTTCTCTTACTATATACCAGACAATGCTTTAAGAATATTAAATGTATGAACCTATTTATTCCAGGCAACATTATATGAATTATACCTTATTATTATTATTCTGCCTATTTCATAGATTAGTAAACTTCATCAGAGAGCAAGTATCCCGTCCAAGGTCACACTACTGGGGTCAGGATGCATCCTTAAGCATTTGGTGTCAAAGTCTGTTCATTAGATCAAGATTTTCATCAGGATTATATTTGCTGAGAGACTTAAGCAAGAAGTAAACATCACAGAAATAAATATTGTGCTTGGATTCAAATGTTGGCTGTAAAATAAATAGAAAATAGATAGATGTCAGTGTGATGTGAATGGAATCTTTCTAAATTGAATGTATATTAAAATTTATATATCATTTCAAGGGATCATTTAGAGATAATGTCAATAATATAGAGTTTTGTCACAAGATTATGATCTCCCACTGTTACATAACCATGAACGTGAAGCCAAGTTGTTTATTTTCAAAGCAGGAAAAATCAATCCAGGAATTATGTTCTATAACAGTGATTTTAGTTCTATTATACAAAATGATGCATGTTGATTTAATAATTTTGCCTGATGGATGCTTGAGAGGCAAAATGACAGATGTTCCCTGCACCATTGTAAGCCAGAGTCTTCTGTCAGGCTTAGAAAATATACCTGTTGTATGTTTTGCCTAATCAGAAACAGTCATCCATAAAAGTGATGAGGTTGTACCCCTGTTGTAATCTGCACCTTTATGAATGAGATGATTTATGACCTGTTGGTTAAGGGTGCTGTGGTTTTTAACTTTAATCAGGGAATAGTGGTCAACCATGCAGCTATAAAGTCTAAAAGAACAGTATATATATAGTACTTAAAAATTTGAACTGACAGCAAAACAACTACAGAAAGGTCTATTGCACTTGGTAATGATCATGATTCAACTTTCATTTTAACTCCAGATGGAACTGTAGTAATTGTTTACTTGGGTCCCAAATAGAAAACCTTTCAAAGTTTCACTTAGCTCCCAGAAAGGCATAATAATACATATCCGTGAGAATATATTAAATGAACCCTTATATTTTAATATTTGTGATTGTTTTCAAAGTGTTTTCTGTATACTTATTCATTATTCATTTCATATTTACAACCACCTGGAGAGTTAGACAGCTCTATACTCGTTAGTTGAGTAAATTGAGGAATGAAAAGAGAAAAATCAATAAAAGAGTTAGGTGTTCTGATTCTTACTCCACGTGCTTGCATCCAATTATACCACAAAACCTTTCTTTCTTGAAAAATTGTCTGCTTTTTAATAATATGTAGCTTTCCATAGTTTACACTTTTCTAAACAACAAAGACCTTCTATGTAATCGAAAAGAGTGCTTTTAAATGCATTTCAGGGCTTCCCTGGTGTCGCAGTGATTGAGAGTCCGCCTGCCGATGCAGGAACCACGGGTTCGTGCCTCGGTCCGGGAAGATCCCACATGCCGCGGAGCAGCTGGGCCCGTGAGCCATGGCCGCAGAGCCTGCGCGTCGGGAGCCTGCGCTCCGCAACGGGAGAGGCCACAACAGTGAGAGGCCCGCGTACCGCAAAAAAAAAAAATAAAAATAAATAAGTAAATAAATAAATAAATAAATGCTTTTCAAAGTTAAGGTACAAAACTCATTTATTTAGTCACTGCAGGTCATTTTCAAATACCTGGAGAGCAATATTTTATAAAACTAAATACATTCTTGATTAGGTAGTTAAGAATTAATAATCAAGTTACAAAACTTTTGTTTATAAAGTGAGCTTTAAAACATCACTCTTAGATTTGAGGTTAATAGCATCAGGCCTTAAGCAACGCCCAATAAGTGATATGCTTCTTCCCCACAGAACTTCTAAATGACTGAGAAATTGAAAAAAAGAATGGGCCTACCTCAATTTACCCTCAGAATTCCCACAAAGATTTCCATAATTGCATTCTCCAAATAGGAGTGTTCTTAAACGTCCAGTTATCTAGGACCCAATTTCTAGTCTATACAACAAAGTTGCTGGCCAAAGCCCAAACATCAAGCTGGAAGCGCAAACCTAATTCTTCCTTTAGTACCAGATTCACTGTCCTCAGCACTGATGCAGCTGATGTTGTAGAATATGGTTTATATATTTAAGAGAGTTGTCCTCCTGACACCAAATCTCAGAATTAGATAGATGCGCTCACTCAGTTTTATAGCACTACAAGAAAGGATAGGCCATGCCAGGTGGGAATTATCCCTTTTATGTCATAGAGATGTGTGAACAGAGGAAAATGGGTACAGAGGATTCATTGCAAGACAAAAGAAAGGGAAAAACTAGCCTACAAATGGTTTTGTTTCTCTTGCCACACTCACTTAAAACAGAATTCATTTCACCTCCTTTTGGGCAGAATAAGTAAAGAAGGCATAAAGAGTCAGAATGTTTATGCTACTGAAGTACCCTTGGAAGGAAGAAAATATGTTTTTGCATTATCCATCACTATTCTAGCCATCTACACTTTTGTTAATATTTTCTCTGCCAGAAAGCTGTTACTCATACTTCTTCAACCTAGCACAGGAAATATGATTTGCTGCATACAAAAAAACCATTCCAAACCTTAGTGGCTTAAATAAAAAATGATTTGCTATTTCTTACCATTCTCAAAGTTGACTGGGCAAATCTAATCCCCGAAGAATTAGGTGAGGTCACCCAAGCTGGACAGGCTTGGCTAAAAGTTCTAAGGAGACCGCTTTCACATATCTGAAGCCTTAGTGCCAGTGGTTGACTAAGGTGCCGCTATTCTCCTCCACTTGGTCTCTCTCTAACAGCATGTGCCTTAGCCTCTGGGGCCTTTCAACACAGTGTCTCTTTCCAGAAGAAAGACCTGATTTTTCTTTGCAACTAGATTGAAAAAGCAAGAGTAGAAGCTTACAGGTCCTTTAAGGGCTGAACCCAAAGCTACTTGCAAGATGTCACTTCTGTCACATTCTATTGATAAATGCAAGTCACAAGAAGGGGAAATACACTCTACCTCTCCGTGGAAGATATGCAAAGAGAGAGCATAAATTATTGACCACCTATATGCAGACTAGTCATTGTAAACCCCAAAGGAGTTTCCCCATGATTACAAGTGACACCTAATGCACTTTCCTTCCCAGCCCTAAGATATCTATTCTTACAAGCAATACATTGCCTCTGATTCTTCTGCATCCAGGCTTCCCTTCCCTGACTCCTTTGCTTTATCCAGTATCCTAAATTAATTCTATTTGCTCTCTGGAGCTGGAAAGTGGATGCCAGACCACTCTTTGAGAGCAATTCTTTATCTCCTTTCCCTCATCCATTGAGATGGATATGGCACTCCGTCTTAAATAATGACATCTTCAGCTGAAACTAACTTACTCAACAGATTCTTTTAGAGAAACAAAAAATATTTTATTTAAACCTACCATATAATCTTTTAAGGTAATAATTACAAATGAATAGGTTTTGTGTTTTTAGGAACAAATTTATTGGAAACTAGATTGAAAGTCTACAATTTTAATATTTTTCAGTTCTTAAGATGGTGCTGTGATCACTGTTACCTCCTTAGGATATACAGTTCATTTCTGAATTATTTTATTAACGGATTCAAGTTGGCAGTCATTAAGTAAACATAGTTCTGGTGCTTAGAACTTAGTCAAGACTAACTTGAAAGCAATCCCAGTGTGTGCCACACAGAGGGACAGGCTTCAGGAAAAGGTTGACATCCATATTGTATGTGTATAACAGGTATTATTTAAAAATCTGTCTTCATAACTTTGAAGTTCACAATTATATTTTTAAGAAAATTAAGAGAGATCGGCACCAAAACAGCAGAGCCCCTGAAGGCAAAACAACAAAAACAGTGAAGAAAACCACAAATATTGAAGTCTCCTATAGTCACATTTTCTTTGATTATAGAATTAATAATAGACTGTGTGGTGAATCTGATACACAGCTTGACAGTAATGCTGCTCTTGCTGCTTCCAGTTAAGTCAAGAATCCATCATGTTCTAACGGGAAGAAAATGAAGTGATTAATTTTGAGTTCTGCTGCCTGGTCCTCTGATACCTGTCCCAGATTCTTGGAGCTAAATCATTTCTTTTCTGTCTTTAAGTATTTTAAATAGCTGTCTCTAATCTCAAACTTGGAACTCCATATCACCGTTCTCCTTGTCAACATCAGTGACCTATACAAAGCAAACATTCAAGAGATAGTATCCTCTGTTTTATTACTCTCTGTATTAGTTTACTGGGGCTGCCAAACAACAAAGTACCACAAACTGGGGGGCTAAAACAATAGAAATTTATTGTTTCACAATTCTGGAGGCTAGAAGGCTGAAATCAAGGTGTCGGCAGGGTTGTTTCCTTCTGAAAGCTGTAAGGAAAAATCAGGTCCAAGACTATCTCCTAGCTTTTGGCAGTCTATGATGTTCCTTAGCTTATAGAATGCATTGTTTCTCCCTGTGTCTTCACACCGTCTTCTCTCTATGCGTATCTATCTCTGTGTTTCAATTTTCCCTTTTTATAAGTATACCCAGTCACATTGGATCAGGGCCCACCCTAATGACCTCATATTAACTTGATCATCTGCAAAAACCTTACTTCCAAACAAGTTCATATTCATGTACTGAGGATTAGGACTTCAACATCTTTGGTGGAGACACAATTCAACCCATAACCATCATGAGTTTGAAGAAAGTCCAAACTCCTAGGTGTAGCAGAAGAGAGCTGCTATAATCTGCTCTCTGCTTTTCCCTTTAGGCTCATCTTTAGCATACTCCACATCTCGATATATACTCCAGATTATTGAACAGGTAACACTGTAATTTCCCTGGTTATACATCACATCCTATGCTAATGTCTTTAGTTTTTTGGCTGTTTACAGGCCAGTAAAAAAAAAAAAATGATGATTTCCATGTGTCACCCTAACTGTGATCTCTCCAAGTCTCTGTATTGAAATAGCCTATTTAATTTTTGAACTGGACACAATATTCTCCTTGGCAGTCTTTCCACTTGACTTGAAACTCGCCTGATATTTCCCATTCATAACCCACACACTCACAACCTGTTTTGTATGTTTGTTCTAAGTGAGATCATTTTGTACATATGCCTGAACCTCTGGCCCATAAGAAGTAAGAATTTTTAGTTAAGAATTTTAGAAAAGATCTTGATCTAAGTTGTAAGATAGAAGGCTCAGGAACTGGCAGCTGCCACAAATTTTGCTCTACAGAGCAGGCATGGGAAGACTATGGTCCATGAGCCTATTTGTGCATGCACTGTGAACTAGAATGGTCTGTACGTGTTTGAATTGTTGAAAATCTAAGAACGTTGTTGAAAATCAATAGAAAAAACTATTTCATGTCAAGTAAAAATTATATGAAATTAGAATGTCAGTGTCCATAAAGAAAGTTTCATTAGAACACAGCTACATTTATTTGTTTATATAGCTTCCATGGTTGCTTTCATGCTACAGCAGACTTGAGTAGTTGCAACAGAGATTTTATGGTCCACAAAGCATCAAATATTGCCTATTTAGCTTTTAGAGAAATTGTTTGGTGACCCTTTACGTAAAGTAATAAGACAAACTGGAGAGATATAACGAGTAAGAGAGAAGGAAGAGCCAGTGAGAAGACTGAGTGAAAGAGAAGGAGGAATGGAGACAAACAAAGCATATATGCAGAGAAAAGTCAAGAGACATTGATCTCTGACAGTGTGTAATTCCTATTATTCCTGAGGTTCAGCAACATTTTTCATCTTGAATTCCATGAGAAATACCAAATGAAATATAAAAACTGAATTTGTTGATGCTAATGAAAAGTGCCCCTAAAATACATTTGTCTTTCTCCTGTAGTTGACTGTAATTTCCTGGAGGTTAGGGACTAACTCATTTAGCATATTAGCTAAGTATATTATTTGTCACTAAATAAGCATTCATTGAATGAATAGATACAGAAACAAATATATGTTGATAATATTGAACTAAAAGTGGGGATAGGGGTGGGGGAACCAAAGAGAATGAGACCCCTGCCCCATTCCTAAAAGTACCACTCTCTCAAAATGTACTGTGAAGTGTTCTAGAAGATCACTTAAATGGATCTCTAAATCAACTAGAGCCCTCAACAAACAAACAAAAATAATACAGACAGTAGCTGTCATTGTTGACACAGTGCAGTGAGTTCCTGGCAATCGAATTGGTGCTGTAATAAGTCCCAGTGGCAGTCTGGTTTTTGCTGTGTCTTTATATGAGGTCTAAGTCTGGCTCAGGCTGTATTTTCTATGACCTCTAAGTCATTACTCATCTACCTACTTCCTATATTATACTCTCTGTGACTCTCAAGAACGTTATAAATATCCTGACCAAGAGAACATATAGTATTGCCACCATCATTACAAGTTTGTGAATTTTGAACATGAGGTTGCTGGTATTGACAGTTCCTTTTCTGGGAAAGAACTACAAACTGACCAAGAGTCAAATTATCTCCACTGGCAACAAAGGTTGGGTTTTGAAACCTGGCTTATGCTGTAGCTGTATAAATTTGAGAAAGCTATATAACTCCACTTAGCCTTAAATAATAATACTAAAGTCATAGAATTGATTGTCAATGCAGATAAAACAGCACAGTTCCTGGCACATAGCAATTAAAATTTGACAAATGCATAAGAGTAAAGAGAGTCAGAGTCCTTCAAATTGTTCATCACAAACGTTTCTGAATAGGTTATCACCATATTGCATTATTTTAATCAAAATATGAGTATAAAAGCCATGATGAGGTTAGCATAGTTTTGTTTCTGCATGATTTCTTTTGTCTTGCTAGATCCAAAAGAGGAATTCAATAATCAGGTAAAAGTGTGATGTTGTAAAATAAGAAATGAAGAGAGTAAAATGTGCCATGAGGAATAGTTTGAGACATTCAAGATAAGTAGCCTATTGAAGAGAAGTGGGTCATGATAGGTCATTTCGAATAACATCAAACAATGTCTTTACATGGCCCTAGGTGGTAGGACAAATAGGTGGAAGTCCAAAAAGATAAATCTGAGGTCAATGTATAATATTCAGTGTCATCAGTTGATTGAATATATTCCCTCAGTAGGTAACGAGATCCTGTTTACACCCTGTGGGTGTAAATAACCACTTGACCAAGCCATGAGAAGGGATTCAATCAAACATCAGAGAGCTAATTGGACTATTTGGCCTTTAAATTCCATTTTGGCCCTGAAATTTGATGCCTCTATAAAAATCTATATCATTACAAGTTTGCTCTAAGTAGATCATTTTCTAAAGAGGTAGAGACAGAGATAGAGAAAGAGGCAGCCATAAACATAAGTCTCCCATTTATCCCCAAGTATATATGGTTCTCTTTGGTAATCAAGTCTATTCGGTAACAATAGTCAGAGACTTCATCAAATGACCACAAAAAATCAAATATTTAAATTCAATTCTCTTCTCCAGCAAATTCTGGGAAACTCATGAGGAATTCTGCCATGTTCTACAGTTCAATCCTACTGATCTCCTGTTAACTCATTCGTTTGTCCTCACAGCACAATGCTGCTGCCCCGGAAGTCTGGGGAGCATTTTGTCATCTCAGAACTAGTTTCTTGTCAGTGTTCCTCCTCTTCTTATAGTATTTTATCAAAATTTGAGCTGGACCCCCATATCCTAAACAAAGTAAAGATAATAGTCAATAGTTCATTTCCCAAATCTGGCTTATTTGTGCACTAAGTTCCACTCAAATGGACCTTGGCACTGCCTGCCATTTCTCTTATACATCTACATCAGTCTCAGGGAAAGATCTGCCCCCTGAGCTCTCTGGCCCATTTCTACTGCCCATTTCCTGTAAACAACCCTTGCTTGAACTATAAACACAAACACACTCTGACACAAACACAAGCACACAGAACACAATCACATGGAAGGGAGTTCTTCTCCAATTATGCAAGGGCAAAGGTACTTCTAGTAATGACATAACTCTGTTTACATTAAAAATGAAACTTTTAGCACTTGGAACCTCTTTATAGTTCTTCAAAAACATGTGGAACTTTAGCCTAGCCTAGGGCTTTCTCAAAACACACAAATTTTGCTGCAAACATTTTCACTTTTAAAAATAGAAAATTTGTAGCAACTTTTAAATGGCTTTTTTCCAACCACCAAAAAATACTGAAAACCCATCAGTTACAGATATAAATCTTTTTTATGACCGTTTGTATTTTCATTTTGGCCCCAAATGTCATTAAAATTGTGTCTTTTTGACTAAAAATGAAAATGCAGTTGTTACTATATAAATACAAATTCAGAACACATGCTGTCTACAAGTTCAAAGTCAATGTGACTGAAGCCAATGACTTCTCACATTGAGTTAAGATAAAAGTTCATGCAGCACCACATAAATTTCTCAGCAGTTTTTCAGAGTCATTTATTTTCTCGCAGTAGCTTTGTGCCTTGTGCCCCGTTCTCCCCATGTACCACCCGTCTCTTCTGCTTCATCTTACCTTCATTCTTTCAACATTTTAAGCTACTATGACAAGAGTTAAAGATCATGGAAGCCATAAAACCTGGCTTGAAACCTTAGCTGATGTTATGTTCTTTGAAGGTCCCCATAAGTAAAAAGTCTTCTAAGACCTTGGTGAAGAAATCATTGACAGACAACCTTCCTGACTCTTTTACAACTTGGAAAAGCAAAGAATAAACTTTTCTTTCTATGAAACAGCTGAAAATTAAAGTTTAAATCCACAAAATGTCCCATCCATTAGGGATCATTACATTAAATTGTGAATGTTTGGAAACTGTTTGCCCTAACAAGAGAAAATAATATCTTTTAAACATTAGCAGGTTATTTTTTATTTTTATTTTTTTTTGTGGTATGCGGGCCTCCCTCTGTTGTGGCCTCTCCCGTTGCAGAGCACAGGCTCCGGACGCGCAGGGTCAGCGGCCATGACTCACGGGCCCAGCCGCTCCGCGGCATGTGGGATCCTCCCAGACCGGGGCGCGAATCCGGTTCCCCTGCATCGGCAGGCGGACGCGCAACAACTGCGCCACCAGGGAAGCCCATTAGCAGGTTATTATAAATGCTTTATAATTGTATTTATGATGCACTGTAATGTCCTTACATCTTGAAACAACAACAATGAAATCTGATTAAGCATACGGAAAGCTAGCTAGTCTGAAATGCTACCAATTTTTATATATTCACTAGTATATATCACACTGTAGATTTTAATTTTATATAAAAAATGTGGTCTAATTATTTATTTATTTATTTATTTGACCTCATTACACAGCTTGGGGGATCTTAGTTCCCTGATCAGGGATCAAACCTGTGCCTCCTGCAGTGGAAGCATGGAGTCTTAACCACTGGACTGCCAGGGAAGTCCCTGGTCTAATTTAAAAGGGAATTCATAGCAGATGTGGCACAATTGGCACCATGTTTTTGCAACATGAAGAGAAAAGAAAATAATCAAATTCACTAAAATAATTTACCTAGCTCCATGAAAATAAATGACCAGTTTAATAAATTTTAAACATCTAAATTTGGCATATCTACCAAATTTAAACATAATATAGATGCAGAGTATTGAAAAATATTCTTGTTATGTTACTTTATGTACTTAAGTCATTAAAATGTATCTCTACCCAAATATGACTAGTTTACTAAAGGTGACACTTTCTACTGTTTCTGTAAATAATCTTTGCTTCTTGTCTTCCATAATTCAGCTAATGGACTGAACCATTTTCAAAGAGTTAAGTTCAATATCTAAATTGTCTTTTAATATTCCTGTTTCTCATTTGTATGCATTAAACCAATCAACAAATACTTACTGAGTGTCAAACAATCATGTTGAAGAAATCAATAAGACAGATAAGGACATTCTTGTTATGGATTTTTTTTTTAGGTCTAGTATGGAGGATAATATCATCTAAATAATATGTGTGATAAACATTTTTTAAAATGCAGAATGTTATGTGACCAACATATGTGCTATATGAAAAGTCAGACCTTTCCAAAGATATATCACTTAAGCTGAGACCTAAAGCATAAGAACAGGTGAGTTATGTGAGGACATAAAGGACAAGATTCCAATTATATGGAACAACCAACATGAAAGCATTAAAATTAGAAGAGTATGATGAACTCAAAAGAAGAAAAAAAAATCTTTTTGGCTAGAGTGTGGAGAGTAAGGCAATAAGTGGAAATATTCGATTCTAAAGAGAAAGTAGGGAACACGATTACAAGAGGCCTTGAAGACACTGTGTAATGATGGCTTATTGTCATTACAAGGCTATCCTCCCTTCTTCCATGCAGGCAGAGCTCCAGTTTCATTAAAATATGCACCCTCAATGAGTCTAAGATAGCTAATCCCCTTCCCAATCTAAGACATAAATCTTATTTGGAATAAACTAACCGTGCAATTTTCTTTTCTCTTTCCTGCGATTAGGATTAGGCATAATATTAAACCGTGGCCAATTGAACACGAAGGAAAACCTATTTGGGGAGTTGTTATGGATGGAATTCCCTGCCTTGAAATTCATTTGTTGAAGTCCTAACCCCCAATGGGACTGTATTTGGAGATAGGACCATTAAATCAGTAATTAAATGAGGCCATAAGAGTGGGGCTGTAATCCAATAGAACTGATGTTTTTATAAGAAGAAGAGACACCAGGGAAGTGTGTGCAGAAAGAAAAGGCCACATGAGGAAGCGACAAGGAGATGGTCATCTGCAAACCAAGGAGAAAGACCTCAGGAGAAACTAAATATGCTGACACCGTGATTTCAGACTTCCAGCCTCCAGAACTGTGAGAAATAAATATCCTTTAAGTCATCCAATCTGTGGTATTTTGTTATGGCAGCTCTGGAGGACTAACCCTAGAGTCAGGAAAAAGATTACACTGTACCTATATGTCTATGTCTTCACGTGGCATTCTCCTCTATGTGTATGTATGTGTCTCTTCTCATCTTTTTATAAGGATGCTAGTTATATTGGGTCAGGACCCACACTAATTCAGTATGACTTCATCTTATCTTGATTACATCTACAAAGATTCATTTTCCAAATGAAGTCACATTCACAAGTACCAAGGGTTAAGACTTTAACATATATATTTATGGGATGCAATTCATCCCATAAAATCTACATATATATAATGGCAGAACAGAAGGGTGGATCACAGCCTAGAAGATATGGTGGCTTTTTGGAATCAGATGTTTTTGTGGATTTCTTCCTTTTACAATAATAAACTCCTTATCACTTTAGCTGCACTTAGATTTGATTTTATCTGAGGCGAAAACAGTCTAATGATGTTAAGGATGTGGGAAATTATTCTCAGAGCATTATGAAATTACCAAAAGATTTTAAGCAAAGGAGTAGCATAATCAGATATTTATTTTGTAAAAACTGCAGAGTCCATTTGCCCCCAAGTCCTCTAGAAGTTCTTTCTATAGACCTTCTAATTTATAGTTGCCCCTTATTGAGTTCCTGATTACTTCACTTACACATAAAATGCCAGTTTTAACAGAACTCCTTACCTTCCCACTTCAATCTAGTCAGAATATCAAAATAATCTTCCTAAAATAACACCTAATAATCCATCTTTCCAATCAGAAGGCTTCCATAGCTCCCCATTGCCTTAAAGTTTTCAGAGTCCTCTTAAATCCTGACCTCAAACTACACTTCCAAAATTAAGTCCAAAAAGAAGTGGGCTTTGTGTTAAAATAAATATTACAGATCATCACTGAGCAGTGGTTTAAACCTGTGTAATTTGAGAAAACTCTGAGAGGAGGTATTAATAATAAGTTATTAGAATAAATTCAGAACAAACGTTTAAAACTTAAGCATATCACACATATCTGGTTATTCCTTTCCCAAACTGATGAATAAAGAACAGCAAAAGGGAGAAATGTGTTTTCCAATTCCTGAATTATTGTTTTTCATGCAAAAATTGTTTCATGTTAACAATTGGCTAAGAACTAAAATTAATTGCCACCCAACATCATCAAGGAAGTTATTGTTTTAGAAGCCATCTTGTGCAGGCACCACGCTAAGCATTTTCTACACATTATCTTATTTAAGCATAACAGTAAGTATATAAGACAGGTTATCATTCCCCACATTATGAATTAAGAAGTTTGAGTTTGGAGTGAATGATTAAGTAACTTGATCATGCAACTCTGAAATGCCAGAAATGGTGTTCATCTAAGTTTTTTTGTTTTGTTTTTTTTGCGGTACACGGGTCTCTCACTGTTGTGGCCTCTCCCGTTGTGGAGCACAGGCTCCGGATGCGCAGGCTCAGCGGCCATGGCTCACGCGCCCAGCCGCTCCGCGGCATGTGGGATCTTCCCGGACCAGGGCACGAACACGTGTCCCCTGCAACGGCAGGCGGACTCTCAACCACTGCGCCACCAGGGACGCCCTAAGTTTTTAATCATTAGGTTGTAACCCTATGGGTTTTTTTCTTCACCAAAATGACCTTTTCTTAACAAAACCATGTCACTCTTGGTTCCCTCAGCTTCCTTTGATAGTCCAGTGCTAGGATCTGGATTGATTATTAAAATTGCAACTGTTACGGCAGGAATGGTGCATGTGTACGTATGTACGTATTGTGGCTTTGGATAAATAATTTTGTTACTAATATATTTTAACACTTGATATTCAAATAAATTCAGCAAACATATTTTGTCCCAGAAAGGAGGAAAGAAGAGGACAGTAGAGGAAGGACAGGTGAGATTAAGAGATGATGAGAAAGTTGTTTCTAGTTAATAATTATGAGATGTCAGTACTGATAACAAAGATATAAGGGATATTATGGTATAGATATGCATGTCCTGCCCTCTTTGAAGACAGCATCTAAAGTGCAGTATTGTTCAACAAGCATTCCAAAATGTTAGAACTTTAAGATTTGAATTTGAAAACAAAAATTGGAATAATTGAGAAGAAATTTTGTCCCTTCCTGCTTTCAAGTCATTCCCTCTTCCATTAACTAATTAATTTATAAAAAATAAAAGGCTCTCTTTCAAAAATAACTGAGGGATTTAATTTCCTTGGTTTAATATACTTTTTAGGAAAGTGTATTTTCAAGGAAGAACAAACAAACAGGCAAAGAACCAGTCTAATTTACCTTGACTCTATGCTGTACTGACTTTTGGAGAGGAAATTCTCATCCTGCTATAAATGCTGTGCTGAAAGTCATAGTCTTTACAGGGGCTGTAATATAGGAAAGCAACCTGAAGCAAGTGAAGAACTATTTTCTTCCCAGCCATGCACTTGATCACGAAGGGCAAATAACATCACAGCTTCTTGTTGTTTTGCTAAGAAGGCAATTTGTCAGTTAAAGGCTAGATTGCATCCCTAAACATCAAACCATTGAAAATAATCACAAGCAAGGGGTAATGGCTGCAAAGAACATTGTAATAAACTCAGAGAAAACTAGAAAAAAAGGTTCTGTCTTCTATGTATACCAAGATGACTAAATTATAAAGTCAATATAGGTTTATAAAGCCTGAACAAATTTTTCATTAGCTTTTACTGAAGTACTATATAATAAGACTTTCTCAATGATCCAGGTAGTGCAGATTTCAAATGAGTCACTAATCTGGTACTGTGTGTGTATGGGATAGACATGTAGGGTGTGAATAAACTAGAGCCATGTGCTGAGTTGGCAAAGAGTGATAGGGAATTGGTACTAGTGCTTTTCCCATAAGAACACTAACTCCTGGGGTTCCTGCATGCTCTCTCTCTCTTTTTATATTTTGAAAAGCTACATTAATGCCATCAACCCCATAAAATTCAGTAACTTATACATATATCCTGTTTAAATAATAAGCATTATGTAAGCCATTTTTGGAATATATATATACACATTATTGAATGTCATTAAAATTGCTTAATAGACTTATAACTCATATATAAATATATCATTTCTCAGATTTTCAGAGGGTGAGAGTGCTGTTTTGAGCAAGGAAGCAAAGGGAAGTCAGAGGAAACAAGAACATTCCTTTCGGATAAGGCTTTTCCACACCTTATTGTGCCTAAAAGTCAGGATAAGAGAAATACAACAATCAATGTAGTGCCATGCTTATCAAAATCATCCTAGTTCTATCCATTTTACTTTTCAAGGACTGACCTTTATATCTTTTTCTCCTGTTGATAAAATCCCAGTTCTTCTTGCAATAGGAAGGAAAGTTGGGGTCCCCATTTCATATCTATTTGTCCCTATAAACCAGCATACATATAACTTTCTCATGGAGTAGAAAAGAGCCCTGATCTCTCTGGAATACACGGAGTGAGTGATGTTAATACATGAATCAGGAAATGTTGATCTATACCAAGAATGCTGCCATCACTTCAAGTTTTCTGGGTTGGCTTATGTAATTGGTAGTAATATTTCTTTTCAATCTATTCCATTGGCCTTTCTCATTATACTAAATATACCTTTGTATACCATGTAATTAAACATAGAAAAGCCTGTTTATTTTGATAAAAAGAAAAAAAATGAAACAGTAGCAATTCTTTATCCCCCTAAAATCTCACATCTTAGCCCAAGATAAGAAGTTATCATGATATGAGTGTAATTTTTCAGAGTGGGTATGAATTGATATGACTGATGACAGAAAAAACTAATGACCACCTTGGACTAGAACTCAGCTTTGCTAGGTCTCCTGTTCTCCTGCTTTTTTGTTTTGTCTTTAACTTGTCCTTGTGAAAGAAGTGTGGGCTGTTGAAGAAGTCACAAGGGATCAAGTGAATAATCTTCTTAATGACATTAGAAATGACGGGCTTATTTTCACTGGCTTATTGACTCCTAAGTCTCAGTCAAAGGAGTGAGAGCCTAAATTGGTTTAAATGCTCAATTCTTCATAACAAGCTAAGTTTAGATGTCAAGATATATTGTGATGGTAATGATAGTTGTACAACAATGCGAATGTTCTTAATGCCATTGATCTGTACACTTGTTAAAATGGTGAATTTTATGTTAAATATATTTTGAAACAATAACTATGTATATTATTGTGAACTAGTTATGCTGACAATTTCAAGTGGTCTTTGATCTATGGCACATTTTTAATCTAAGATATAATCACTTTATAAACATTGATCAGGCAACTATGACTTTTGGTGCTACTTCCTAAGAGGAGAAAAGCACAACAGTATTGGAAAAGAAAAATTCCAGAATTTACATTGATATTTAAATATCAATTGCCTGCTTGACAATTTTTATCTTTCTAAGTAATATCATCTCAAACAGACCCTCAGTATAAATTCTACATGTACCTGGTATACTAGTGTCCTAGTACTGCTCCAACAAAGTACCACAAACTAGATGCCTTCAGCAATAGAAATTTATTGGCTCATAGTTCTGGAATCAAGGTGTTGGTAGGGTTGTTTTTTTCCAGTGCTGTGAAGGAGAAGCTGCTGCGTGCTGCACTCCTACATTCTGGTGGTTTGCTGGCCATCTTTGGCATTCCTTGGCTTGCATATATATCATTACACTTTCTGATAGACTTAACCAAATAAATCAAAATTGTGTTAAATGCAAATGAAGTTAACACTCCAATTATAAGACAGAAAATTTTCAGACTAGTGAATAAAAAAGTTACATACTATTTAAGAAAGATGCCCTTTAAATACAAAGAGACAGATAGTTCAAAAGTAAAGGTATACAACATTGTATCATGCATATACTAAGCATAAGTAAACTGGTATGGCTATATTAATTGCAGGCAAAGTAAAATCAAAGAGTATTATTAAAAATGAAGAGGGACATTGCACAATGAAAAAGGATTAATTGATCAAGGAAACATAAAAATCCTAAATGTGCATGTACATAGTAACAGAGCTTCTAAATACATAAACCAAAACTTACAAATAAAGAAGAAATCAACAAACCCACAGCCAGATCTGGAAATCTCTCAGTCATTGATTAAACAACTAAATGGATAAATCAATAGGAATACTGAAGGTCTGAAATGACACTGTATATCCACTTGAACTATTGATATTTATAAAGCATTCTACAAACAGTTGCAGAACATACATTCTTTTCCAGTACACCTGGAACATAACCCATAATAAATCATATCCTGGGCCATAAAATAAGTCTCAAAATTTTCAAAACTTTGAAATCTTACAGAATATGTCCTCTCAACCAATATGGAATTAAATTAAAAATCAATAATTTTGATATCTCAAAAATCTCCAAATACTTCAAAATTAATCAAATTTGGCTAAATAGCCAAATTGTCAAATAAGAAATCACAAGCCAAAAATAAATTTTTGAACTGAACTTTAATAAAAATGTCTTTTCCAAATTTTTGAGAGGCTACTAAAACAGCACTTATAGGAAAATGTATAGCTTAAATGCTTACATTCAAAAAGCAAGAAGGATTAAAATCAATGGCCTGAGTGTCTAATTTATGTGGCTAATAAAAGAGCAAATTAAGCCAAAAATTAGTAAAAGAAAATTAAAGATGAAAACAAAAGTCAATAAATACAAAACAAATAGTCAAGAAAATTACCAAAGCCTGAATTTGCTTATTTGACATAATTAATAAAATTGATAAGCCCCTAGCAAGTCTGAATATAAAATAAAATACAAATTTATCAATAACAGGATAAAAGAGGTGAGATAACTACATCAAGTCATTGAAATGGTAATAAAGTATTATGAACAGCATTATGAAACTCTTTTAGCTAATGAATTTAACAACTAAGATGAAATAGACAAATTCTGTAAAAAACCAAACTTACATATCAGAATAGCTCAATATCTATTAAAAACCTGAAATTATAATAAAAAAATCTTCCCGTAAAGAATAATTCAAGCTTAGATGACTTCACTGGTAACTTCTCATTTGTGCATCTTATCAAATTTGATAGAATGCACAAATCTTACACAGTCATTTTCCAAAAGTAAGGTACAGGAAATATTCTCAACTTTTTTTTGCAGAGACCAGAATTACCCTGATAATAAAACCAGACAAATACATCATGAGGAGAGACAATTTTAAGCCAATGACCACATGAACATAGATGCGAAAAATTCTATGTGTATTAGCAAATAGATTCTAGTAATATATGAGAAGAAAATAGGGATTTCTCTGGTGGCGCAGTGGTTAGGAGTCCGCCTGCCAATGCAGGGGACACAGGTTCGAACCCTGGTCTGGGAGGATCCCACATGTTGCGGAGCAACTAAGCCTGTGGGTCGCAACTACTGAGCCTGAACTCTAGAGCCGGTGAGCCACAACTACTGAGCCCACACGCCACAACTACTGAAGTCCACACGCCCAGAGCCCATGCTCCGCAACAGAGTAGCCCCTACTCGCTGCAGCTGGAGAAAGCCCATGCGCAGCAACGAAGACCCAACGCAGCCAAAAATAAAAATAAATAAATTTATTTTTAAAAAATAATGAGAAAAAGAAAATAAATCATGGTCATGTGAGTTTTATTCTAGGATGGCAAGTTGGTTTACTCCTTTACAACCAAGTAATATAATTCACCAATTTAGCAGAATAAAGACGAAAATTAGCATATGATCATGTTTATAGGTACAGAAAAAAAATTAACAAATTCAACTGTAAATGATGATAAAATGACAAAATCTCAGCAAACTAGGGCTGGAAAGGGGCTTCCTCAATCTGCTAAAGGCATCTAAAAAACCTACAGCTCACATCACACATAATGATGAAGTATTTAATATTTTCCTTATAAAATTCGGGAAAAGGCAAAGATGTGTATTCTCACACTTCTGTTTGATTTGTTCTTTCTGCAACCATTCCCAAGCTCCTCTATGTCATTTCCATTCAACCTCATGATAGCAAATAGAGTTGTTGACCCAGTTGTCATTTCCACATCTACAAACAAGCTTCTAAATTTATTATCTTTGCTAAGAACTTGAGATGTGGCAAGAGTACATTGTTACAAGTTGATCTACATGGTTCTGAAAGTACTTGTGCTTCCTACTTCAATATAATATTTACCAAACCAGTCAAAAACTAGATGACAAAACAATAGTCTGTAAAAGTGACTTAAGTTTTCCTGAAAGCACATAAGTAAAAATATGAGGCTTCAGGAAGAATAGATGAGGTGCAGACTAAGTCTCTTAGGAGTCTGGTGTTAGTCTGAGAACAGTTACTGAATTTTCTGGGCCTCTGTTTCTCCATTAGGTACGTGGCATGAATAAAACTGTTTCAATAAGAAACAAATTAAGATGATGTGTAAGAAAGCAAATTTTAAACTATACAGTGATTTTCTCAAATAAAATATAATACTAGAAAAAAGAACAGACTGGTGGTTGCCGAGGGGGAGGAGGTTGAGGGAGAGTTGGAGTGGGAGGTTGGGGTGAGCAGATGTAAGCATTTACATACAGAATGAATAAACAACAAGGTCTTACTGTATAGCACAGGGAACTATACTCAATAACCCATGATAAATCATAATGGAAAAAAATCTAAAAAAAAAGTATATATGTATAACCGAATCACTTTGCTGTACAGCAGTAATTAACACAACATTGTAAATCAACTATACTTCAATTATATATATATATATAATATTCAATATTAGAAAGAAATACAGGATCCATTCTCTTTGGTCAGTAAACAAGGGAAGGAAATTAACATTTATTAAAGATTACAATGTGTCAGACATTAGGCTAGTTATTTTAAATTTGTTGCTTTCTTAAATCTGAAAAACAACCCTAAGATATTGTTTTGATATTTCAAATGAAAAACTGGAGGCTTAGAGTAATTAAGTTCCTCTACATTATATCATAATATCATTACAAATAGATTCAATGATATAGGTATTATATGCCAACGCCACTAAAATGATTATAATATCTACAACATAATAAGCACTCAAAAGATATGAGCTTTATCACTGTTAACATGATAATAATAATAATAACAATAAAGATTCTTTTAAACAGAGAAATTAAAATTCTTGAGACAAAGAGGAGGCATTGAAAGTTCTACTTTATGTTTTAGAAAGTGACTACGTAGATTGTAAAGTGACTGTAGATTCTATGGAATCTATTTCTGCCCCATTGGAAGTGCCATGCTCTTTCTACTACACCTTGCACATGAGTCAAAGACCTTTTGGAAATCATTTGTAATAAGAGGCACTTTACATACATTTGACAGCTGCATTGATGGCTTTTTTTCTTTTTCATTTTCACAGTAATTTGCAAGGGCACAAGGACAAGTTGCAAACAAAATCTTTGGAAAAGTGACACTGAAAGAATTAGGAAACATAAGAAAAAATATTTATTGAAATTCCATGAATATTAATAAATGGAAAAATAATGAGCTACTATTAAGAGACAAAATCAAGACACTCAGCTGTACTCTTTTTTTGAACTTAGCTCCATAGGCCTTGCTTTGCCAGAATTAGCTCCAGAATTCTCCAGGGACTACCTTGTCCCCAAATCAAACATCACAGTCAAGCATGCATTAAAGGAGATGCTTGTTTGTGCTCAGAATAAATAAAATGAAATGTAACGCTAGCAATATAAACTTTGTCAAAGACAACATTTCAACTTTAACCATTAGCATTAATGACAAAAATATTTTCCCAATACATAACTATGTTGAGCAACACTTTATTTTTTAAATATCTGAAAAGGATAGAAATGGAAAGATATTGAAAAAGAGCTATATTTACCCTGGAAATGTGACATCCCAAGTGTCGAGAGAAATCGTATTTTTACAGCTTAGTTAAGACTCACTGGAAACCAAGATTCGGAAGATATCTTGATAGATCTTTAAGATTTTAGGAAGGGTAGCTGGTACTGCCATAATAAGAGTTTAAATTAAGAACCCATATTTGGCATGTATCAAGCAGAAACCAGCTAAAAATGTCCAGGCTCATTTTCAAAAGAATTCAAGAAGGAGTTCTGGCAGGCCAACTGGATTTATAAGGTGGTAAATTAAAAAATAATAAAACATTGATCAGAATAAGTCTGATTGCAAAGTCTATGGCCATTACTTTGCAATTAGTGTCACTTACTGAAACAGTGCTTTCACAGTGATTCAGCCCTTAGCCACATTTTCCAGAGCATTTTCTTCCACAAGTTTTGAAAATTATTGCTGAAACAGTCACTTAATATTAAATCATTCTGTCAATTAGTGATTGTGGGAGCCAACTCTCGCTTCTGTTCTACACTTTTAAGTACCCAGACAGTACAAAATGTAACTTCTTTCACAAAGTCATGATATTTTACAGCAGCCCAAAGCTTAGAGAAAGAGAGCTTCCTCTCAAATATGTGTTTCTATCATATCCCATCCATTAGAAGCAAATCTCAGAGCCCTTCATTCTGATATCTAATCTGACTTTGCCCATCCTCAGCATTATTAGTAAGCCCAGCTTTACTGCTATACTTTCTATCTTTCAACTTGTGCTCTTTTTCCTTGCCAACTGCTTATGGAAGTGACAGTTTTATTATTAAATAAAGGTATATTAAAAAGTTAATTATCTTTATCTTTAGCCCTTCTAAGTGGCATTTGCATGTCAAAAGATGATTCTGGTTACTGTGGTTCCATGGGGAGTAGACACAGGGAACTGCTATGTAAGGTTTTGCAGGATGGGCCCTGCCAAAGCTGAGAGGATAAAAATAGTCTGAAGTCCACTGCAGCTTCACATGCAAAGCTGAGTCTTCTGGCTCAGAGAAGAGTCATCCAGAAAGATGGGTTCCCTTATCTTATTCACACAAGCAGTTTGGGGAAAGGGAGCTTTTATTACATTGTTTGATGTTGTGTACAGAAATGAACTGACATTGTGCAGGTAGCTTGTCATGTTTTGTGTTCCAATAAAAAGTGCTTAAAATCTCCACCCTGGTAACAGTAAATGGAAGAACACCAAGGCTACAGAGAGGAAGCAACCACAGAATGCTTAAAGAGATAGACAGCCTGTGTAAAACACAGGCAAAGCCAGAGCTGAAAAATATACAGGAGAGAATAAGAGCCTCTCAATGAGGCACCAGTCAATAAAGACTCATGCTTAAAAACCATACGGGCTTCAGGGCTCCCAAGGAGGTATGGAGGCTGCCTAAATCCGAATCTCTTCACACATTCCCCCAAAACCATACAGATGGAAGATCCAAGAGCAAATCACACTATTCTCAAAAACAACTTGGGGATGGAGAATACTACAAACAAGTGTATATGTAAGTCAAGAAATAAACATTCAAATCTTGCAGAGCCATCTCCAGACTCAATACCTAAGCAGAGCCAGGTAGAGGCAGCAGGGAAAAGAGGGAACTACCAAAGGCCAGTGGTGGCAGAAAACACATAAAATCACCACCCCCTCCAAAAAAGAGAAGTGTCTGCCTGATGTAGTGGAAATGCTCAAAACATGGCTGCAGCATAGTGAGTCAGAACAGGGCCTCTAAGGAATTGAAAGAAGGGGCGTGAATATTTGCATGACAAGAGTAAGAGTCTCCTGAAGATACTATTTGCTGGTGGGAATGGAGAAGGCATGTTTATTGGAGATTTGTTGAAGGAAAGAAGACACATGGTGGAAATCAGGGTATTACAAAAGAAAAATAAAAGGAGCTATCTCAAAAGCAGAATCATATCTTCTCCCAAAACAAGGTCTCAACCTACTAACATCCCACTACATTGTCTCCCCAAATAGGCTACTTATGAACTACGTGACTGTGTGAACTATAAAAATCTCTCACCATAAATAAACAGAAATACTGTTACTGCTAGATGAGAATGAGAAAAGTTTAAAATAAGCCAAAAAAGGCAGGCAATATTCATACAAAGCTGTCATAGAAAATATGAATCAAAACATTGAAATACACAAAAACACTCACAGAAACAAAACGCGAGCAGAGAAAAAATTTAGTGTAGTACTCACATTTGAAAAAAATTTGAAGCAAGCACTTGCAGGTATAAAGGAATAACTCTAATCAGAAATTCAGAAGCTCAGGAAAAAAATAGACAAAAGCAGAAACACGTAAAAGATCAGGTGAGCTTAGGAAAGAAATTTTAAAACAGACAAAATATCACATAATTGAAGATGAAATAGCAAGATAAAAATGGAGATATATTTACCTGAAAATATGATAAGGGATATTTAGAAGGAATTGAAGGGGTTCAGGGCAGGCCATTCCCAAATATGCCACTTTGGCATATTGATTATTTTGAATTAAAAGTACTTAAGAAACAGCTGGCACAAGAAGGACACTCTGACCCTCCTTTGTCCCCCCAAAATAATAAATTTCCATATGAAATGTACCCTCCCTGCACCTGGAGGGTAGAAGGCATCCTTATTACCAGAGATAGGGAATTCACAATTTTGTTACTTTTTGCAGTGATTAGCCACTCAGGCCCAAACCCCCTTGTCAATTCTTCACAAATACTATTTCTTTGTTTAAAATGTATGAAAACTGCCTGCTTTGGTCACTTTTTTGAGTCTCATATTTTTATGAGCTCCCATATGTACCAAATTAATTGTTTCCAGTTAATATGTCTTATGTCAATTTAATTATTAGTCCAGCCAAAGAACTTAGAAGGGAGGAGGAAAAAATTGCCTCTTTACTACACTTTTGATGCCCAATGTGGGACACTTCACTGGCTGGACACTGCTGCTCTGGGACTACCACAGGGGAGAGATCCAGGGACCTCTGACAAGAGCTGGCAGAAAGTAAGAATTCTTATCACATCCATCTCTTGGATCTCTGCCTGCAGGATCCGGTGGAAACAGAGTGGGGAAAGCCTTTCTTTTTTGAAATTTAGATTGACAGGAGAAAATATTTGGGTGAACTCATGCCTTGGGTATAGCAACTCTAATAAAGATTTGTTATGAGTACTCTTGTTTTCTATGGATCTCATTCCTCCCAGAGATGGTCATTGTTTTCTTTGTCTCTGTGTTTTGTGTCATTTGTCATAAGGAGGAAAACTATAGTGTAAAAGGCAGGCATAGGTCTGCTGTTCAAGCTGGCTCACAGACTGGCAAGTTCATGGTTCTCACCAGACTGACATCTGTTTAGACAAAGTTTGCTGTGGGTCCTCTGTATAAAAACTGGATGAAGCTTTCCCTTTGTCTTGCTCTACATCCTGAGAGCTTGGCTTTAGGACAAATGACCTTCCCTCAGGCCTTCACCACCTGGAAGGGGCATGTACTGCCATGTATCTGATGGCCAGTTGAATAGACTGAGATTCTGAGACACCATCACAAGCAGTATGCTGTTTGTCTGGTCATGTCAGTTTTCAGGGATATTTGTCAGAAGGGACCTTTGTCATCTCAACCTTCGTTGTCTGGCTAGTGCTGGAAAAGTCCCATTGTAGTAGCACCTGCCTGGTGTCACAGATTATTGGGTCTATAACTGGAGGACTCTCATATTCCCGTGAGAACATGAAGACATTGGTTCTGCTACACCATTCTTACTGTCCATAATGGCAAAAGTCTCTGCTTTCTTACTTTGCTAACTCTGGAAATGAACTCCTGGATCATGGGGGCTGCATCTTCTGTACCCACTTCAAAGACACTGCTTGTGTCTATGGTAAAGATTTATTCTAAGCCTGGGAATCTACCTCCAGGTCTTTCCATAAAAAAGCCTTATTGGATTAAATTGCTATTGGAATAAATATATGAATAGAGAGCCCACTCATCAATGGCCAACTGATAGATAGGTTGCATTGGAAAAACTTCTGTGTTTGAAAAATTTTTTACAGAGCTCTCATCCTGAACTCTTGTCTTATTGGTATCTCTGGGAAGAGGATACAAAAATTATAATGTCTAGCCTTAGAGATTCCCTTCACAAGACAAAAGGACAGAAATTAGATTTGGAACAGAAATTAAACACCACATCCAGCATTAATTCCCCTTCTCCACCTTTTTACGCACCTCTCTGTTTCTGACCCTCCAAAAGATCTTTTGGATCTCTGGATCCTGGCTCTAAATTCCCCTTCTCAAAAAAAAAAAAAAAAAAAGACACTGGAAGGATAATTATCCTGCAGTTAAGGGAAAAGAGACATTTAAAAAATAATCCACATAGATCCCAGCACCCAGAGAGGGTATGTTTTTCTCCTCTGATGGGACAATTCTCCGTCAATTGATGGGGTCTGCCAGTCCTCAGTTACACTCCAGAGCCCACCATTAAACTTAAAATAGAGGATCAAGAACTGGAAGTTTAAATTGACACTGGTACAATTCTCTACCATCCATTCAGAGGATTTATCTCTACCTGCCACCTCTGATTCTATTCAAGGTTGGAGTTTTCAGACAACCTATTTCATTGCCCATATCTCAGCCCATCCTAATATCCTTAGGTCCTCTTAATACTCATCAAACCTTTCTAAAGCCAACTGAAGAATGTGGCTTGCCATCCATCTCTACGAGGATTAAGTTATTAGCCACTGCAGTCGCTGACCTCCAACACACCCTGAAAGGAATTCAGGGTGGAGATCAGGAATGAAGCACTCTGTGTTCTGGAAAGAAAAAACAAAACAAAACAAAAAAACAAACAAAAAAAAACATCAACCTGACAGAACAGGGCTTCAGATGGGTATTTTCAGGAGAAAATTTTATGAACCCAATTTTTTGCATCTTCTCACACCTAGAAAATCACTAAAATCATTAATGGAGAAACCTGCCCCTTGTGACTAGCAACAACCTTCTACTGAGATGTGTGCTTGATTTCATGTACTCCCTTTGCCAAAATCGTAACTACACTGACCTCCTCCCCACCTCTTCAGAAAAGTTTCTCAGAGCTGTATGAGAGGCTGTCTCCCAAGCTATAGTCCTCAGTAAGACACTGAATAAATTAGACCCACAGCTTTTATGTTGTGTTTGTTTGTTTTCAGTAGACACTCGTTTACAGCTCCTTACCAGGAAAATTTTGGGTAGAGATTTGTTATATAAATGTAATGCCACTATAAATGAGAAAGGCGTTTTTGTTTCCTTGCCCTCAGACCAAACCCTAAGTTTCCTACTTTCCTTACTGGAAACTCCTCTTGATCTAAATTGTTCTGAAAAGGATGCATCTTTAAAGATATCCCAGTTGGTCTCTGGGCCACACATGCAAATGGACTTGGATTGTTACTAAGTGCAGAGCCCATGTGCACTACTCAAAAAATAAAATAAAATAAACAAATAAACTATTTCCATCAGTAACCCAGTACCCCCTCTCCAGAGATGCAGAGTAAGGAAATGAACCTATAATAGACTCTCCCTTACAGCAGGGTGTATTTGTCTTTACTTCCTCACCCTGTAACATTCCAATCTTGCCAATGAAGAAAGAAGGTAAGTTTGACTCAGATGGGAACAAAATCTATTGATTTGTGCAAGACCTAAGAGCCATAAACTCTTTTGTAATTCCTCACCATCACATAGTCCCTAATCCAGACACTATTCTTACCTCAATTCCTGCTGATGCAGTCTGCTTTACAGTGACTGACCTCTGCTCAGCTTTCTTTTCAATCCCAATGCATCTTGACTCTCTTCACATTTACATGGAGAGGGAGACAGTTAATGTGGACTCATCTGCCTTAGGGATTTTACAAGTCTCCTTCAATATTCTCCCAGATCCTTTTATCTGACTTACATTCTGTAGCCTTTCCCCAAGGCTCCACTCTTATTCAGTATGTTAACAACCATTTGCTCTGTAACCAAACTAAGCAGGCTGCCCTTACATATTCCTTCACTCTCCTAAAGGCACTAGCTGAACAAGACCATAAAGTCTCCCGATGCAAACTTCAACGGGTACAAACAACTCTTATAAACTTAGGACAGGAGATATTTCAGGGCATTCAAAACTCACCCCAAAATGCATTGAGTCAATTTTGTGCATTCTTATCCCCAAAATGAGAAAAACAGTTATATAAATTTCTCAGGGCATCTAGCTGCTGCCACCAGTTGCTAACTTTGCTGCCCTTGCTAGACCTCTGTATGCCCTCCTCCCATACACTACTCCAGAGCTCATTTCCTGACCTTCAAAGGCATTAATCTCCTTTGAAGCTTTAAAATTAAAATTCCACTCCCCGTCAGCTCTCAGCTTACCTAATTTTGACAAACCTTTTTCGTCTATACTGCCACACAAATAATGGAATTGCTGCAGGTATTCTAGGACAAGCTTTTGCCTCTCAAATACACCCCCATGCTTGTGTCCAACTGCCACCTAAATTAACAAAGTCAGTACTCTTACATTAGACTCCCACATTTGCCTGTATGTTCCCCATGCTACATTTGCCCTCTCACAAGTTCATGAGACAACACCTGTCTGCATGGTTACAGATCACCTATGAACATGTAGAATGAAAGAAAAAAGCACACATAAAAGCTGTGAGTTAGGTTTTATTGGGGGAAATTACTGACAACTATAGCCTGGGAAACAGCTTCTCAGGTAGCTCTGACCAACTGATCCAAAGAGGTAAGGAAGGAGCCAGGATATACATGATTTTTTTGCTAGAAAAGAGTATGTAATCAAACATAAAAAGATCGCTGGTAATCACAAAAAGCAGACATCTCAAGTTAATGATTTTAGTGCTTTTCTATGTATGGGAAGATGCAAGAATCTGGAGTCATTGAAATTTACATATGAAATTTCACAGAAATTTCATCTTAACTATCCAGGGGCAAAGCACAGAATGAGTCCTACTTTTCTCCATACTGAATTCCCCTCAAGGTGCACTGTTTGTGAGCAGCTATAGTGGCTAATGGCTTGAAATGGAATGGTGGGCAACATTCTTTATTTTACAAACAGGACTGTTTAACCTTTCCATCATCTTATGTCATAGTAACACTTTGAACCCAGCTCTTTACTACCCCTTGCCGATGATGGAGAGCCCTACTTTATTCCACAGAAATGCTCTCAAAGCCACAAAAAAACCTCCTAGACACTTCCTTAGGCTTACTTCTATTTTGTGATGGTTCCTGTAAACGCTATTAATAACATGTTGTGCCAGCTTTTCCCCACATGAACCAATTGAGACATACTCTGCCCAATGTAAAATCAGCCCAGGCTGCTGAATTCATAGCTCTTCCTAGGGCTTACACATTAACAAAAGGGAAAATTGTCACTATTTACACTGACTCCAGATGTGCTTTTAGAGTCTGCCATATTGTTAGCACGATTTAAAAATCATGTGGATTCTTAACCTCTGCCGGCACTCCTATTGCTAAAGGGCATATAATTGCTGCTCTATTACAAGCTAATTACCTCCCTTCTAAAATTGCCATTGTTCACTGTTCAGCCCATAGTAAGGAAATGCAGTATCTTTAAGAAACGATAGGGCTAACAAGGCTGCTAAAGATGAAGCCCCAAATGGACACCCCTGTCCTTTCTCCAACCGATTTTAAACCTACCTTCTTCCGTAACTATCAGGAAAATGCCCCATAATCTGAAAAAGACAAATGGATACTAAAAGATGCCAGTTATCAAGTGGATTTTTTTTCATTCTTTAAGAGAAGTAATTTCATTTTAACAACCGTTTAAGTGTAGCAGCTTTTCAAAAGTAGCAATCTCCCCTTATGTCCATGCCATTTTGTCTTTTCATTCAAAGGTTTTGGAAAAGTAATAGAGAAAAAATGGTAATAAGGAGAAATTAATTCCATTAGCTGCTGTGGTGGTTCTTTTTCTATGGCAGTTTGGCTAGGTTGTATTACCCAGTGACTTAATCAAGTGCCAATCTAGGTGCTGCTGTGAAGGTTTTTTTTTTTGAAAAAGCCTTATTTTTTTATTTTTTTAATAAATAGGTTTTTCCTATTTTTTTTTTATACAGGAGGTTCTTATTAGTCATCAATTTTATGCACATCAGTGTATACATGTCAATCCCAATCGCCCAATTCATCCCACCCCCACCCCCACCCCCCGCCACTTTCCACCCTTGGTGTCCATACGTTTGTTCTCTACATCCATATCTCAATTTCTGCTCTGCAAACCGGTTCACCTATACCATTTTTCTAGGTTCCACATATATGCGTTAATATACGATATTTGTTTTTCTTTTTCTGACTTACTTCACTCTGCCTGTACCATTTTTCTAGGTTCCACATACATACGTTAATATACGATATATGTTTTTCTCTTTCTGACTTACTTCACTCTATATGACAGTCTCTAGATCCATCCATATCTCAACAAATGACCAAATTTCATTCTTTTTTATGGCTGAGTAATATTCCATTGTATATATGTACCACGACTTCTTAATCCATTCATCTGTCGATGGGCATTTAGGTAGCTTCCATGACCTGGCTATTGTAAATAGTGCTGCAGTGAACATTGGGGTGCATGTGTCTTTTAGAATTGTGGTTTTCTCTGGGTATATGCCCAGTAGTGGGATTGCTGGATCATATGGTAATTCTATTTTTAGTTTTTTAAGGAACCTCCATACTGTTCTCCATAGAGGCTGTATCAATTTACATTCCCACCGAAAGTGCAAGAGGGTCCCCTTTTCTCCACACCCTCTCCAGCATTTGTTGTTTCTGGATTTTCTGATGAAGCCCATTTTAACTGGTGTGGGGTGATACCTCATAGTAGTTTAGATTTGCATTTCTCTGATAATTAGTGATGTTGAGCAGCTTTTCATGTGCTTCTTGGCCATCTGATGTCTTCTTTGGAGAAATGTGTATTTAGGTCTTCTGCCTATTTTTGGATTGGGTTCTTTGTACTTTTAATATTGAGCTGCATGTGCTGTTTATATATTTTGGATATTAATCCTTTGTCCGTTGATTCGTTTGCAAATATTTTCTCCCATTCTGAGGGTTGTCTTTCTGTCTTGTTTATGGTTTCCTTTGCTGTGCAAAAGCTTTGAAGTTTCATTAGATCCTATTTGTTTATTTTTGTTTTTATTTCCATTCCTCTAGAAGGTGGATCAGAAAAGATCTTGCTGTGATTTATGTCAAAGAGTGTTCTTCCTATGTTTTCCTCTAAGAGTTTTATAGTGTCCGGTCACACATTTAGGTCTCTAATCCATTTTGAGTTTACTTTTGTGTATGGTGTTAGGGAGTGTTCTAATTTCATTCTTTTACATGTAGCTGTCCAGTTTTCCCATAACCACTTATTGAAGAAACTGTCTTTTCTCCATTGTATATCCTTGTCTACTTTGCCATAGATTAGTTGACCATAGGTGCGTGGGTTTACCTTTGGGCATTCTATCTTGTTCCATTGATCTATATTTCTGTTTTTGTGCCAGTACCATATTGTCTTGATTACTCTAGCTTTGTAGTAGAGTCTGAAGTCAGGGAGTCTAATTCCTCCAGCTCCGTTTTCTTTCCCTCAAGACTCCTTTGGCTATTTGGGGTCTTGTCTGTCTCCATACAAATTTTAAGATTTTTTGTTCTAGTTCTGTAAAAAATGCCATTGGCAATTTGATATGGATTTCATTGAATCTGTAGATTGCTTTGGATAGTATAGTCATTTTCACAATATTGATTCTTCCAGTCCAGAACATGGTATATCTCTCCATCTGTTGGTATCATCTTTAATTTATTTCATCAGCGTCTTATAGTTTTCTGCATACAGGTCTTTTGTCTCCCTAGGTAGGTTTATTCCTAGATATTTTATTCTTTTTGTTGCAATGGTAAAGGGGAGTGTTTCCTTAATTTCTCTTTCAGATT
>NC_041220.1:82921754-82923629 GCF_002837175.3 Physeter macrocephalus | reverse complement strand
TGAATAATAGTGGTGAGAGTGGACATCCTTGTCTTATTCCTGATCTTAGAGGAAATGCTTTCAGTTTTTCACCATTGAGAATGATGTTTGCTGTGGGTTTGTCATATATGGCCTTTATTATGTTGAGGTAGGTTCCCTCTATGCTCACTTTCTGGAGAGTTTTTATCATAAATTGGTGTTGAATTTTGTCAAAAGCTTTTTCTGCATCTATTGAGATGATCATATGGTTTTTATTCTTCAATTTTTTAATATGGTGTATCACATTGATTGATTTGTGTATATTGAGAAATCCTTGCATCCCTGGGATAAATCCCACTTGATCACTGTGTATGATCCTTTTAATGTGTTGTTGGATTCCGTTTGCTAGTGTTTTGTTGAGGATGTTTTCATCTATATTCATCAGTGATATTTGTCTGTAATTTTTTTTTTTTGTAGTATCTTTGTCTGGCTTTGGTATCAGGGTGATGGTGGCCTCATAAAATGAGTTTGGGAGTGTTCCTTCCTCTGCAATTTTTTTGGAATAGTTTGAGAAGGATTGGTGTTAGCTCTTCTCTAAATGTTTGATAGAATTCACCTGTGAAGCCATCTGGTCCTGGACTTCTGTTTGTTGGAATATTTTTAATCACAGTTTCAATTTCACTACTTGTGATTGGTCTGTTCATATTTTCTATTTCTTCCTGGTTCATTCTTGGAAGGTTATACCTTTCTAAGAATTTGTCCATTTCTTCTAGGTTGTCCAATTTATTAGCATATAGTTGCTTGTAGTAGTCTCTTAGGATGCTTTGTATTTCCCTGGTGTCTGTTGTGACTTCTTTTTCATTTCTAATTGTATTGATTTGAGTCCTCTCCCTCTTTTTCTGGATGAGTCTGGCTAATGGTTTACAATTTTGTTTATCTTCTCAAAGAACCAGCTTTTAGTTTTATTCATCTTTGCTATTGTTTTCTTCATTTCTATTTCATTTATTTCCACCTCTGATCTTTATATTTCTTTCCTTCTGCTAACTTTGGGTTTTGTTTGTTCTTCTTTCTCTAGTTCCTTTAGGTGTAAGGTTAGATTATTTATTTGAGATTTTTCTTGTTTCTTGAGTTAGGCTTGTATAGCTATAAACTTCCCTCTTAGAACTGCTTTTGCTGCATCCCATAGGTTTTGTGTTGTTGTGTTTTCATTGTCATTTTTGTCTAGGTATTTTTTGATTTCCTCTTTGACTTCTTCAGTGACCTCTTGCTTATTTAGTAACATAGTGTTTAGCCTCCACGTGTTTATGTTTTTTACGTTTATTCCCCTGTAATTCATTTCTAATCTCACAGCATTGTGGTCAGAAAAGATGCTTGATATGATTTCAATTTTCTTAAATTTACTGAGGCTTGATTTATGACCCAAGATGTGATCTATCCTGGAGAATGTTCTGTGCACACTTCAAAAGAAAGTGTAATCTGCTGGTTTTGGGTGGAATGTCCTATAAATATCAATTAAATCTATCTGGTCTATTGTGTCATTTAAAGCTTCTGTTTCCTTATTTATTTTCATTTTGGATGATCTGTCCTTTGGTGTAAGTGAGGTGTTAAAGTCCCCCACTATTATTGTGTTACTGTTGATTTCCTCTTTTACAGCTATTAGCAGTTGCCTTATGTATTGAGGTGTTGCTATGTTGGGTGCATATATATTTATAATTGTTATATCTTCTTCTTGGACTCATCCCTTTATCATTATGTAGTGTCCTTCCTTCTCTTGTAACATTCTTTTTAAGTCTATTTTTTCTGATATGAGTATTGCTACTCCAGCTTTCTTTTGATTTCCATTTGCATGGAATATCTTTTTCCATCCCCTCACGTTCAGTCTGTATGTGTCCCTAGGTCTGAAGTGGGTCTTTTGTA
>NC_041220.1:82921139-82921388 GCF_002837175.3 Physeter macrocephalus | reverse complement strand
GTATATCATGCCACTCCCTTCTGGCTTGTAGAGTTTCTTCTGAGAAATCAGCTGTTAACCTTATGGGAGTTCCCTTGTATGTTATTTGTCATTTTTCCCTTGCTGCTTTCAATAATTTTTCTTTGTCTTTACTTTTTGCCAATTTGATTACTATGTGTCTTGGCGTGTTTCTCCTTGGATTTATCCTGTCTGGGACTCTCTGCATTTCCTGGACTTGGGTGGCTATTTCCTTTCCCATGTTAGGGAAGT
>NC_041220.1:82815495-82921079 GCF_002837175.3 Physeter macrocephalus | reverse complement strand
TATCTCCACTTCATTTAGTTGTTTTCTGGGGTTTTATCTTGTTCCTTCATATGGTACATAGCCCTGTGCCTTTTCATCTTGTGTCTCTTTCTGTGAATGTGGTTTTTGTTCCACAGGCTGCAGGATTGTAGTTCTTCTTGCTTCTGCTGTCTGCCCTCTGGTGGATGAGGCTATCTAAGAGGCTTGTGCAGGTTTCCTGATGGGAGGGAATGGTGGTGGGTAGAGCTGGGTGTTGTTCTGGTGGGCAGAGCTCAGTAAAACTTTAATCTGCTTGATTGCTGATGAGTGGCGCTGGGTTCCCTCCCTGTTGGTTGTTTGGCCTGAGGCAACCCAACCCTGGAGCCTACCTGGGCTCTTTGGTGGGGCTAATGGCAGACTCTGGGAGGGCTCATGCCAAGGAGTATTTCCCAGAACTTCTGCTGCCAGTGTTCTTGTCCCCACAGTGAGCCACAGCCACCCCCCACCTCTGCAGGAGACCCTCCAACACTAGTAGGTAGGTGTGGTTCAGTCTCCCCTGGGTTCACTGCTCCTTCCCCTGGGTCCCAATGTGCACACTACTTTGTGTGTGCCCTCCAAGAGTAGAGTTTCTCTTTCCCCCAGTCCTGTTGAAGTCCTGCAATCAAATCCCACTAGCCTTCAAAGTCTGATTCTCTAGGAATTCCTCCTCCTGTTGCCAGACCCTCAGGTTGGGAAGCCTGACGAGGGGCTCAGAACCTTCACTCCAGTGGGTGGACTTCTGTGGTATAAGCATTCTCCAGTCTGTGAGTCTCCCAGCCAGCAGTTATGGGATTTGATTTTGCTGTGATTACACCCCTCCTACTGTCTCATTGTGGCTTCTCCTTTGTCTTTGGATGTGGGGTATCTTTTTTGGTGAGTTCCAGTGTCTTCCTGTTGATGATTGTCCAGCAGCTAGTTGTGATTCTGGTCTTCTCACAAGAGGGAGTGAGAGCACATCCTTCTACTCCACCATCTTCGTTCCAATCTCCTATCAAGCGGATTATACGTTGGTCCAAACAGACTTCCTGTAGCCTTCTTTTATTTTGACATTTAGGCTTGCACTTATCTCCTATTAAATGGGACATGAGTGCAGGTGAGGGGAAATTAAGGAACTAAAAGACCATTGGTTCTTCTCTGGTATCCACAAACTTTCTGAACAAATTATTTCCCAGTGCACCACTTGTAAATCTCACCAAATTTGTGGAAGAAATCAATATACACCTTGAAAGCCCACACTGAACCTTGCCGCACTCCAAATGGATTTTTTCAGACTTATCTCCAGCTTTAGGCTATTCTTACTCTCAGGGTATTGTCTGCAGGTTTAGTGGATGGACTGAATGATATCCAACTAGACATGCTGATACCACAACAGGGGTAGAGAAATTAATAACTGAGAACATTCTGTATTTTCCCATTTCTTTATGGATTGAATCTGACCAAGGAACTCATTTTACAACAGAGATAAACTTGCTTACAAAAGCTCAGGAGTACTTATTAAAATTTCATACCCATACCATCCTCTATTATCAGGGCAAGTGGAATGTAAAAATGTAGACATGGAAGACATTCCCTACAAATGACCTTAAAATAGGGATTTCCAGAACCAATGCTCAGGCTCCAGAAGCAGACAGCATCATGAAGTAGACAACTTTTCCCAAGAGCACAGATCAAGAAACTTCTCTCACCTGTCCCAACCCCCCTTTTTAAGAATCCCTACACACCACACACACACACACACACACACACACACACACACACACACACACCAAAAACCAACAAACAGAAAAACCCCTTTTTATTAAATATTTCTTTTCTTTCACATTTATTAATCTTTATTAAAAGGCTGATTGGAGATTGCTTGTTTCAATCTGTCCTATTTCCCTTCTGAGTTTTGATTATAGGCTCTCTTTCAACCTGTGTCTTGCTTACCTTTTCAGCAGGTCAGACACAAACCAAACACTCTCTTGTGCCAGTTTAACAAAGCTTGGCCACGTTCACTAATCAATCTGACTGTTGGTTGTGTCAAACTCTAGATAGTATAAAAGAACCTGAACTAGTTTTCATTCCTACCACTGTTAGCACCGGCTGGACTAAGTATTGAAGAGAGATAAACAACAGACATGGTATCCACGACTAGAGGAACATAACTCTGACTCTTCTGGTGAGTGACTAGGTCCAGGAAAATTTCTATAGAAGCTCAAGGGCTGTCTGTTGCCCAGATAAAGACAATAAGTGAAAACTTTTCCCTTTGTATTAAAAACAGGTATACTACTGGACATTTCCTGGGTGACAATACCAGGAAACTATCGCAATCAAACCCTGCAGTTTGCTTCCATAGATGGCATCTTCAAAGCTGTCAAAGAAAGTAAAAGTGACTCTAGTACTAATTACTCTGGCACAGATGCTTGCCAACTCACCAAATATTTTGAATAGTTCATTGGCCACTCTTGTACGACTGGGATATCTCAGCTGCTCCTCTGATTAGACTGCTCAATACTTCAAACTATATATGTATGGGTGGACCAAAAATCTGGACTAACTTATGTGACAAAACTAAGCTCTGTAGCTGTCAAAGCCAGACTGCAAGCTTTCTATATCAGATATTTCAAAACCTGTTCTGCTCTTACAAATTGACAGAGTACTTGGAAAGTGGAAATATATGGTTGCTAATATTACTAGTAGCAAAGGTAATGAATGCCCCAGATCTGAGAAATTACAGACTCCACTCTGACCTTGACTTTGAATCACCTTGCGTTTTTTATCTTATATGGTGACACGGTATACAAAGCGTTCCCATCTAAATGGTTGGGACAGTATGGATTTGGATACCTGGCTCCTTCCGTCACCAGATACTCTACCTTACATGCCAGCCAAATTACAAACTTGGGCTCCTTTGTTTGTAAAGTCACGCTGTACAAACATGTTGGACAAGAAATCATAGAAAATCTGTTTGTGAACACAATTCTAAGTTCTTTTCAATGTTGAGGACCTTATTCCCAAACTTTACAATTTATAAATTGTAAAGGGCAATCTGAAATCTTTTCATGGTGATAGAACAAGAGTTCAATACCACTATGTGAACTTTGGAACTAATCCAGCTTAGCTTCTGTTGTACTCCAAAATCATCATGCCCTAGAGACCCTGACTGCCCAGCAAAGAGGAATTTGTGTAATCACTGGGGGGAAAATGCTGCTTATATATAAATCAAACATGACAAATAGTGTTTAACATATCTATTAAAAGAAATGATCAACAATTCCCATCACATAAATGAGGCACAGCCATTTTACTGGACTGATCTCTTCCCAGGATTGGGAGACTGGTTTAATAAGTCATAGGGGAATGTTCTTTGATTTATTCTTTTCTGTTTGTTCATTCTCATTCTAATCTAGATTCTTTTCCCCCTTTGCAGATCTCTTGCCATTCAACTGCTAACCTGATTCTCCTTTGTACAGCCAACAGCTCAGTATTTTTTTTTTTTTTTTTTTTTTTGGTGTGCGGGGGTCCCCCTGTTTTGGCCTCTCCCATTGCGGAGCACAGGATCTGGACGCGCAGGCTCAGCGGCATGTGGGATCCTCCCAGACCGGGGCGCGAACCCAGTTCCCCTGCATCGGCAGGCGGACGCGCAACCACTGCGCCACCAGGGAAGCCCCCAGCTCAGTTTTTAATATGTGAAACTTCCAGAGAAATTTCAGAGGAAGGAATTGATAGGACTTAGGGCAGGCCATCTCAAAATATACCACTTTGGCATATTGATTATTTTGAATTATAGTTACTTAAGAAACAACTGGTATGAGAAGGACACTCTGACTGTCCTTCGTCCCCCTGAAAACAGGAAATAAATTCCCATGTGAAGGGTACCCTCCCTGTGCTTGGAGGGTAGAATGCATCCTTACCACAGAGATAGAGAATTCATGCCAAGAAGGCTGTGTAAACAAATTTCATTACTTCTCCAGTGATTGGCATCACAAGACCAAAACCCTTTGTCAATTCTTCACAAATAATTATTTCTTTGTTGAAAAGGTATAAAAGCTTTCTGCTTAGGTCACTTCTTTTAGTACCATATTTCTATGATTTCCCATATGTGCAAAATTAAATTTGTGGGTTTTTTTCTCCTGTTAATCTGTCTTATGTCAATTTAGTTATTAGGCCAAAGAATTGGGAAGGGATGAAGGTAAAAATTTTCTCTCCTTAACAAAATAAAAATGGTCAAAAGAAATCAAATAAAGATAGAATTTTGAAAGATCAAAAAGAAAGGGGTATATAGAAGGCAGGCCAAAAACTGTCTGAAGAGGTGAAAACTGAAAAGCCTGAAACAGAAAGACAAACTAGGAAAAAGTAATAAACTAGAACCTAAGAAAACTCTAGAGAGTTTGATTCAAGATATATTCTCATTGATAATTAGTCCATGAACAGTTCACTTTTATTTACTTATTTAGTTAGTTATTAATTAATTGTTTTTAATACTGCAATGGACAACCTTGGCCCTCCACCCAAAAGAAAATCTAAGATCTTGACAAACCACATTCAACCATGTGGTTTCCCTCCTCCTATCAATCAAACCTCTTGTCCCTCCCTAAATCAATAAAAAATCATCCTGAGTTCCACATTCACCATCACATAATCAATCTCAAATTACATTTACATGCATTACTAAAAAAGATGTGCATATAATATAGAATACATATATGGGACTATTAAATGTATATGCACATATATATATCTTAAATGTTTTTAGTTTTATAAAAATGTACTGATGTTCTACATGATCATTTGAATGTACTTTTTCAGTTAATATTTTATTACTAAGATTCATCCATATTATTATGTGTCATTTTGGTACATTCATTTTAACAGCTTTATAATAATATTTATTCTGTGATCATATCATTATTTATCTACTATCCTTCCCATGAACATTTGTGTTGTTGTTGTTGATATTTTTTTCAAAATGTTTGCTATATTAAATGTGGCTACAATGAAACTAGCTAAATAGATTTGTGAATTCTTTGCTGAATTAAATTTTTCAAAGGGCAAGAATGCAAACTATAATTCCTTTAGTATCAAATCAGATGTTTGAAGAGAATATTCAACATATTTCTAAAAGTATCATTGCTGCTATACACCTGAAACTAACACAACCCTGTAAATCATTATACTTCAATTAAAAATAAATAAATAAAATATGAACCCACAGAAAAATTTTAAAATTTAATAATTAAAAAAACAACTTATCACTTCACTGTCAAAAAAAAAGAAAAGAAAATAGTGTAGCAATGGGGCAGGGTCCTGGTTCCTCCTCACGGGATATAAATAACAATCTGATACATAACAATCTGAGTTCTACAGGAACTAAGGCCTCCACCCAGGCAGAGGATGATAACTTCAGTGAACACAAACACGTGAGCCCCAGACTGGTTGGAACCAGATGGCTGATGATTAAGATTCCTGGAATACCACCCTGTTACCTCACCACCAACCAACCAGAGAAAGGTCACACACCCTGCAGACCTGCCCCCACATTTTGCCTGTAGAAACTCTTCCCTGAAACCCATTGGAGAGTTAAGACTTTTTTGAGCATGAGCCACCAGTTCTCCTTGCCTGGCCCTTGCAGTAAACCTTTCTCTACCCCAAACTCTGACATTTTGGTTTATTTGACCTCACTATGCATCAGGCACATGAACTTGGGTTCTACAACAATGTATCTTTTCAAACAGAAATATAGCTATTTGTACAACACTATTAGGTCCTTGCTTGTTAGCAGTTAACAAGCTTAAAATTAAGGTTAAAATATAAAATGTTCATTTGAAATTGATATTTGTTTTATTGCCAGACAGCTTTGTACAATTTACTTCATCATTGGCTATTAAGAAAACTCTTGGGCTTCCCTCGTGGCTCAGTGGTTAAAGGTCTGCCTGCCAATGTAGGGGACATGGGTTTGAGCCCTGGTCTGGGAAGATCTCACATGCCACAGAGCAGCTAAACCTGCCTAGAGCCTTGTGCTCCGCAACAAGAGAAGCCCACACACCGCAAGGAAGAGTAGCTCCCACTTGCCACCACTAGAGAAAAGCCCACACGCAGCAACGAAGACCCAACACAGCCAAAAATGAATGAATAAAATAAATAATTAAAGAAAAAGTAAGCTCTTTAATTCTTGGTTATAATTATTTGTATGCACTTTTTTACATACAGAAACGCACACTCCTTCCACTTTTGAGAAATCTAGAACACACTCATATATTCTAATTTTTTCTATAAAATAAAGATGCTATCATAGTAATCTCAAACTGAAAGTTAGACTACAGTGTTTATTCCAGAACATTTTTTGCATGTACAAATCACTTTATATAGATCTTCGAGAAAGTTTATTTATTCTTATAAAAATCTTACAGTGTAAATCACATTCATTGTTTCCAAAGTTAAAAACTTATGTTTGGGACTAAGAAAAATGCATGTGTAAATTATCTATCAGTTTCTACTCATATAAAATTTAAAAGAACATTTTGCAAAAGAAAATAAATTTGGAAGAGGCAGTGTTGTTTTCTCCTATAGTAAGTATAATAGAATGATTTAAAATATGAAAAACAATTACCTAAAGAGTCAAATGAATTACAAATAAAATGGTATGAAAACTAGAGATGAGATACATACAGATTACATGGGAAGAAAATACTAAAATACAGTAGAATTAGGAAAAGCTATCATAATTTCCTATAATGAAATACATCTATTAAATAGCAGTTACTGTTTTGGTTTTAGCAATATGACCGCCTTAAATTTATGTTTAATGTCCCTAGTGTCACATCATTATACATCTCATACAGAGATGTACAATGGTAAAAATTCTATAATAAATTTTTTTGAATATTCAAAACAAACTTTAAAATGTTTAGGTTATTAAATAATCTGCATACCTTTTGATTAAAAAAACATTGAATTGTTAAGAATGATAAACTAGTCAAACACAGAGTGTTTTCAAGGAGATTGAGCCAAATCCCACATATATCAAGAGCAAAATTGATAGGATGAGTCATTCATGGCTAATTCCTCATCTTTAGCATTTATTCCTGCCCCCACAAAATTCAATTTAATCTATCCCTCTTCAAAACTGGCTCCATGCCACACATTGTGGTTGATTGGCATGAAAAAAGAATGGTACTTTCTGATCCTGTTTAGAGAAGATCAACGTTATCATGTTTGTAAATTATTTTAAAATAACTTCTATATAGAAGGTGTAATCTTGTGTAGGTGTTGGGTAGTTTAAGCTGTACTCCAGGGACAGTCAGTTTCTAATCAGTAAGTCACACTCCAAGGGTGGTCTTCTATCATTTAATCATAAAGGCCCCTCTAGAGTCAGTCTCTACAACTTCAGTTCTTCTTATCTTGAACAATGCCAGAAATGTTAATTAGCAAAATAAGCATTAGAAATGGGTTTTCATGAGTGAAATTAGTCTCTTGTTTATGAGCAGAATGGATGCTTCAAAAGACTCTCCTTGGTGAAATATATATTTATTTTTATTTTTATTTTTAAGTGGGTGGATTAAATATGTCAGAGATTTTCCTAACCAAATGTAAAACTTTTATCCGATTCTTTATCCTATACCTAGAGCAGCAGACTTATATACCTATATATCTATAACAGCAGATGCTCTGTTCCATCATTGGTTCTGAAGATTCTTGATTGATTTAGAATCAATCTAGTTTTTTAGATGATTAGACAAATGTTGTGTTAGGATATTATTGCATTTGCTTAAGAGGACGCTTTTATGCAAGGTGGAATTACAGCAGCAAAAAGACTAAAAGATAAATTTCTTTGAGCTCACAGAACAGGCTGTGTCACTGTTTAGTACCTGCTTGCTAAGAAGTGTACATCTGTACAATTGATTTGGTTTAGGACTTTCATCACAATCTGGTAGTGAACTTTCTAAAGAATAGCTGTCACCTACCACTGATTATAGACTTCTACCATCACAAACTGTCAAATGACAAAACTAAAATGATTTAGTGAGAAGTTTTATTTTCTTTGTTTAAGGGAAAACAATCCACGAGTTGGAGGAGTACAGTGCCTCACAAGCAGTGGAGCACTCTTTATAAGGAATTTTAGGCAAAAGCGAGTTTTAAAGAGCATTAGAGGCAACATGAAAATAGGCGATGGTTGGCTAGAAGGTCTGGGATATACATATAGGAATAGCAGGTTCTATTTTCTGGGGTAAGGTGAACTAGGTAAAGCTGAGTTGGAGGATTGTGATTGATATACAGTTAGAATTCCTTGACAGGCATTTCAGTAAGTTCAGTCTGACTTAAGTTTAAGGCTGACTTAGATTTTTGATGTGGCCTGGACCAAGGTGGTGTCCTCCATTTTGTGGATCCTGATATATGAATTAACTTTATCACTACCTAACAAGCAAACAAAGAAACAAAAAAGAAAACAAAAACAAATACAACAACAACAAAATCCAGAAAACTTTAGTAGTTGTGCTTTAACTAACAAGTTTCAACTAATTCTCAACAGTAAGTAATGTAGAAACAGGGAGCTGTGTCAAACTTGCTCTTGGTTTTTCAATAGACATATCTAGATAAAATAAAAATCACCTTGAAATTGACATCACAGAAGCAAATGGTCATTTGGTCAATATCTAAAATATAGTGTCTGTTTAATGCTGTGATCTCACAAATTCACTGTTAATAATTATTTGACTCAAAGGTAAGAAGCAAATAGACACAACGATAGTGTCCATAGGCATTTAATTATTCATCCATTCATTCCACTAGAAAGTATTTTCCACCAGTTTCATTTTACCAAGAAAATGAATTTATATAAAGAATTTCTTTTTCCCTTAATCTTTACATGCATGGCAAGAAACAGAATAGGTCAACTCTTATAGTATCAGAGGATTTTTCTGCCTAAATATTTGTTGATTTACTTCCAGTTTTTGGAGAAAAGTGTGGTTACTCTAATACCTGGTACTCAGTCACATTTATGGTCTATATTTTTTAGTTTACAAGGAACAACTAGATTTGGATGCCAACTTAATTTATTCAACCAGAGGGGTAGGAAGTAAGGTTGTTCAAGATCGGAAATTTCCCAGGGTGAGAAGAAGCAAACATTTCTTCACTTGTAAACTTGCTTGATTTTCTCTTCAAAAGGAGCATATAATTATTATGAGAAGAATCAGAAAAGTTTAAAAATTGAGTAATTAGCTAATGCATTTAGGATAACACAGTAAAAGGGCAATTAAAATCCAGTATCTGTTGAATAAATAGTGACCTGCTAAAGGTGCCAAATATATACTAAATATAAGATGGAAAAATCAAGCATATTTTATTTGTACAAATAAGAGAATGCTGATTTATAGAAAACAAATGAAGAAAAAAATTATTTAAAACAGTAATTTTACCTTTTCTGCATATAACTAGAGTAATCTGCAATTTAAAAAATATAGAGTAAAGATATTGCTTTAAATACTAGAAACAAAAATAATGATGATTAAACATAGATTTTCATTTTTTAAGCTGAAACTTTTAGAGTTAATGCCACCAGCTAGTGAAAGGCTTCTCAAAAGATCTAAAGCTTTGCACAAAGATAAAAGAATACTCAGAAGAAAGCATATCAACTGAACTCCATGGAAGTTATCATATGGAATTAAGATAATTATCTTGTAAATCCATTAAACATTTCTAATTATTTTGACAATTCTGGGAGTGTTAGACTGATATCAAAAGACTAGGGGATGTGGAGAAATCTTCATAAATAGAAATGATTGATTAATTAAAAGTGGTGAAACAAAAATAGAAGTGATATGCATATAATGAGAAAATGAGGAAATGTCAGATCATTTAGAAGGTAAAAATGTTGCTTAAAAAAACACATTCCTACAGTATTAAGTATGCATTTAGCATGAAGAAAATGTATGAGAAACACTAACATTGCCATTACAATGGATACATTACCAATTTATGATTGAATGTATCTCAATTATTTCATTTAATTTTCACATCAGGACTATGAAACTGCTCATTACAAAATGATCTTCGCAATGAGTCTAGTTACCATCTGTCTCCATACAAAATTATTACATTATTAATTACATTCCCTAAGCTATACATTACATCCCAGTGACATTTATTTTATAACTGGAAGTTTGTACCTTTTAATATTTTTACCCTACTTCACTCATTCCCCCAACCTCCCCTCTGGCAACTACTAGTTTGTTCTCTGTATACATAATTCTGTTTCTGTTTTGTTATGACTGTTCATTTGTTTTGTTTTTTAGATTCCACTAATAAGTAAATCATGCAGTATTTTTCTTTCTCTGTCTGATTTATTTCACTTAGCTTAATACCCTATAGGTCCATCCATGTTTTTGCAAATGCCAAGATTTCATTCTTTTTTATGGCGAACATTCCATTGTGTATGTGTGTGTGTGTGTATAGCTCACATCTTCTTTATGTATTCAGCTATCAATGGGCACTTACCTGCTTCCATATCTTAGCTATCATAAATAATGTTGCAATGAACATGAGGTGTTATGTCTTATTGAATTAGTGTTTTTGTTTTCTTTATAAAAATACATAGATGGAATAGCTGGATCTTATGGTGGTGTGACTTTTAATTTTTTAAGGAACTTCCATACTCTTTTCCATAGTGGCTCTACCAATTTATTATTATTACATTCCCACCAACATTGTACTAGGGTTCTCTTTCTCCACATCCTGGCCAACACTTGTTATTTGTTGTCTTTTTGACAAGAGTCATTCTGACAGGTGTGAGGTGATATCTCATAGTGGTACTCATTCCCCCAACCTCCCCTCTGGCAACTACTAGTTTGTTCTCTGTATACATAATTCTGTTTCTGTTTTGTTATGACTGTTCATTTGTTTTGTTTTTTAGATTCCACTAATAAGTAAATCATGCAGTATTTTTCTTTCTCTGTCTGATTTATTTCACTTAGCTTAATACCCTATAGGTCCATCCATGTTTTTGCAAATGCCAAGATTTCATTCTTTTTTATGGCGAACATTCCATTGTGTATGTGTGTGTGTGTGTATAGCTCACATCTTCTTTATGTATTCAGCTATCAATGGGCACTTACCTGCTTCCATATCTTAGCTATCATAAATAATGTTGCAATGAACATGAGGTGTTATGTCTTATTGAATTAGTGTTTTTGTTTTCTTTATAAAAATACATAGATGGAATAGCTGGATCTTATGGTGGTGTGACTTTTAATTTTTTAAGGAACTTCCATACTCTTTTCCATAGTGGCTCTACCAATTTATTATTATTACATTCCCACCAACATTGTACTAGGGTTCTCTTTCTCCACATCCTGGCCAACACTTGTTATTTGTTGTCTTTTTGACAAGAGTCATTCTGACAGGTGTGAGGTGATATCTCATAGTGGTTTTGATTTGCATTTCCCTGATGATTAGTGATGTTGAGCATCTTTTCAGGGTTTGTATGTCTTCTTTGTAAAAATGTCTATTCAAGTCCTCTGCCTATTGCTTAATCAGGTTTGTTTTTTTAAAATGTTGAGTTGTATGATTTCTTTGTATATTTATGATATTAACCCTTCATCAGATATATCATTTGCAAATATCTTCTCCCATTCAGTAGGCAGACTTTTTTGTTGTTGATAGTTTCCTTTGCTGTGCAAAAGCTTTTTAGTTTGACATAGTTCCATTTGTTTATTTTTGCTTTTATTTCCCTTGCCTGAGGAGACAGATCCAAAAAAAATATTGCTAAGACCAATGTCAAAGAGCATACTGTCTATGTTTCTATGGTTTTTTCCTAGGAGTTTTATGGCTTCAGGTCTTACACTTAAATATTTAATTCATTTTAGTTTTCTTTTGTACATGGCATGAGAAATTAGTCCACTTTGATTCTTTTCGATGTAGCTGTCTGGTTTTCCCAACATCATTTATAGAAGATGCTGTATTTTCCCCATTTTATTTTCTAGCCTCCTTTGTCATAGATTAATTGACCGTTTAAGCATGAGTTTATTTCTGGGCTCTCTATTCTGTTCCATTGATCTAGTGTCAGTTTTTGTGCCAGTACCATCTTGCTTTGATTACTGTAGCTTTGTAGTATAATTTGAAATCAGGAAGCATTAGACCCCCAGCCTTGTTCTTTCTTAAGATTGATTGGTTATTCATCTTTTGTGTTTCCATACAAATTTTAGAATTATTAGTTCTTGTTCTGTGAAAAATGTCATTGGTATTGTGAGAGGAATTGCATTGAATCTGTACATTGCCTTGGGTAGTATGGTCATTTTAACAATATAAATTATTTCAATTCATGAGCACAGTGTATCTTTCCATCTGTGGGCAGAGACAGGTCCCGGGATGTCTGGCTGCTAGGCCCCAGAATGCTTTTTATTACCTTGGGAGTCACAATTACAGCTTCTAGGGTTTCCACAGACAGACTATGAGGCACATAAACAACATACACATATGGGCATCAGACAGGTTTGCTTCAAATGGGAAAAACCGAACAGACCTTCTTTAGAGATGAAGGAGTGGTGTGTGGTTTTGGAGAAAATTGAGATTGTGTGATAACCCCATATTTAACTTTTTCATATAGATATTCATTCTGCTTAGAGAGAGGGTCATTCCTTCAAGCCTATGTGACCCAGAAGGAAGTCATTAGACCGATTTGCTTCAATGTTGGGTACTCAGCTAGAAAACATTCCTCTGAAGCTTGACTGATGATGTAGCAGTAAAGGAGCCATAGTAATTCTTTTTACTGAATTCATTATTACTTCTAGTAAGTTTGCTGCATTTTTTAAGTCCCCATGGAAATGTTTTGAGAGCTGAGTTCTAAGGTGAGGGGCATGCAAATATAGACAACAGAGCCTAAAACTGATGCAAATGCAAGGTCTCTTTCATTTTCTCTAAAGAAATCAGTAAGATAGATAGATGATAAATTAGATGGATAGATGATAAATAGTTAGATTAGATATATAGATAGATTAAACAGATAGATTAAATAAATAGATGGATGGATAGATAGATAGATAGGTAGATAGATAAAGAGATTTATTGTAAGGAACTGGCTCATGCAACTATGGAGGCTGGCAAGTCCAAAATATGCAGGGTGGGCTGGCAGCCTAGAGACTCAGGAGGAGCCAGTGCTTCAGTTCCAGGTCAAAGACCATCAGGCTAAAGAACTAGGAAGAGCTGATGTTGCAGTTCAAGTCTAAAAGACATCCACTGGAGAATTCCTCTTGCTGGGGTAGGGAAATGTCAGCCTTTTTAAAAAAAGCTGATTGGACAAGGCCCACCCACATTATGGAAGATAAACTGCTTTACTCAAAGTCCTCCAATTTAAATGTTAATCCTTCAAAAACACCCTCACAGAAACACACAGAATAATATTTAGCCAAATATCTAGTCATCCCATGGCCCAGCCAAGTTGACACATAAAATTAACCATCACACATTACAATAACATGATGGAGAGTTGTGGGACTTGAATGGTCAGGAAGTCCTCTCTTGGGAGGTTATGTTCAAGATGAGATCTGGATGACAAGAAGTAAACACCCGTGATACAGTCTATGGAAATGAAGACATCTCTACGAAGGAAACAAAATGAGTCAAAGAACAAAACAAAGTCCTGTGTGATCAGAGCACTGGGGACAAGGACAAGGAATGGTACCACATAGGATGAGAGAAAGTTATACAGGCTGTGGTCTGCAACTTAAGTTTAATGTTGAGTGGGATGGAAAGCTTCTGCAAGGTTCCAAGTGATGCACAGCCAATAAATCCATGAAATCAGCATCGGCCGCAGCAGAATTCTCCCACACAAGCTATTAGTATTGTTTGAAATGATGTTCCTCTACATATGATCAGTAACTAGCAGCCCACAGACATTTACTGAGTACCTAATATATGCCAATGACTATTTAATCATCAGGGAATCAAAGAATAATGAGACATCATCCCTACTCTCAGTACAGGCATGAAGAAATAATTTTACTTTATATTTATTCCCTATACAGAAATTCTCTTGTGATACAAAAGCCTCTGGAAGATGCATAGGATTACTAATTCTTGAGAGCTGTGATGACAAAACCAAAGATAGAATTATTAACAGCTCAAACATATTCTTTGCATTTATTAATGAGAATTGGAGTGCATTGTGTAAGGCAATGAATTTTATTTTCAGAATACCTATGAATATCTGAATAGGACAATAGAACATTTTCTCTACCAGAGTAATTTAAATTAAAACACACCCATAATGAACTAAGCTAAAACACAACAACAGCCTGAAACCTTAAGTAACAAATTCTGGCTTTAAATCAAACTGAAGCTTGCTCTCAGTTTTAAAAAAAGTCTCAGTTTAATGAATGTTATATTAATGAGATACTCAAGTGGTTTAAAAACTTATTTTAGAGACATTGTCTTCTATAAAAATAATCTATCCAAATTATAAATAAATAAATTATAGATCTTTGATTCTTTTCGATGTAGCTGTCTGGTTTTCCCAACATCATTTATAGAAGATGCTGTATTTTCCCCATTTTATTTTCTAGCCTCCTTTGTCATAGATTAATTGACCGTTTAAGCATGAGTTTATTTCTGGGCTCTCTATTCTGTTCCATTGATCTAGTGTCAGTTTTTGTGCCAGTACCATCTTGCTTTGATTACTGTAGCTTTGTAGTATAATTTGAAATCAGGAAGCATTAGACCCCCAGCCTTGTTCTTTCTTAAGATTGATTGGTTATTCATCTTTTGTGTTTCCATACAAATTTTAGAATTATTAGTTCTTGTTCTGTGAAAAATGTCATTGGTATTGTGAGAGGAATTGCATTGAATCTGTACATTGCCTTGGGTAGTATGGTCATTTTAACAATATAAATTATTTCAATTCATGAGCACAGTGTATCTTTCCATCTGTGGGCAGAGACAGGTCCCGGGATGTCTGGCTGCTAGGCCCCAGAATGCTTTTTATTACCTTGGGAGTCACAATTACAGCTTCTAGGGTTTCCACAGACAGACTATGAGGCACATAAACAACATACACATATGGGCATCAGACAGGTTTGCTTCAAATGGGAAAAACCGAACAGACCTTCTTTAGAGATGAAGGAGTGGTGTGTGGTTTTGGAGAAAATTGAGATTGTGTGATAACCCCATATTTAACTTTTTCATATAGATATTCATTCTGCTTAGAGAGAGGGTCATTCCTTCAAGCCTATGTGACCCAGAAGGAAGTCATTAGACCGATTTGCTTCAATGTTGGGTACTCAGCTAGAAAACATTCCTCTGAAGCTTGACTGATGATGTAGCAGTAAAGGAGCCATAGTAATTCTTTTTACTGAATTCATTATTACTTCTAGTAAGTTTGCTGCATTTTTTAAGTCCCCATGGAAATGTTTTGAGAGCTGAGTTCTAAGGTGAGGGGCATGCAAATATAGACAACAGAGCCTAAAACTGATGCAAATGCAAGGTCTCTTTCATTTTCTCTAAAGAAATCAGTAAGATAGATAGATGATAAATTAGATGGATAGATGATAAATAGTTAGATTAGATATATAGATAGATTAAACAGATAGATTAAATAAATAGATGGATGGATAGATAGATAGATATGTAGATAGATAAAGAGATTTATTGTAAGGAACTGGCTCATGCAACTATGGAGGCTGGCAAGTCCAAAATATGCAGGGTGGGCTGGCAGCCTAGAGACTCAGGAGGAGCCAGTGCTTCAGTTCCAGGTCAAAGACCATCAGGCTAAAGAACTAGGAAGAGCTGATGTTGCAGTTCAAGTCTAAAAGACATCCACTGGAGAATTCCTCTTGCTGGGGTAGGGAAATGTCAGCCTTTTTAAAAAAAGCTGATTGGACAAGGCCCACCCACATTATGGAAGATAAACTGCTTTACTCAAAGTCCTCCAATTTAAATGTTAATCCTTCAAAAACACCCTCACAGAAACACACAGAATAATATTTAGCCAAATATCTAGTCATCCCATGGCCCAGCCAAGTTGACACATAAAATTAACCATCACACATTACAATAACATGATGGAGAGTTGTGGGACTTGAATGGTCAGGAAGTCCTCTCTTGGGAGGTTATGTTCAAGATGAGATCTGGATGACAAGAAGTAAACACCCGTGATACAGTCTATGGAAATGAAGACATCTCTACGAAGGAAACAAAATGAGTCAAAGAACAAAACAAAGTCCTGTGTGATCAGAGCACTGGGGACAAGGACAAGGAATGGTACCACATAGGATGAGAGAAAGTTATACAGGCTGTGGTCTGCAACTTAAGTTTAATGTTGAGTGGGATGGAAAGCTTCTGCACGGTTCCAAGTGATGCACAGCCAATAAATCCATGAAATCAGCATCGGCCGCAGCAGAATTCTCCCACACAAGCTATTAGTATTGTTTGAAATGATGTTCCTCTACATATGATCAGTAACTAGCAGCCCACAGACATTTACTGAGTACCTAATATATGCCAATGACTATTTAATCATCAGGGAATCAAAGAATAATGAGACATCATCCCTACTCTCAGTACAGGCATGAAGAAATAATTTTACTTTATATTTATTCCCTATACAGAAATTCTCTTGTGATACAAAAGCCTCTGGAAGATGCATAGGATTACTAATTCTTGAGAGCTGTGATGACAAAACCAAAGATAGAATTATTAACAGCTCAAACATATTCTTTGCATTTATTAATGAGAATTGGAGTGCATTGTGTAAGGCAATGAATTTTATTTTCAGAATACCTATGAATATCTGAATAGGACAATAGAACATTTTCTCTACCAGAGTAATTTAAATTAAAACACACCCATAATGAACTAAGCTAAATCACAACAACAGCCTGAAACCTTAAGTAACAAATTCTGGCTTTAAATCAAACTGAAGCTTGCTCTCAGTTTTAAAAAAAGTCTCAGTTTAATGAATGTTATATTAATGAGAGACTCAAGTGGTTTAAAAACTTATTTTAGAGACATTGTCTTCTATAAAAATAATCTATCCAAATTATAAATAAATAAGTAAATTATAGACATGAGCATTTTACTGACTTCAATAAAGTACTAAAAATGCTTTTTATTTGTGATTGCCAGATCAGCACTTTCCTATTTCTGTGTATTACATATCTAAATTCCAAATCATCACAGGAGCAGGGCTTTAGCTTCACGTTCATAACATCTCCTGAATATTCATATAAATTGCCTCTAAAAATACTCTCATTAAAAAACACCTGAGTAATAGTCCTTATAAAGCACCTTAAAAATATGAACCTTTGTGTAAATGTTAAGTAGCATTTTTATTAGTGTTAAACATTAAACAATAGCAGAGGGAGTAATAATTTTAGATTTACGGCATGGCCTAGGAAGAAAAATATTTTCATAAGGAACATCAAAAGGCAGTAAAAGGAGATTCAAGGAAGCAAATCTGCATGATGATATGGCACAGAAAAAAGAGTATCAAAGAACACACCAGCCTGTATTGCAAGAATCTAGTCTGGTATAAAACTTTAATGCCAATAGCAATGATTAGAGTAGTGAGGGTCAAGAGGAAAGTCATTTAAGCTATTTGAGAATGGAGCCCAATAAAGAGTAACCTTCAGTTAGATTGTTAGTCACCAGTTTGGATAATGCTAGGCCAGTATTTGAGATTTCTTCTAGGACACAAGGAAGCATGCAGCAATTTGTCTCACTTTATCATCCTATAGTAAGAAATAACCTTGGAATTTTCTAATTAAAATGGATTAAGTTTCCCACTCTGCTATCCTGATTCAACTAGCAAAAATGCCTATTTTTTTGATAGTTATTTATACTGAGAGTGATTTCTGGCAGCTCTCACTTTGTGCCTGGACAACGACCCATTGGTGAGGGCCAACTCTTTTATCAATTCCAATCTGAGGAAGATCTTCCACTAGCCACTGTTATGGCGCTAAAATACAACACTGGAGTCAGGACATCTGGCTGCTGCTGCACTTCTGGTCTAGATTGGACCTAATGCAGTAGAATCCATTCAGGTCATTCAGGGAGTGAAGAAGGATAGGTCATCCCTCACTGCCATGCATGACCATTGTCTGTGCTCTCAAAATTACTGCCTTTTAAAAATCAAGAACATGGCCATATCATCAGAGCCCAAGTTCACCCTAGAGAAACTTATTCAGGTCAAGTTGAGGTATCCTCCAGCTCATGGACTCAGAGCCACCACTGTCTTTTCACAATGCAGCTCTGCACAGGAGGTAACGATTAAAAACCATCTATGTTGCTTTATAAAAACTTCAGGATATAAATTTTAGTTAGTTTAAATTGTTAGGCCAAGTGTAAAGTTAAAATTCTAAGGCTAACCACACACACACAACAAATGCACACAAAACCAACGAAAGTTGGATGCATCACATTCAATCCAGAAAATAAAAATAAATTTGAACTTAAAACATTTCCAAAAATCCAATGAAATTAAGATAAAGCAAAATCTGTAATAATAATAATAATAGTAATAAAAAGAATAATAAGTGTAAAATGGTCAACCCAATCAGATTTTTAAAACAAACAAAATATAAATGTGTGAAAAAGCACTGCAAGATTATCAAGCTGAACAAAAACCAAAATTTAGTTGAACAGTGTTTAGAAAAGACATAAGAAAGCAAAGCAATTGGAAGCAAAAGAAAAAGTTACTCAAAGCAAATAATAAATTTTTATAAAACTCTGAAGTTATAGACCTGTTGATAAAATGAACTAAAGATATATATATGAAGAAAAAATATATACATATATGAAGAAAAGATTAAGAAGCTCAGTGAACAAAAAGAGTTTACTAGTAATTGAAATCATAAGAACTAAGAACAAAGTACCACAATTTATAAAACAAAACATTAAAAGATTATTGTAATAGACAAAATCCCAGCAAATTTGATCAATGAAGTCTTGTATATACCCTAATTAGAATTAGCAAAAGTGTTCAGCAAGTTAAATGAACAAGATGAACCGACAATATTCAACTGCATTCCTAACACATTAGCAATAAATAATTAGTCAGTAAAATGTTCTTAGATATATCAACCAAAAATATGAAGTACTAAGGAATAAAAGTAGCAAAACATGTATAAAGACCTTCTATGGAGAATAATACAAAACATAATTGAAAGATTTAAAAATAAACAGAGAAATGTAGAGATACATTGCTTTTATAATATATAGGGGAATTTTCAATATCATAAGAATGTCTATTTTTCCTCCATAAATTCAAAGTTGTCCCATCAAAATCACAAAATGATCATCTATATAACATGAAGCTCTGATTCAGTTATCTATATAAAAAAGTAAAGATCCAAAATGTTTAAACCTATCCTCTTAATTTTAATCAGGGATATGACTTCTAAAATGTATAGTTTTGGGCAATTATTCAGGTTTCTTTGTATATCAGTATATAAGTTATTTTTGTTAAAAATCACCACATATTTTAAAAGCATACATGTTTTCTCTCTGTAATATAAATTGTTTATCATTTAAATAGAACTTTTTATGGCAAAGTAAGCTGTTGTTCTAAGGATGGAGTCCAATTCCAGACTCACTGGGCCCACAGGAAGATGAACAATGCAGTCCCTAAGTGACAAAACTACTAGAGACAAATTATTCTTAAATGTACTTGTGAAGATCTTCTCAGTCAAGGCAATTTTGAAAAAGAATAAATGAGAAAATCTATCTAAAAAAAATCAAGATTCAGTCTAAACTTAAATAAATAAGTAGTTTTAGAACAATTGTATACAATGGAATGGGCATTGGAATTAAACAGAAACTCTAGAAACATATCTAAATATAGATGTTTATATATATACATATATACATACATATATGTCAGAGATGGCATTGCAAATCAGGATAAAAGATGTACTCATCAATAAATGACACTGGAAAAACTAGTGTCCCTTATCAAAAAAAAAATTTTAAAAACCCACCACCACCCTGGCTGGAAGGCTATCGTTGTCTTTGACTCCAGAAAACAGACCGCATTGTACTGGCCCCAAAGGACCACCTAGTGTAGGCTGTGGCTGAGCAAAGTTGATCCGAGAAAGCCAGGAGTGGGGGTAAGTAAGCACCCTGATTTTGAATTTTATGAATCCAGTAATCACCAAAAAGAAACACGTTGCCTTGCTTTGGGCGGGGGGAGGACTTCAAGACACCTGGAAATGTGTAGGTTAGAATAAATTCCATCTCAAGTTAATAAAAAAAAAAAGTTACTTCTTCATGCCAGATTTAAAATCCATTTTGGAGGAGTAATGACCTATATGTTTCAAAAAAAAAAAGTCTGAAACTTTTTTAGAATAAAACATTGAAGTATTTCTAATATCAGAGTAAGGAAAAATGTGTTAATTGAAACATAGAAAGCACAAAGGACATGATAAACGACAGATAAATATATTTCTGCTATTTATACCCTCCCCATGCCAACTTTCCTCTCAGTTCTTCAAGTTCACACCCACATCCCATCCTCTGGATGTGCTGATCTCATTGCCCAGAATGTCCATTAAACCCTGCTCCCAGACTTTATCTCCATTAACTCCAGCTCATCCTTCAGATGTTGGCTCAAATGCCCAATTTTGTCAAAAAAATCTTTCTTGACATCCCAGCCTAAGAGTCATTTAACTTCCCCTATTCCCAGGTTGTGAACTCCTAGGATCTTTTTTTCTTAATGTTCATCACTGTTCACAGTTACATGTTCATTTGTGTGGTGTCATGCAGTACGTCTTCACCCCATGCTTATTGATATATCTCCAAAACCTAAAACAATGCCTAGGACAAAGAAGGCATCCCATAAATATTTGCAGAATAAACAATAAAAGAAACTGATATCAGTGGAAAGGTGAGGAGAGGAGTGGAAGTGTCTTCATAAAACTTTTGTATAAAGTTGGAATGTATGCTAGAACTTAGTTAACATACAGGGTCTGGACATGTGAGAAGTGTGGACAGTGTTTCCAAAATGTCAGAAAACCTTAGTGCTTTTCCCACTAATAACACTGGTTGTAATCACTCCATCCTTTAAACCACCATCGCTGTCTATTTGTAATTCACTTTGGGGTAGATTCCATGCTCCATTTATCTGTGTGATCATTTCTTTATTCATTTACTTGAGCCTGGTAGACTAGGTCTCTTCTTTCATGGAGATTTCATTCTTATTATGGGGAATGAAGGGCAGAAAAATAAAACTTTAATAAGAAAATATCAAAGTTCAGGTGATGATGGAAAAGTGCTTAAATAATCCATACAAATAAAACATAGAATATTGTCCTTGATAGAGAACAGATCGCATTGGATAGCCACATACAGCTTCACTGAGGGGGTGACATTAAGCTGTTATTAACATGTAATCTCTAAGCTCCTAATGTATTGTGGTAGTTTATAATGCTAGTAGCTGCTTGATAATTGTGTATTAGATTTAATCGAATATTTATAAATCACTTAAAATCCTGATAGCCCCCTGTAGCTTTCTGTCACTAATCTAGGTGAGGAGATAAAGAATTATATCTTAACAGTGAAATAACTTTTTACTAGTTATTAAAACTGTAATCATAGGGAGAAGAATGCCAACATGACCTACTTTTGGTTGTCCATCTTATGAAATATAAGTAGTGACCCTCATTTCCACTCCCAGACTCTGCTGAATTTTCTTTTACTGCTACTGTCTATATTCTACAAAGTATACCCTCAAAACTAAAATTAATTTTTCCTATTTAACTCCCCAGTCAAGAGCCTGCACTCAGTTACTTTTGTTGATTTTTTTGGTATATTTTCTAGCTAATATATAAATATACCACTCCTTTGGTGTGAATGCTCATGACTGACAGAGCTAAAGCACAACTAAAACAATTGTTAAGATATGTTCTCTAGCTCATTGGAGAGACGTGCTCCCGATGTTAGTTTTCTATGCTGCATAACAAATTCCCACGAATTTAATGGCTTAAAATAACACATATTTACACCCTCAGCTCCTGAGGGCAGGAATTCTGATCATGGTTTAACTGAGTTCCCTGCAAGGCTGCAAGCAAAGGTATGGTCAGGAGTGGTACTTATCTGAAGGCTCAACTGGGGATGGGTCAGGTTGTTGGCAAAGTTCACTACCTTGAGGCTGGAGAATTCATGGTAATTTGCTTCTTTGAAGCCAACAATGGAGGCATAGATTCTAGAGTGAGTCTGTTAGCTAGACAGAGTTTTCTCTGACACAAAATAATTATGAAAGTGACATACCATCACCTTTGTCATATCCCATCAGTTAGAAGCAAGTCACAGACCCTCCCCACCATGTTTCAGGGAGGGAATTACAGAAAACTGTGGATATTAGGAGTTAATGATCATGAAGGACATCTTAAAATCTGTCCACCACAGTACTTTCTAAGTTCTGTGCTTTTAGAGTAATCTTTCATACATGGTAAATGTTGTGCTAAAGGTCTTCATCACGTATACTATTTTTAATAAATATAGCAATTGTAAGATACCACTATTGAGGTAGGGCTATTGTCATACTTCATTTAATGTAATTTTGAACAACATAGTGAGGTAAGCAGTAGCAGCAGTAACCTAACTATTTTATGCCTGAGGAAATAGAAGTGCTGAGCAATTATCTACACTCAAGATCACATAATCTGTAATTAACAGAGCTGGAATCTCAACATTAGTTTTCTAATAGTAATTCCAGTGCTCCAATTTACCACTTTGCTTCACTGGGAAATGCACTGTCAAAGATTGGCTTCCTCAAACTCATCAAAATAGATTTAACTCCAGGAAACAAAGAAAACTATTTACTGCCTCCAAAGTTTAATATCTTTTTAACACTTAATGTTTGGAGGAAATTAATGATGCTTTATTCCAGCCATACAGAGAAAAGAGTATAATTTTCTTCTTAGCATTTTGAGGTACTAGCTTTTTCTATTCCACATACTCCCACCCTACTCCTGGCTTGTCTTAGTGAGCTGTGTTATATCTCTCTCTCTCACAAGAAGTTGAATGAATTCTCTTCCCCAATAAATGCCATGAAAAAAATCTCTGTGTCCATGGCTGACTCATAGCTTAATGATCCAGTTCTCCTCTTTCCACTGTATAATTATGATATTTAAGGGATAGACAGCTTTTCTTTTGAAGATTTAAATTTACTAAACAAAACAAACATGCTTTAAGCCACTTTATACAGGATTCTTCACACACATACACACACACACACACACATATCACAAGTAATGATCTCTGTGCAATTAACTACATTTTACTCAACATGAAGAAGTATATGAATTTTTTATTTGATATTCAGAGTCAGTCATTTAGCTTTTAATTTCCATAGGGTATTTCTAGTATTTATCCTTGTTTGTTTAATATGTCCTGGTTCGAATGTTTGTCAGATTATCTTCTGTTGCTTTCAAGAGCTTTACTGGAGCAAAGCACAGGACAGAGATTTATTTTGGAGAGCATGGAGTGTGGAGGAGTTGAGCTTATGGGAAAAGCAGCAGACTTTATTGAAACATTTTGGTACATTTGAGGATGTGAACAGAGCCGATAGAGACAGTGTGAGCAGTAAACGTGTCAATAGGAGAATAGGGAAAGAGAGAACAAAATACAAAGATTTTACTAAAATTGCACTCTTCCCATTTAAAAATTTTGCTCAAGACAATTAAAAAGTAATATATTTAGACAATATGGTTCTGAAAACTGTTGCAAAATTTGATAAAGTTTAAGAATTCCAAAAAATCCATGGGATTTAGAGTGGAGGGCTGTATTTGAGGTTATTAGGTTTGTTCAAAGTAATCATAATTCACACCCATCTGAAAAAAACACAAATTAATTTTATTTCTTACTTGGACAAGGAAGAATGGCTAGCAAATATAGTTTTCTTGCTAAACAAAGAAGCAGGGCTGTTACAGCATTGGGAAGAAGTGTGGACTTTATGTTAAATGTAAATGGAGCACCATTTTGATTAGATATAAACAAAGGGGAAAAATTCTGAGCACAGGGTTAGCATCAAGTTTACCTTCAATAGCCTGTTTCTTAGGAAGTTACAGCATTAAGATAAATGTGCAAAGTTGGGTCTGCTGTGTTTGCTGTGAAAACCATGAGCTCCAGAATTAAACCTGGACTGGAGATGCAGAGCTAGAACAAAACTAAATATGAGTGGGAAGACAACATGACCTACAAAGCTCAGATCCTCTAAGTCAGCGTGGAATTCTCCACTGTTGGATTTGAAAAGATCAATACTCTTAAGTTGAAATTTTAGGGAAAAAAATTATCTTGCAATTAACATTTCCTATATTACAAACTAAATGGGATCTCAGAGAGTCAAGGAGGTTAAATAAGGAGAAAAACTGTTAAAGGAAAAAAATTAACATCTAAAATCTACCAGAAAGGAAAAAAAAAGTGTGTGTGTTTATTTTTTTGATGAAGAAATGAGTTTCAAGTCGACTTCACATACCAAAGAGCCACTCCAAGACAAGAAATCTTCTGTAGTTTGATGATATATCCAAGAATTGATCATGTAAAAATTGCAAAAGTCCTGAATGAAATGTGAAAGAATTGTAGGTGACAATAAAAAAGATTTTAGCATTTCATCTGGCTTCCAAAACATATATCAATTTTTACAAATAGTCCATAACCAAATGATGTAAAAGTCTAAATTAATTAAAAAGAACAAACAGGATCTTTGATGTCAGATATTCTTTATTACTAGAAAACATAAACATTGAAAATAGAAAGGCCTATCATATGCTTGACAGAAAGACAAGTGACAATCCTTCCAAAATTAATATAGAATTTTAATATGATTATAATTGAGTCCCAATATTTATGGTGGAAAAGGAAATGGGAAATTGGATAAAATCAACATAAAGTAAATGTGAACAAAATAAATGTTTAAATATAGACAAGAACATTATAAAAATAAAATAATCATAAGTACTTTGCCTTACCAATTGTTAAAATATACTATAAAGTTACTGTAATCAAGAGTATGAGGTTGTAACTGATTCACTTTGCTGTACAACAGAAACTAACACAACACTGTAAATCAACTATACTCCAAAAAATTTTAATTAAAAAAAGTATGAGATTATTACAGAAATAATCAACTAAATTAGTAGAACAGAGTAGAAAATCCAGAAATAGAAGCAAATATTTTTGCGAATTCATTTTATTAAAAAGTTTGAACTTCAATTCAGTGAGACAAATGAATGTTAATTTAATAAATAGTGTTACTAAAACTGGCTATCTAGAATAAAATAATGTAGGCTATTACTACAAAATAAATTATAAACTCCAATATTAAATGAATAAAATAAATAAATAAAAGATTTGTATGTAGTTAGGCCAAAACAAGCTAAGGATAAGCATATCTGTTCTATGTCAGAAAAAAATCAGAAAGAAATATATTTGGCTACGAAATTAATTATGTGGCATGCTATAATATATCATAGACAATATCAAATGCATCTGAGAGAATGGGGAAAATAGCAAGACAAATAAGATAAATTATCTATAATATAGTACATTAGTTATAAACTGATGACTAAAGGTCAAAAAAACTAATGAAAATGGGTACAAGACTGAGCGAACATCACAAAAGAGCCAAGCCAATAACCAATGAATAACTGAAATCAGGTTCAAAGTCAATAGCCAATACAGAAAACAACACTTAACAAAAATAATCTATTAATCACCTATCAGATTAATAAAAATTAAAAAGAGTAATAATAACTACTGATGTTTGAGATGAAATAGAAGCTAATATTTCATAGAAAATTTTTGTTAATAAATTTAGTCTTTTTGGAAAGCAAACTGGCAATATGCATTTCAATTAAAAATGTCATGTCTCTTCCACAGAATTATAAGCACATGGACCTTAGGATATTTGTTGCAGAAGCTTTCTTGTAACATCTTTTGTATAGTTACAAAACATTAGAAGCTAAGCATATCCCATCAATTGTGGAATAGTTGGAACAAATTGAGGTTCAGCAACATCATTAAATGAAATTGGTTATCTTTGTATCCGTTGATTTAAAGATGCATGGCTGAAAGCAGAAAGCAAGGAAGCAGTGTATATAACGTGACCTCACATAGAATAAAATGACCAAAATTTTCTACGGTCTGTATGATAGGAGACGAGAGAAGGCTACGAAAATATTTATAAAGATTGTTATCTTAGAGAGGTGTTCGGGAGAAAGTTCAAAGAAAAGAAAATCTTTAAAATCTACAAAATTGGGCTTCCCTGGTGGCGCAGTGGTTGAGAGTCCGCCTACTGATGCAGGGGACACGGGTTCGTGCCCCGGTCCGGGAAGATCCCACATGCCGCGGAGCGGCTGGGCCGTGAGCCATGGCCGCTGAGCCTGTGCGTCCAGAGCCTGTACTCCACAACGGGAGAGGCCACAACAGTGAGAGGCCCGCGTGCCACCAAAAAAAAAAAAAAACAAAAAAAAACCAAAAAAAAAACACATTACAAAATTGATTATATTCATAAAATAGATGATAATATGATGTGATATATATGTGTATCCATAGAAAACATATGAAATGTGAATTTAAAAATATTATTGGTGTTTATATCAGAGTGGTAGAATATGTTTTGGATTATGTATTTAATTATTATTTTTTATATTATTTAAATGCTTCATTGTGAGGATGACAAGGGGAAAAAGAAATGGTAATTATACAAAAACAAATAGAATTTTTATAACCCACAGATGTAGTTCAGAAAAATATATAGACTCTCTACATAAGAGATACCAAGTCTTATGAGGTACTTAACCTTTAATGCAGCATTTCTTCCTACAAGTAGAAACACTTTCAAATGCCATGTCTTTATTTTCCAGACAAACTGCCTTTTGGGTTTTCATCTCCTGTTACTGGCAGGGAGGAAGCTTGTCTTTTTCAGGGCTGCAGGTTAGTTACCAGATCAGCAAGAAGGCTGCCTGTAGCTGTATACATTTCCATAGCTTTTTTTGGTCTTACACCTCAGTCTACACCTCTGAGACCAAACACCCACGGATGAGAGAGTTTTCTATTTTTCATGAATTATTAATTACCTTTTCAGAAAAGTCTGACAGCTCCCAAAATGATACGCACTCACAGAGACACAGTTTTGTTTTTCCTTTTATGTTCAGAATTAAAGTCCTTGATGGCTAAAGTTAAAATCTTGTCCTAACCTAGCAATCACAAAAAATAAACGATATAACTTTTAAACTAATAATATATAACCCAAGTACTGACACATTCATTTTCTGTGTTATTTTCTTTTGTCTCATGGGAATACTAATATTTCATGAGATATGGGCAGCTGACATACCTAAATATATAGATAGTACAAAATAAATTATTTTGCTTTATTGTAAAAAATAAGTTCTTTCTAATCTAAGCTATTGAATTGAGACCAAAAATAACATTTTAGTGTTTTGTCTTGCTTCAGTATTAGATTATTCTCAGTTTAGATGTTTGTTTTCTTTAAGCATAGGAGAGGTTTTTTTTTCTCTTGACAAGTCAGACTCCAGAATACAAAGCAACTTTTAATTTATCTTAAGCTGAGTATTATTATCCTGATTTAGTATCAAAGTAATTAATGGTAACAACTGTGCATAATATCCAGCTAATAAATGTTATTCCTTGTAAGCCACAGAGGAGTAAAATCTAACATGTTCCAAGGTTAAAGGAGACAGAGAAATAAAGACCAATATGGAAAAATTTACTACTGCACTTGTAAGAAGTGACATGGATATGACTCCTGTCTCTCCTCCCTTACTTCAAATACAAAGTAATTGCTGGTGCTTTGTATCTTTTTTTTTTTTAATTCTGTAAACCTCCCTTTTATAGAAAATATAAATACAATCAAGGAGGATAAGCATCTGTGTCACAAATAGTTTGGGTTGCTTACTGAGGATCTTGTTTTTCTATTTAACAATATATAAATTATAAAGACATTGCAACCCTGTTGATTATTTAAAACATATGAGTACTATATTGAAAAAGCTTCTTAGCTTCCTGCTGTATAAGCCTGAATTATAGTTGCAAAAATCGAACTCCAATTTGATTCAAACTTTATATGTTTTAAGCCATTTTAAAATATAACAGAGTCTTTTGCATAAATGTCACTAAAGTGGTTCTCTCTGTCTCTCCCTAACACAGACTTAAACACATGCACACACTTACCCTGTGGTTCCCAGCAAACTCACTCCTCAGATTTTCGAGGCTATTAAAACTCTATCGAAGTTGGAACAGTCTGATCTGAATTACTCCTTATGGTTCCTAAAGCCCCAACAAGGCTTCAGAGTTTACTTCAGGTTTCCTAGAATGTCCTCAGTCACATATCCTCCAAACCAGAGATAATCGTTCCTTCTTTTTCACTCCATTCTGTATGACTTGGCACATACCACTTTGTTATATGTGTTGCAAACATTTGCTTACATTGAGCTTATCCTGTGAAAAAGGTTTCCCAGATTAATTATCTATGTATCTCTAGTATTTAAATCCAAGAGCACCTTCCATGCAGAAGCCAGTCGATTAACATTTGCTGCATTTAGTTGAAGTCTAATATCTGAATTCACAGGGAAAAAAAGAACAATAACAAAGGCTTTCAGTCCTCGTCTTTCCCTCGTTAATAAAGTTTCCAAAATACGTGGAATGTGTACTTCCGAATATTTCTTTAAAAATGGTATCTAGTGCTCTCTCCTCTCTTAGTGATCTGTCTATTAACACATGGAATAATTTAGATGAAATTAAACTGTTTGCCTTGTTGAGCATCATTTACCATGTGTAGCTTTAAGCAAGATGAACACTTTTCCAAAGGAACTACTTTAAAAAATTCTCTAGAGTAAATCAAGAAGAGTCCCTTAGTCCTTTATGTGACAGAATGACAGATTCACTGAGTGCATCACTGTTTTTTTAGTGGGAAATTATTTCAGTTTCCCAGTCATCTAGGTTCTAAATCTAAAGATACTTGCACTGAAATTACTTTACAAAAATGCCAGACTTTCCTTGTGAGTTTTGGCACAATGGTTAGCACTGCCTGCCATGCATACATTGAATATATAACTTAAGAGGTTTTAAACTGTAGTGACTTGTCTGGACTTTTGAAACAATCTTTCTATTTATACTTGCAACCCCTCTCCCCCCAAAAAAGTTTAATAAAGAACAATCTGCCCTTAAGAATAGACATGCTGAACTTAGTACTCATTTAAGGGTAATACATTTACCCAATGAATATTTAATGAGAATCTATTATGTGCCAGGCACCATATTACACGGCAATACAGATTCAAACAGGATTTTATCTGCAAACTCATGGAGCTTAGGCACAAGGAGGAGGGGACAGACCATAAACCAGAGCATAGAGCTGTGTAATATTTCAAATATTTGTAACATTTCAAATTTTAAAATTGAAATAAAAATCAGTGCTTTGGAGCACTGACTATAAGGATTAGTGAGTGGCTGGTGGGGAGTAGCATTTTCAGTAAGTTTGCTCAAGGAATTCTCTGAAGATGGGGTATTTCAGGAGAGAATGGAATTTAAAATTCAGACACAGGAGGAGAAGCCAGCGGAGGAGATTGGGATACAGAAACTTGTGATGTAGGAGGGAAATAAGGAAATCAAAAGTTACTTGGTGAAAGTATATAAATGTTGTTTTTTAAAGACTTTTAATTATCTCAGTTCTTAATTTTAACTATTAACAAATAGCCAAGAATCACCAGATATTTGATGAAAGTCTCCAATTAAAAGAGAAATACTAAACTAAACAGAAAAAGGGAGAAAATAGAGCACATCCAGATGATACCAGAAGTCCTCAGAAAAATCAGTTGGTGTTCTCACAGTTTAGATATTGCATCTAAATGATATATACAAGCATTTCAGAACTATTTGATTTATAAACTATGAGCATGTATTACATTAACAAAGATGATTAATTAAGAAATTCCTTTTGTATAATATACCAATAATCAGGCAGTCTTGACTTGTTACTTTTTTTTTTTTTTTGCGGTACGCGGGCCTCTCACTGTTGTGGCCTCTCCCGTTGCGGAGCACAGGCTCCGGACGCGCAGGCTCAGCGGCCATGGCTCACGGGCCCAGCCGCTCCGCGGCATGTGGGATCTTCCCGGACCGGGGCACGAACCCGTGTCCCCTGCATCGGTAGGCGGACTCTCAACCACTGCGCCACCAGGGAAGCCCACATTTTTTAATGATAAATTGTGACAGAAAGATGAGAAATAAAACAAAATGGTTCTGAATAATTTTTTTGATAAAGGGATTTCTCTGATTTATAAACTAATGTACTATGACTCCAAGTACCAGTAAAAACAATATACACTGACATAAAAAAAATAAAGTCAGAGGTAAAGTGGGTTTCCTGAGGGTCAGCTTAATCCCATGTTTCTGCTTTCTTTGAACTGCTGTTGCCTTGAATGTGCCTTCCTCTCTGTGATCCCTTCTTCTATGGGCTGTTTCCTTCATGTGAAAAATGATTGAAACATTATCTGTGTTGACATTTATTATTTACAGAATCCAGAGGAAAAGAGTTTTGGAAACTCTCTCATAAGAATTTAAAAGTATGGAGGGCTTCCCTGGTGGCGCAGTGGTTGAGAGTCCGCCTGCCGATGCAGGGGACATGGGTTCGTGCCCCGGTCCGGGAAGATCCCACATGCTGCGGAGCGGCTGGGCCCGTAAGCCATGGCCACTGAGCCTGCGCGTCCGCAACGGGAGAGGCCACAACAGTGAGAGGCCCGCATACCGGAAAAAAAAATAAAAATAAATAAATAAATAAATAAAAGTATGGAATAACTTTCCCCAAATCTCCAGCAAATCTCTAATAATAACTCAATTGCTCAATGGGTAAGGAGCTCACTACTAAACTAATCTCTTGGAAGGGGACTGGAATTACCCTTAGCTCACTCACCACCTGAAGCTGAGGGTAGACTCAGGTTTCCCTAAGTCACAAGGCTGTATGGAGAGAGGTCCTCCTAGGAATGAAGGAAGTGGGGATGAACACTGAAAAGTCAACCTGGGCTGTCCATTACAGCCTGTCCACTACCCTGAGACATTCTTTATGTACAAAGAATTTCAAGTATATGTTACTACAGTCCTAGCACAAAGTGGTTACTTAAAAAGTACCAGCTCAATAATCAAATGGATAAATGGCAGGCATGATAGGAAAGCTACATCTAAGAATTGGTAAAAATGATATTAGAAGAAAACAACATTCTAAAAATTTATACCTGAATGTAAGTTCAGTCTACCACACCGACATGTTTGCACTTGTAGAGACTTTATTGCATTCTGTAGGATGGAATCCTTAATCCTCCCGGTGGCCTATTCTGCATAGTGGGAGAGACTACAGAATGGGAGAATTTCTGCTGGTTTCATTTAGTCTGACTTTTTTAGATAGCTATATTAGTATTCCAAGTTAATGTGAGGTTTTATAAAGCTAGTAAACACCCTCTTAAATGCCTCTCTAATGCTCAGAAGTGGCAATTTTAAATCAAATAAGGTTTTTTTCCTTTTTGTCTTTCTTTCCCTGAGTTTTCTACATTATAAGACAGAATTAATAAGAAGTTGACTTTCATTCAGATGGCTGACTGTGTGAAATTCCTTTGTGCTGTATTTTTATTTCTAGTGTTTATAAGACATTTAAAGCACCTTTGCTTTGTTGATAGATGCTGAACACCAGTAATTATACTACATGAGCTAATAAGGCAACTAGAGCGTGTTTACCCTGCCCGTCAATTTTCTGTTCAGCCAAATATCTCAAAACCAGTTAACGAGGAAGATCAGTGTGAAATGCTTGCTTAATTGTGTATACAGTATTCTCTAAAGCTAACCAATGACTTTAATTAACAAACTGAGGTTAGCATTGTTCATTTCACTCTCTTTTGCAGCCTTCTGCAACTGCTTTCCCCAAAGCTAGGCTTTCTCTTGTAGAGAAGCTTCATTGGGTTTACAATAAGCAGACAGAATTGTCAAACCATGGAAGAAATTATGAAGATTTGGGTTTAACCTAAACCTGAGTAGTGCCACAAAGAATAAAACAATTTTAGCATGTTATTTTTCTTTTCAGGGTGCTTTAAGAATGTGTGAATAGGAAAATGGAACTTTATGTCTTCATACCATGGATTGGGGGATGTACTAGAATGTAAACAAAATGCTAGGTATTGTACATAACCAGCATCCAGTGACAGGAATGTACTTTGCAAACCTTAAATAAGCTATGTCATTATCTTGCACATTATCTCCATAACTTAAAATACACTTTGAACATAGTTTAGATATTTCCAGTGGTTGAAACCTATCATTAAAAAGAGAAGGGATGGCATTAATACCCTTTAATCTGAGTAGACTTTTGAGGGGAGAAGTTAAAAAGATAAATTCAGATTTGTTTTTCACTTTTTCTGTAAAACCTAACCTTTAAGACTAACTAAAGACAGAAGGCAGTGGTAAAGAAAGAGAGGAAAATAAGTTAAATCTCCTGGTTCTGGGAAAATTGGGCTGCTACATGTAAAAGAATGAAATTAGAACATTTTCTCATACTATATATAGAAATAAACTCAAAATGGATTAAAGACCTAAATATAACACTGGAAACCATAAAACTCCTAGAAGAGAACATAGGCAAAACACTCTTTGACATAAATTGTAGCAATATATTTTTGAATCTGTCCCTAAGGCAAAAGAAATAAAACAAAAAATAAACAAATGGGACCTACTTTTGTACAGCAAAGGCAACCACCCAAGAAACAAAAAGACAACGTGCTGAACAGGAGAAAATATTTGCAAATGATATGCCAGGTAAAGGATTAATATCCAAAGTATATAAACAGCTCATACAACTCAACAGCAAAAAAACCCCCAAAGAACTTGATTAAAAAATGGGCAGAGGACCTGACTGGATATTTTTCCAAAGAAACCATATAGATAGCTAGCAGACACATGAAAAGGTCAACATCAATAATTATTATTGAAATGCAAATGAGATATCACAATGAGATATCACCTCACATCTGTCAGAATGGCTAACATCAAAAAGTCTACAAATAAAAATTGTTGGCGAGGATGTGAAGAAAAGGGAACCCAAGTACACTGTTGGTGGGAATGTAAATTGGTGCAGCCACTGTGGAAAACAGTATGGAGGTTCCTCAAAAAACTAAAAATAGAACTATCATGTGACTCAGAAATTCCACTCCTTGGCATATATTTTTTAAAAAACAAAACACTAACTTGAAAAGATACATGGAAACTCATTGTTCATAGCAGCATTATTTACAATAGCCAAGAAGATATGGAAGCAACCTAAGTGTCCATCAACAGATGGAGGTACCATCTGCATGGAACTTCTCACCAAGCAGGGCTGGAGCAGTGCCTACTCAGTAGAGTCAGTGATCATGCAGATCAGTGCCACACTGGTGAAGGGAAAAGCACGTGTGCAGTTTGGAGCCAACAAATCTCAATACAGCCTGACAAGAGCACAGCAGTCCTACATGTCCTCGGTGCAGATCCACCATAAAAACAGCTGGTACACTCCCCTGAAGCAAGATGGCTAACCCTGGAGTGCCATCCCCTTCTTCCTTCCCTAGGCACCACTGGACAAATTACCTTTGAGCTGTATTTGGATCTCACACTGCCTCTGTGGTTCCCTCCCTCATTTTTCCTGGATAGCTCTGTGTATTGCAGGACAATGATGGCTATTCTAAATGCTAAGGGAAAAAAAACGAACAGAACTGTTTCAAGTACTCAAGACTGACCTACAGACCAACGAACCATGTGGCTGGAACCCTTGTTAGCAGGCATTCTTATAAAAGAAACTTTTGAGCCTCCTTATATTGCTGGAAACTCAGCTGTGCTCCAGACTAGAGCCTCCTTACCTATGCTATGGATTTTTGCTTTATTTTCTCTTATTTCACGTACACTGCTTTTTTTGGTTACAGTGTATGATGGATGTGTATGAAAAAAATGTATCTTTGGGAAAACAATTACAGTTTGTTAATTTGAAAAAATATATATACACACAACATTCTATATATATATATATATACATACACAATGAAATATTACTCAGCTATAAAAAGAATGAAATTCTGCCACTCACAACAATGTGGATGGACCTAGAGAGATTATTATGCTTACTGAAATAAGTCAAGAAAGGCAAATACTGTTTGTCAGCGGTCCCCAACTTTTTGGCACCAGGGACAGGTTTTGTGGAAGACAATTTTTCCATGGACCAGGGTGGTGGGGGGATGGTTTCGGGATGATTCAAGTGCATTAAGTTTATTTTGCACTTTATTTCTATTATTATTACATTGTAACATATAATGAAATAATTATACAACTCACCATAATGCAGAATCAGTGGGAGCCCTGAGCTTGTTTTCACTTGCCACTCACTGATAGGGTTTTGATATAAGTCTGCAAGCAACTGATTTATTATGGTCTCTGTGCAGTCAAACTTCTCTGCTAATGATAATCTGTATTTGCAGCCCCTCCCCAGCGCTAGCATCACCGCCTCAGCTCCACCTCAGATCACGAGGCATTAGATTCTCACAAGGAGCGCGCAACCTAGATCCCTCGCATGCGCAGTTCACAGTAGGGTTCGCGCTCCTATGAGAATCTAATGCAGCCGCTGATCTGACAGGAGGCGGAGCTCAGGCGGTAATGCAAGTGAAGGGGAGCAGCTGTAAATACAGATGAAGCTTCACTCGCTCACCCGCCGCTCACCTCCTGCTGTGAGGCCCAGGGTTGGGAGGGGGGGGTGGGTTGGGGATCACTGCTGTATGTTATCACTTATGTGTGGAATCTAAAAAATAAAACAAATGAATGTATATAACAAAACAGAAACAGGCTCATAAATCTAGAAAACAAACTAGCGGTTACCAGTGGGGAGAAGGAGGGGAGGAGAAGCAAGATAAGGGTATGGGATTAAGAGATACAAACTACTATGTAAAAATAAATAAGATACAAAGGTGTAATGTATAGCACAGGGAAAAGAGCCAATACTTTATAATTTTAAATGGAGTATAATCTATAAAAAATATTGAATCACTATGCTGTACACCTGAAACTAGTATAATATAGTAAATCAATTATACTTTAATTAAAACAAAAAATGATGAATAAAGTCAGAGGATCTAACGTCAAAAAAAGTTAAATCTTACTAAAATCAAACTGCATGAAGTAAGTTATTTTTAAAAATTAAAAACATTCTGTACAGAATTAGTCTTTCATATTCACAACTAAGCATGTTGTATTCTCTTCACAATACGTTTTATAAACCCAGTTAGGGTTATTCAACTTCCACTACAAGCTCCTTCCATCTCTGGTTATAATGAGGAGAAATTGTGATGCCTTGAATGCACTCTAGAGAAAGAGATTAAAATATTCCACTATCATCATTGTACTAACCGAACAAACCCAGTTTCATTTTTATTACTTCTTCCAATGTGCCAGGAAGGCTTAACAAAACAGTATAATTAAATTATTGTGAAATTCTTTCATTTATTTACAGAGAAACAAAATATTATGTAGAAAGCATTAAGCAGGATACAAAAAAAGGGATACATCACATTCCTATTTGTCTCATGAGAAAAGAAGGGGAAAGTTTTCTCTAAAATTTTATCTCTATTGTTTTACATATTTTCTGGCAATTTGAAACAGGAAGTTAAAAATAGTAATCTTTGTGTTAAATCTAGAATGTCTATATTCTTACGATTATGTGGTATTCATTAAAATTCTATTTTACTTGTTTTTATTCTCTATCTCAAAAAACCCTTGTTTATTGCACTTAATACCTCTATAAACTAGTTGGCTGAAAAGTGACAATGTAGGGGATGATTTTACTTACAACGTACAACTGACCTTCACTACCTGCTTCCCAATAAGGGAGAGTATGGTTTTGGAGTCAGACACTGGCTTGAATTCAATTTCTTCTTGTTAACTATATAATTTTATGTGAGTTACTCTTCCAAGCTTCAATTTCCTCATATCCTTAGGATAATAATAACGAAAAGTTTCACCTCAGAATTTTGTTTCTTGAGATGGTGATTCTTAGAGCAGTGTTTATTTTATTGTATACACAAACCAAATATTACCTATCATTTTGTTTTTATTGCTTTCATCATCATTGTTACTGATTCAGAATGAATACTGAAGTCACACTCCCTTTCACAGCAGAATTCTAAATCACAAGAAATAAATGCAAAACCAATGATAACTAAGAACCTGAGATGTGTAGCTGTATAGATGTGTTTCTTAATCCCATGGGCTTAACATAAACAAATGTCTGCAAGGCAGAATAGTCTCATATTGTCAATCTTGGACTATTGTATTAAAAAGTACCATATATAAAAAGAGTTCAAAATCCATGGGTTTGTTCTAGTTCTTTCCTCCATGATAAAATAAACTTCAGATCTCAGAACTAGTCTTACTAGCTCTTTTACAAAATTTTATTTTAATTACTAAATCTCTAGAACAGCAGATCATTTTTTATGGATTAGCTCCAAGAGAGCTATGAGCTCACTGAAATGAATGCAAATATTGTTAAGTATAGCTTCTTACATTGTCTCCTAGAGATGCACTTGTCTTTATCTCATTCTTTCTTCAAGTTTTTCACTAGAGCCAGAGCAATTTTTAAAAATGAAAACTGCATTGGTTCAATAATACCACCAGTACATCTGATTGAGTAAATAATATTAATATTCTCTTAATTTTTAGGATAAATATCAAAATTCTTAACTTGAAGGCTCTAAATTGTTTGAATTTTACCTACCAAAGTAGTCACATTTGTCTCTTCACTTTCTAAAATATTCCTCTCCCTGTCACAGGACCTTAATACATGCTGGTCTTTCTGCCAAGATGCTGGCTCCTCTGATCCCCAACACACTCTAGTTCATTCTTCAGATCTCAGGAAATATTTTCCTATCTTCCTTGATTAGTGTAGACACTCCTATCATACCCTCTCATAGGACCATGTAGCTCCCATGTAATTTTTATAACAGTTCAGTTTTAAATTTACTTATGTACTAATCCCATTAATTTCTACCTCCTACTCCATACTATAAACTCCTTTTTGGAAGTATTTGGTCTACATCTGTTCACTTTTGAATTATCACCGTTTAGCACAATGCCTGCCAAAATAGATACTTATTAAATGAGTGCATGAATAAACAAAGGAATGAAAAAGTTAAAAACATTTATATCTCCAATGCTTATCATATTGTATTGTCATCTTAAAGGCAGAAGATTTTCCTTATTAATCTTTGAGGTCTCAGTTGTCTCACCTAATGTCTAATACACAAAAATCAATCAAGAAATCTGTTGAATAAAAGCATAAATAAAGTCTAGCACAGTGCTGACCACAGAGTATTCTTTTAATAAATGATAACTGATACTACTCTCATTATTACCTATGACTTTGTGGTAAACTATCATTCAAAAGTAAAAACATTCTATTCTATATACATAAGCATACCTGAATATCTTGAAATGCCATAGTTTATTGTTTGCTTTAAATAAGAATTGTAAAATATTTTGTCAAGATTTTTAAAAATTGAGATTATGAGATTATAAGCATTTGATAATATTTTCTCCCTTTTAAACCAAGCCTAATATGTTTATTAATTTAATTAATTGAATCAAAAATATAATTATGTTAATATTTATTTACCTAGTTTGATAAAGATAAAGAAATAATTTTCAAAAGGGCTTGCAAAGGCCTCTCTTTCTTGAAGACTAAAGAGATCCATGTCTTTTTTAGTCTTTTATATCAAAAATATATGTATTACAATTTATCTTAGGTATAAACTTCAAACTTGATGTTAAATTTCCCACAATGCATAATTATTAGCAAAGAATAAATCAGAAAACTCACAGAACTATATAATGTTATAATACCATATAATACCATAGCAACACATTTTCACCCTAACAATTCCATTGTAGTAACAGCAATTGAAGAAACCCACAGTAGTTAGTTGCTGAATTAAAAGAAAATCATCTTGAGAGTCAGGTAAAATATGTAGACTTACTAATTTGCTCAAAAGACTTATGATTAGAAGCAAAATCTAAATGGGGGACAATAAGCAACTTTGGTGCTATGCAATGATGCATATGAAAAATTGACTTAGAATACTTGAGGGAAAAATAATACTTTAGCAACTGATGCAATTAAAATCTACTTATTTTACAAAATCTCATTTCTTATTGTTTTGCTTGATCAACTTTCTGCCTACCTTTTTCCCCTTAAGAAACAAAATGCTCAGTTTTGACATGATACCCAACTTAACAATTTAACATCAACATTAATAAAGGAAAATAATAATTTCCTCTAAATATTATTTCATCTTTGAGTGAATTCCTGTGTTGAGCAACTTCTATAGTTTTGTAAGAGTTCCAATAGTTTAGCTCGTGGCTGTTCTAATCCTGAGCTCTTTTTAGATTTTTACATGAATAATCAGAAGACCAGATTCTTTCACTTCTTCCCATTGCTAATTGTGGATTGATATTTGAGAAAATGATAAAACATGATAAAGGTGAAATGAGAATATTTCAGAACTAAAATAAAGCATTTTTTCTTTTAGTAACATGAAAAAGGAAAGAAATACAAAACTAGTTTATTGCCTTGATGCAAATTTTGTATTTATGTTCAGATATCCTTAATTCAGTCCAAACTTTCATACTGGATTCCAGAAACAAAATTAAATACCAATCTTTAATAAAAACAGCAAAGAAGAATAAAATGACTTCAAGAGGGATCCATCCACTCATTGAGCTTTCTCTATTTTGAAGCATGTTGAACTTATGACAATATTCTACAACTTTTATCTAACTAAGCTTTTTAAAAGTATAAATGCATTGACTAGTAATCAACTTTCAATTCTATGGGACCAAAAGCAAATTCTTCACAAAGTTTCACTTCCAACCTTAAACTTAAATTATACAGGGCTAATGCAACATTATACTCAAGTATGCTTATTGCTAATGTATGTTATAAGTTCTGTTGTCCCAGTTAACCCCGTGCTTTATACTCAGTCTGTGATTCTGGGACTGGGACTGCTTTGTCCTCTGCTTCTGTAAGTCTCTACCAGTATTAGGTACTAGAAAAGTACTGGAAAAATTAAGGAAAAAGAAGGGACACATTCCTTAATGTTTGTTTCCCGTTCCTGTTTTTGCTTCTTGCTGCTCTTACCATAGCAACACATTTTCACCCTAACAATTCCATTTTAGTAACAGCAATTGATTTCAGTTTGCACTTTCCAAACACTTTCAGGACCAACCTTATCACACCTCCTCAGAGATGTCAGCTTCACAGAGTGAGCAGTGGTTCCTCCTTGGACATCTGAGTTTCATCCTCCTGACTTTCAGGCTCTGAAGATTCCCTACTCCATCTCCAATGTTTTAATAATTTCAACCTTTCAAATGCCCCAGCCTTAGGATGGAATCACCTTCCAGTAGCTACTATCTAGGAGGCATTAGTATACCCTTTCTTCCAATCCTCCAATGACTAGTATCACATCTTTATATTAAATACTCCTGATCAAAACCAAAATCAGAAAAAAACAACATGAAAACTGCTATAGTTCTATCTCCAGACTGGACCCTGAATGATACCTATGTCCTAATTACAGATTAACAAATGATCCTTTTGCCTACATGTATTTGTTTATGAAATCAGTGTGTAAATTCTTATGAATTTTTCAGCTGAACTTTAATCCCTAAAGGTCACTGATAAAGAAACCAAAGTTGCATTTAAACACTATGCTTTTTTAGAAAAAAATGGGCCAGCATTACTAACTCAGTGAAAAATGGTTTCCAATACCTTCTCAGTCGTCATCAACAGGTTTGCAGAAAGGACTGCCTTCTCTTACATATTCAAGCAGTCTAAACCAGCAATACCCAAGACTTTCACCTCGAATTCTTTACTCCACTACATGCACTTATCTCTCTTCCCATTAAATATGCTCCCATATGCACGATGGATACATTGGCAATAAACCTCAGCATTTCAAACATAGAGAGGTGAGTTTCCCAAGAAATTCTTCTCCTTTTTCCAACCTAATGTCACAGGGAAGAGACCCATCCTGCACAGAGGATAACCTCCTTTTTTTCCCCCAACGCCAAAATCTGTCCGTCTGTGCCCACAGCTGTACTTGTTTAACAGAAACTCAGGCAGATGCCACATAAGCAAAACCATAGAACCACTCTGAAGCCAAAAAGGACCAAGAGGGCGACGGTCAACTGCCCTGAACTTGCTCCAGCCTGACCAGGACGGCAGCGCCTGCACAGATGAGACAGAAAGTTGCCTTTGCTTCTTTACCATGCTAGGATCTCCGCCCAACCGGAGGATTGCACTTTGGTAGGCTGGATTAGTGCCGCATGCAAAGGAGACCAGAGGACTGCGCATGCTCCGTCTCTTTCTGGAACTCGCCTCTCCTTTCCCGAGTTCTGATTGCATAGTCTTTATCCCTTAAAAGTTTCCCGCTTCCCCTCACCATCCCCCCACCCCACCCCACCCCTGGAGAAGGGGTCTTTAGAGCAGGAGTTCTCCCTTCCCCGTTCCTTGATCAACGAATAAAGCTTCCGCTCTGCTTTGCTGAACCTGGCCTCTTCTGCACTTGTTGCTAGCGGCACCAGGCAAGGAAAGGACCTAGATGGGGTCCACCAACACTAGAGGGTCCGTAACACTAGGACTAGGTTGAGAAACTCTCTCCTGTGCTTCCATACTATCAAGCATATACTCCTATACGTTACTTTTCTGCTCTCTGAACTATTTGGTCAACTTCCTGAAAATACAAAGTTTTGTTAATGCAACTCCTACTGATAACAATACAATTACTACAACTGAAGCCAAGCTTCCTACATGCTTTCAACAAATGTAGGATGAATAAATGAATGAATGAAGTCATGACTAATCCTCTTGTATTACATAACAAACACCATGTCTATACGTTTCTATGATCTGAACTTTAGTGTTATTAGCACCTCCAAAATATTGATATAATCTCAGTAACCTGATTTCTTACTGCATACACTTGTATCTGTCACACCCGACAACTGCTGAATCTCATTTACTAATGTAAAGTATTTCTAGCAAACTTTGGAGTCATTAACATGATTAAATTTTGTTTGATTTAATTTAGTGTTAAGTATATTGTATTGTTTTCTACTTCTTTGGAAAATTGGTAATCCCCATGTATAGTGTATGTGACAATTCCTTATTAATTAAAAATCTGTTTAACAAGGACAGCAAATTCCCTCTCTACAACAGAAAACACAGAATTTACAATTAACTCCCCGTCAAAATTCTTAAAGCTAATTTTATCTCAGGTTCTTTTCTGAGAAGCTTTGGCTCTATCTATGGCTGTAGAAACCATTTGGTACAAATCTCCCTTGATTTCTATATTTATGATGTCATTTTCCAACAGAAAACTAAACTATATTTTGCTTTACTGTAAATATATTTTACTATATTTTTCAACTTACCTCTTGCTGTTGGTTCAAAACCTTAAGAACTTCCATGGTGAAATGTGAAACAGGCCCCTGTACTGAGACGCCAAAGAGAGACCAAAGAAAGGAGCAGGTCACTCCAGCTGGGTAGTGGAGTTTTGGGGTTTTTTGCTGTGTTTGGTTTTCCTTTTAATTTATTTAATTTATTTTTGGCTGCATTGGGTCTTCATTGCTGTGAGCAGGCTTTCTCCAGTTGCGGCGAGCGGGGGTTACTCTTCGTTGCAGTGTGAGTGCTTCTCATTGCAGTGGCTTCTCTTGTTGCGGAGCACAGGCTCTAGGCACGCAGCCTTCAGTAGTTGTGGCACACAGGCTCAGTAGTTGTGGCTCACGGACTTAGTTGCTCCGCAGCATGTGGAATCTTCCCAGACCAGGGCTCAAACCTGTATCCCCTGCATTGGCAGGCAGATTCTTAAGCACTGCACCACCGGAGAAGCCCCTGGAGTTCTAATAAGCAAGGGAATTGACATCCCAGGCTTGTCTTGGGCAGCTATGGCAGCATGAGTAGATCTCTGAACACGCCCACCAGAATCTTAAAAGTTTAAATAGAGGTCTTAAGTGGGTTCAGTCACATATACTCCAGATGGTCTCAATAACACATTATTATCTCAGGGCTTTATCCTTGAGGCAGCTTCTATTGCAGGGAAAGCAAATAGAATGCACCTTCCAAGGACAGGGGAGGGGTGAGAAGCCTTAGACTGTCCAGGTCCAGCTCACAGGTCAACCTGCGGTCATGTCCTCTCAATGAACTCCAATGCTTGCATATGTTTTAAATGACTGGTTATCTTTTTTTTTTTACTAGTCATCTTCCTAGAATATGTATCTTCTTAAAGTGGAAAGCTGAGGACCCTGATCTATGCTGTGACACTAATATATCATGAGAAAGTAAAAATTGCTAGAGAGGTTAGTTAAGTCAAGCCCTTAACTTTGGAGATAGTTCATTCTTGCCTCAGTATGAGGGTGTAATAACTTCCACTTATTACCAGTGTTGCTGAAAGTATAAAACAAGACGATTCATATACATATGCTTAGAAAATGACCATATAAACTTAAGTCTGAATATTCAGACTTTCCAGAAATACTGATATTCCATCTCCATTACCTCTCAGCCCTATGTACCAATTTCTCTATGGTTACTGTCTGTTTTGTGTTCTCTAGCTAACTGATCATGATCAAATTTTGTTATCTGAATAGGTTCCTAAATGACATTGAGATTCCTATGGGACCCTCTTTTTACAGATATAAACAGAATCGAAAATTCTTCCCACGGCCATTCAATTGATCTGCTACAATTTCTCTATCTTTAATAAATTCTCTCTTGATCCCCCATCTCAGGTTCCTTTTATTAACAGTAATATACCTCAACACCTCAGGAGTTTTTGATATTTGATGGATCTCATGACTATCTTCCTGGTTTTTTTTTTGGAACCAATTCTATTCAGACTTTTAAGCTGCCATTCCATTGAACCTGTTTCTGTCAAAGTCACCAGTGATCACTATATATCTAAATCCAATGGATAATTATTATTAGTCATTTAGTCATCCTTGAATTTCTTCACTAGGCTCTCAGGACAACCTCCTTATTTCCTATCTGCAGTCCACTGTGCCAGATTCTACTTAAATCTTCAACCTGTAAACACCATGAGGGCCCCCAGAGATTAGTCCTTGAACCTCCTCTTTTCTATCTACACTACTTTTTTGGTGGCTCATCCAGCCTCTTTGTTCTATACACCAGTGATATGTGGACAACGACTAAATATATATATCCAGCCAGAATTTTGTGGGCTCATGTAACCAACTATCTAGTCTACATTTCCACTCAGATTAATAATTGAGTTTCAAAAGTATCACCTTCAACATAGAACTCCTGATATTGCCTCTTCTACACTTCTTAGATGATGGCAGCTATATTTTTCCAGTTTTCCAAGCCAAAAATCTTGGATTCATCTTAGACCATCCTATTTCTCAAACTTCTGGATATCATCCTTGTTAGTTCTAGCCTCAAAATAAAATCAGCATCAAGCCACTTCTCATCACCTCTGTAGTTTACACCCTCATCCAAGCCATCATTATCTCAATAGCATCTGATTCATTTTTCTACTTGCAAATTCATCTTCCTTTAATCTATCCTCAACAACAGCAGTGAGGGGAATTTTTCCAAAATGTAGGTCATATACCCATCACTAGCCTACACAAAACCCTTAAATAGCTTTACATTCAGAGTGAAAGACAGTATCCAAATACTGATAAGCAAAGCCCTATGTGATCTGACCCCCCTACTACTTCTCTAAGAGCTCATTTCTTACCACTCTTCAATTGTTCATTCTGTTCCAGTCACACTGACCTCCTTGCTATTCCTCTAATATGGTAAGTTCACTTCTGCCTCAGGACACTCACACTTGCCCTAAATTGTGTTTGGAATCCTCTTCTAGATTACACTTCCATTTCTCATGCTTCTTTTCGGAAATGTCACCTTACAAGTGAAACCTTCCTATTCACCTGTTAAAAATGGTCACTTAACCAAGGCCTCCATATCTATCAATACTCCTGTTTTCTTTTCATAATACTTATCAATCATCATGTGTTTTATTTATTTGACTACTCCTTGTCTTCCCAGATTAAAAGCTCTGTGTGTCTGAGGCCATGCTCTCTTTCATTAGCTAGTGTAGTCTCAGCTTCCTGGAGGCACTCAGTATATATTTATAGCACATAATAGGAACTCAATAAATATTTGTTGAATATCTAAAGTGGGATCAAGAAAATAAAAACTTCAAAATATATCTAAAATACTGGAAATTGGTCTATTTGCCATGATACTAGTAATTTTCCCCTGTAAATAGGAACATAGTCTGTATTATAAATTACCCTGATACTATGGACACAGGTTAAAATATTAAGAGGACTGGATATCTAGAAGAGAAAAAAGGAAGCAAAATACTGAGGAAGACTTTCTTTGGAGGGTGTACTGGGCTAACTGCTTCTTATCATGGAAGACACTTTTAAAGGTTTCACCGGTAGATACTCCAGGGAATTCACAAAGGGGGAAATAAATGTTAAATACACAGGTTAAGGACTTTGACTAAGGTCTGAAGTCTCATTCAGAAGAGGGAGAAGCGGGCTTCCCTGGTGGCGCAGTGGTTGAGAGTCTGCCTGCCGATGCAGGGGATACGGGTTCGTGCCCCGGTCCGGGAAGATCCCACATGCTGCGGAGCAGCTGGGCCCGTGAGCCATGGCCGCTGAGCCTGCGCGTCCGGAACCTGTGCTCCGCAAAGGGAGAGGCCACAACAGTGAGAGGCCCACGTACCGCAAAACAAAACAAAACAAAACAAAAACCAAGAAGAGGGAGAAGCATGCATACTTGGAAAAAAGGGCTTTCAAATTAAGAAGAGCTCCTTGGTTAGGAGGTATGTATGCAAACTGAGAAAAAACAACAACAACTTGTTTTCCACAGAACCTGCTACTATGTACATACTTACTAAATATTTGCTATACTCATTATTCATTTAATTATAGTGATAAAATTCCATAACAAGATCCTGGTACGTAATAATTGTAAACTGAAGAACATTGATCTTTAAAGGGGAAAGAGTAATGATATAAAACTGGCTCTATTTATTTAGCCAGAAGAATATTTTCTGAAATTTCAAGCCTGTGTGACTGAGCTCATTACTTCTGTATTTTCAAAATACCTAAGATCATGTACACATCAAGCTGTGAGTAAGGACATCATGAGGCAGCAATTTGAACATAATAATAAGAGCTGAATTTGTAGCCCTTCAAAATATAGAAATTAGTTCAATTCAAAAATGCACAGTTCTACAATGGATACATGAATCATTTATTTTTATCTTATAATTTTTATCATGACAAATTTCATTTAAAAATGTTCTTAAAATTCTAAACTGGCTTAAAACATTGACCAATTAAATCACGTGAAACTCATTATAAGGGAGATTATGTCATAATAATGCCACTTGATTGCTGAAAACTGTAAAATTCTTGGCACAAACAACACTGTGCAATCTTCCCATGCTATGGGAATTAACCAGACTCTACAATAGCTTCTATTGGCCCAAGGCCATGTTCCTTGGATGATCACAGCCTGCCATCCCCGTTAAGATGTCTACTTGAGAAAGCTCAACACTGCTGTAATGGTTAATTTTGGCTAATTTTATGTGTCATCTTGACTGGGCCATGGAGTGCCCAAATATTTAGTGAAGCATTATTCTGGGTGTGTCTGTGGGAGTGTTTTTGGATGAGATTAACATTTGAGCCAACAGACTGAACAAAGAAGATTGCTTTCCCTAATGTGGGTGGCCCTCATCCAATAAACTGAATAGAACAAAAAGGCTCACCCTCCATGGAAAAGAGGGAATTCTTCCTGCCTGACTGCCTTGAGCTGTAACATCAGTTCTTTCCTGACTTTGATTCATACTGAAATGTTGGCTCTTCTTGGGCCTTGAGCCTGCTGGCTTTCAGGCGGGAACTTATACTATCAATTCTCCTGGTTCTCAGGCCTTTGGATTCAAACTGGAACCACACCTGGGTCTCCTGGTTCTCCAGAGTGCAGACTGCAGACCTTGGTCCTTCTCAGCCTCTGTAATGGTGTGAGTCAATTCCTTACAATAAATCGTGTGTGTGTGTGTGTGTGTGTGTGTGTGTATCCTTTTTGAGTGTGTGTATCAGTGGAGAGCACTGACTATTATAACTGACAAAAGAATTTACTCTTTATTCCAGCCAAAACCTGACTATAGGCTCCTGACCTTCCTTTTTTTTAGAGCAGTTACCTTAGCAAACTTGTAATTATAAATCCTTTCTCTGTCCCTTCAAGATGTAAATCTTCTACCATGCAGAAATGCCTCCTTCAGAACCTGGGAAACAACTCTTTGAAATGAGAACATCCAGAGAGATAGCTCTCCTGTCCCCCAGTTCCTGTGGGAGGGTAGGAGCCTAAATTTGGTGGGTGCCTTATCCAATTTACAAAACTAATTCATGTTCTAAAATTATTGAAAGTTTGTTTCTCCTCCAGATAAGTGTTAATTAACAAGCCCTGATGGCCTAGTCATATTAATTGGCCTAGTCATTAACTCCCTTAATGCCCTTCAGTACATTTCTTTTAGCGTGCCCAGCATTTTAAAAGCCTCCTATCTTTTGTTTTGGTGGAGTTGAGCACATTGTATACTGAAATCTCTCTCTTCCCTACTGCAGTAGTCGGAATAAAATCTGCCTTGTAATTTTTTTTTAATTAATTTATTTAAAAATTTTTGGCTGCGTTGGGTCTTCGCTGCTGCAGGCAGGCTTTCTCTAGTTGCAGCGAGCAGGGGCTACTTTTCGTTGCGGTGTGCAGGCTTCTCTTTGGGGTGGCTTGCACGGGCTCTAGGCGCACAGGATTCAGTAGTTGTGGCACGCCAGCTCAGCAGCTGTGGCTTGCGGGCTCAGTAGTTGTTCCGTGGCATGTGGGATCTCCCCAGACCAAGGCTCGAACCCGTGCCTCCTGCATTGGCAGGCGGATTCTTAACCACTGCGCCACCAGGGAAGTCCCGTTGCCTTGTAATTTTTAACCAGTGTCTGGTGAATAATTTTTCTTTGACACTATTTTGTCACCGTAGAATAGAAACTGACTTTGGAAATGTAGTTGGAAACATAAAAGGTAATACAAACTGATTTAAGCTCTTTTTTTTTCCTGCTTGCTGACCCTGAGGCCCCACACTTTTATTTTTAATGGGCTCCACAATTTATGTAGGTGGTCCTGGTGTAGTAGTAAAAATAGTAATAGTAGTAGTGGTGGCAGCAAAAGCTAGCATTTATTAAGCAATTGCTCTGGGCCAGGCTCTGGTTTAAGTGTCCTGTGTGCATCAATTTATTTAACCTCATAACAGTGATAAAATACTATACTAATACAAAACCCTTTTTATAGTTGAAAAATTTAGGCAACAGAGAAATTCAGTACTCCAAGTATTAGAACTGACATAGGGAAATGATAGTGAAAAATAAAATGGAAAGAATGCATGAAAGAGACAGAGGGGAAATAGGATCAAAAGGAAATAATGAAGCCTTAGATTCAGGAAAAGATTCTACATCAAGTTTGCTTTCCTATTTTTGTTTTGTTTTTGTTTTGCTTTGTTTTTGATCTAGGGAATTAGGTACATTGTGGAATGTTAACTGAGATGGTCTTGAGGGATAAGATAATAAGTGCAGTTAAATTGAGTTTACATGAAGATATCTAACAGGTAATTAGAAATATGGGTCAGTTGCTCAAGAGAAAAGTGGAAGCTGAGGAAAGAAATTTGGAAGAACCCAGTAGGATGATATTTGATAGGAATGTATGAGAATGACATATAGGGAAGACAGCCAAAGGAAAGACTTAAACAAGGCCTTTTTCAAGACCTGGATGAAGAGGAGGCAGTAGTGGGGTCTGAGAAACATTCTTTCTTCCAGAGGCTTGCAGTGTCATTTAACTCCAGAGAGGAGCGAGGTTAAGTAAGCAAATTTTCAAGAGTTCTAAATGTTGCAGAGCTCAAGGAGGGATGAGGAATTACTGAGAACAAAATATTAAACTTAAGGATACACATTGGTGTCTGTCAAGAGAGCAATTTCATTGTAGTGAGAGGCAAGAGCCAGATTGCAAATGTTTACAAAAGGAATTTTTGGTAAAAAAGTGATGGTTGTTCTTTCTTTTCAGATGTTGGAATTGAGAGGAGGAAAGAATAGAATTGTGGAAAATATAGAGCCAAGGAAATGAGTCTTAAGGTCAGAGAGGTTTGCCTATTTAAAAGATAAAGGGACAGAAAGAGTTGATGAGGAGAGAAAGACAGAAAGCATTAATTATGGGAAACTGTTTCTTGCACTCTCCTTATCGCAATTTTTGATCCATTTTTCATTGTATTAATGTATTAAATATGTTGAGTTTTGCCACTTTCAAGCAGGTAAGCTTTAGCAATAAACTTTGTCTCTCTGTATCTCATTTTCCATCTATAAAATTAGAATAACAACAATAGTCTTTGTCTGGCCTAACTTATGGGTTTACTCACTCAAAGAGTCCAAACTAGAAGTATTTGCAAAACAGATTATGAAATGTACAAGTAAAGATTAAAAACTAAAATATAGTTATATAGAAAGCTTAAAATTTTGTTATTTTTATTGCTTGTTTCCTGCTCCTTGGAAGAATTCCAAGGAGAGCCATGAGAGTTCCCTTCACTACTCCCATAAAAGGATCTGCCTGAAACTCAGCCTCAACTGTTTCTAGCTATAGATCCAAGTTTGCTGATTTTCTATTCAACTGTGTCTACATCCTAAAACTATAATGGAGGAAAATAAGCAAAAATGCCAGTGAAATAGCAGTGGGTCATTTCTAATGAAAATAACTTACTCATCATTGTTCATTTATGTATAGGAACTGGCATATTTATATCTTCATTTCCATTACTCAGGAATCCATTCTGTTTCTTAAAATTAGTGTACTCTGGTTATCATAAGATTATGCGTGGCATTAATTTCCTTCCTGCTACATCCCCTTTTTACAAGCTGTAAGCATCATAAACCTGGAAGATTTTATTGGAAAGTCAAGGTGGCAGAGTTATGGAAATGACTCTGAAATGATACTTCCCTGCCGCAACAATGTTGATTTACTTGTAATGCTAAACACACTCCACTAAGTCATACACAGCTCTTGGGAGAGGGGTGACCAATTAGCTTAGTGACTTACCGCCCACATGCTCTGCTGATTCTGATACATTAAAACATTTTATTAGCCTGCAAGGTCAGGAAATCTTACTGCATGGGTAGTGTTTCTAAAAATTTAATAGCAATAGCCTGATGTTAGTTCCTTTGCATCTATAGATTGGAAATAAATCTTCAAAGATGGATAAACTCATACACTTATTTCTCAGAACTCCTTTTCATACTCAGGTCTCAACAAATATTGAAATGTTTAAAAGGGAATAATCATTGGCAAGGTCAGATCATAATTATTCATGCATTGACAAATTCAATTGTCTAAAAATTTAGAATTACTTACTGTATTATACTCATTATACATTTCAAGATGAGATAAAGACTTGAAGTTCACAGTTGTGTGTGAAGTGCCCTCTTTCGGCATTTCCTACCAGTAGGTCATCTTCAGCAAATATTTCTGAAGAATGACATGTCTCAGGATGTCCAATGTGTAACTGTCAGTGGTAGAGGGGCAAGCAGAACCAAAGTGAATATGCTAATAGGGCTCCTGTAATCACACGACATTAGCCTATATTCAATCTTTAGAGGATAGAACACACACAAATTGAAAACTTAATTTCCAGCATCACCACCAGTAATCATTAGTTAAGCAAAGAAATATTACATTAAATTATACAACTATGGTCCATGCTGAGTTGGGAGAATTATGTTCATCTCTTAGTTTCCTAGTATTGGGTAAATCCTATATTCAGCGCACTGTCTTCTTTGCATACAAAAGATGGCAACATTTGTTTCTAGACAGATGATTTCCTTTTCTGCTAATCATTTAAAGTACTCCGTACATTTGATTAGTGTCTTTTACAGCAAAAAGGTACTGAAGCAAAAATGTTCTGGGGGAAGAAAAAAAGGTAAAAATAAAAAATAAATCAATAAGGCAAAGAATGAGTTGAGTAGCTTATTTTTGTATGCAGAAATAATAAATTGATCAACCTGAAGCAGAAAATATTTAAGGTTCACATGTTTTGGAACCTTTCAATAAGTATCATATTATCCCAAATAACTACACGTTATAAAAACATGCAATAAGTGTTATTTTTTCTTTTTGTTTTGGACTCAGTCATCAACTGTGTCCACATCCTAAAATATTCAACTGTGCCCACATACTAAAACTATAAGGTAAAAGAGAAGCAAAAATGCCAGTGAAGTAGATGTGCATCAAATCTAATAAAAATGACTTACCATTATTCATTTAGTTATACAAACTGACATATTTGCATCATTTTGGGTAGAAAAGAGCACAAGAAAGGGTATGGACTATTTGGGTATCATAGATATAAGTTCAAATTTAGGTTCTGCTACAAACCTTACTGTGTAACGTTAAGGATATATCATACTCTATCTCAGCATCAATTTTTTGAGTTGTAAAATGATGGCATCAAGTCAAACGATTGCTAAGAGTTCACATAGCTCAAAAGTGCCATGCTCTGTGCCCAGTATCATGCACCCAGAATCTCAGCACATATGCAAATGAAATGTGGATGAATTTAAGCTTTCCACATGTCTGGGGAAAAAGTACTTTTAAACACAGTTGCCATCTGAGTTAAAAATCAGAAAATCAATAAACATCTCATTCAAGACAAAAAACATGTTCAAGCATTCTTGCCAGAGTTAAGACAAGGCATCTTGGGACTTTGAACTTTACTTTCTAGTTAGAAGCAAGTTGCCCTTCTTCTTTAGAGATGGCAGGTGTATTTTACCTACCAAATCATCTGGTCGTTAAAAAAATCACTTTCTCGATTTCATGTAAGAATTTCATTTGGAAAGCAGGAGCTCTGTTCCACTTAGTGTAATATCTATACTACATCTCTATTAAGCCCTAGAGTCTTATTAATCCCAATCCTTTTCATGTGTATTTTACTTACTGAGCTAAAGTTGTGTAGCACATAGACTGTTAATATCCATTATACTTTCTTAAACCTTAGCTGAATTTCTGGAAGCCACAATAAGGAGTTATTTTTAAACATGTTTGAAAGGGGAAGGCTCTCCTGGTGGTGCAGTGGTTAAGAGTCCGCCTGCCAGTGCAGGGGATATGGGTTCGAGCCCTGGTCTGGGAAGATCCCACATGCCGCGGAGCAACGAAGCCCATGCGCCACAACTGCTGAGCCTGAGCTCTGGAGCCCACGTGCCACAACTGCTGAGGCCCGCGTGCCTAGAGCCCGTGCTCTGCAACAAGAGAAGCCACTGCAATGAGAAGCCCACGCACCACAACGAAGAGCAGCCCCCGCTTGCCGCCACTAGAGGGGGCCCGCGTGCAGGGACGAAGACCCAAAGAAGCCAAAAATAAATAAAATAAATTTTTAAAAAAGAAAGGGGAAAACAATCTTCCATTGAGCTAGACAGATTTATGAAGACTGAGGAAGTCATGAAACACACGATCATCATGTGAGTAAAACAACATTAACGGTAACAAAATGAAAGTATTTATATCAGAATATTTTTTCATTAGTATTCCAGTGAACTAGAAATAGATTGCAAACAATTATCTGGACAAAAATAAAGGTCGCTTTTTACATGAGCAATTTATAGAATAAATGAATTTTCAGATGAAATGGAGGCACACAATGTTGGTGTCAGCTGTATCCCCACAAAAAAACTCATCCTCTATTTAGATGCCCTTGAAGCAGGCTCCTTGGGCATCGGTTTGCAGGAGGGACCATGATGTTTTCACCAAAAGAGAAAAGAGGTTCAGAATCTGCACATTTTGTCCAAAAACAAATGATCAGCAGAGAGATTGGTGTAAAGATTAACCTCTGGCCAAAGGCCCTATGCATCCCCAGGAACTCAGCTCAAATTCAGGTACAAGATAAAAGAACAAACTTGTGTCTTTCTCTATGTTGCCAAAATATGCTTTTTAAAATGTGTAATACAAGAAGAGGAGAATAATATTGAACTGTTCACTTCAGAGCAGTTAATTTTAGGTCATTTTGAACAGCATACAAAAATGTGTACGTGGACAGAGTGTTGGAAATAAATGTGTCAATCTCCCTGAGATGTTCTGAAATTGGTTAGGAGCAAATTAGAGTTTCTGGATTTCTACTGATTTGCAATTACAAATGGAGACAGAGATGGTCTCTTATTATCAATAATGTAAACTTGTTTCTGTCCAGGCTGGTTGGGACTGGTGAAACATTGGTTATACTTGGAAGGAAAAAGAAAAAACAAAAACAGGAGATAAAACCTGTACATCCAAGTTTTCCTGTTGTCCTCTAGGAAAGATGCCCCCAAATGAGGTTTAAAATGAATTTCTATTGTTTATTTCAACAGAAATCAGTAAGCCCTGAGTTATTTTCTGATGTGGAAAGTGATGGGATTACTCTCATATAATAAAGAATGTTTTTAGAGAAGGAACATATATATATATATATATATATATATATACATGTATATGTATATTCCTTTGAAGGTGTTATGCTTTCTGGTCTCTGTGCAGAATACGTAGCTTAACTGCTTCAGTTTCTTGAGCCGCAAAATGAGACCCACAGAGATCAAATACTTCTTAAATATTATTCAGCTTTTATGCTATAGCCTGTATAAGTTCATGTTCATAGGCTGTGAAGGGGAAATATATCATAAACAAGAAAGTAGTGATGAGTCACATGAATCTGTAATCCTTTGGCCTATTTCAACCTTCAATTCTGAATTTAAATCACCTTTGAAAATAGGAAATATTAAGTAAGTACAGAAGTGCTGCATTAAATACTTAGTCAAAAAGTAAATAAAACTCATCCAGGTAGGTAAAAATATACAAGTTCAGAACTAAAAACTAATCATGAATCTAGATTTCCAAGGCCTTAATCTCTTTTCTGGTAGTGACACACACTTTTCTTCAACCCCTTAACAAATTAATAGACAAGAGCTGAAGAAAATTACTACATTTCTTATTGCTCTTCTGTTTGGCTAAGTAGTTAATACTGTAATAGTGTAATAATATGCTGTAATATTTAAAAGTACTTTTTCTACTCTTAGAACATTTGGCGTTCTATACTCATTTAGCAATGACAAATAAAATACTTAATACTTGTTCTTGAAGGCAGAACTGCAAGTAGTTTCAAGAATGGTCTAATTTAAAATTTCTGGTGCCTATTATTTATGAATTTGCTTATTCACTAACTCAGTAATTATTTGTGAGCTCTATGAAGTGTCCTGCACAGCACCTTGGACACAAATATGTAAAAAGTCTTGCACCTATGCCTTCAATGAGCTCAGAGTCTAGTCTGTTAGCCAACAACTTGTACAAAGAAGAAAAACAATATGTATGAAAAAAAGTAATGGCACAAAAGAGGGAGATGTTTCTCCGGGTACAAAAAGAGGGAGGTGTGATGGATCCCTACACCAAATCAAATATGCTTTGCTCAGCCACCTGGTATAACTGTGGTCAGTTCTACTCAGTACTTGAAGAAGACATGTGTCCAGTGCAATGCCAGGTTACAACTAAGAAATTTTGCCTACCTCTCAAGCTCCCCTATGGAACTCTTGATTCTGGTGAAGTTTTGAACCACAGGGAGCTGCAAGGATAATTTCTCCCTATGCTAGGCAGACCTATGAAAAGTAAACTACACATTCACTACTCCATGACCAAGAAAAGACCATCAAAAGATCAGCAACATAACTCCTATTCCTATTTTCAAATCTCACTTGAATGCATAAAATGTAACTGATGAAACCAAATGTACATTCAGAATTTTAGCTGCTAATGTAGATGATTTTAGTTTTTCAGCATATGCAGTAAAAGGAGAATGGAATGGACACTTAGATAGCCATTGCCCAGCATCCACTAGAGAAAACAAATCCTAAAAGAAGATGCTATGGAAAATTCAGAGCTGTTATCCTCTTCTTTCTTCACACATAAAGCACTTCTTTGACTCTTTCAAAACATGGTCAACTTCTTTTCTTGTCTTTGACTGATCCCTATCAGTAGCCTTCCTCCACAGGGGTAGTGTGTATTGGGGGTGGGGGTGGGATATGGAGTCAGAGAAAGAAAAAGACTCCCACTGGTCTCCCACTGGTGGTGGGCTTCTCAGCCTTTCCTTTAAATCTCTGAAACTTTTCTTTAAAGTTTGAAGGACTTAAAAATCTCATTACCTCTCCCTTTCCAATCCCATTGTTTAATATGTGTAGTATGCTTTCTGAGGATGAGGGATTGTCATCAATCCATTTATGTAGAAAGAAGTCCTTTTGTATTTTCAAATGGCCCCTTGCCATTCTACCATTAAAAGTAATTGCTCTCCCAACAACTATTCAGAATAAAAACTCTCAGTAAACTAAGAATCAAGGGAAATTTCTTCACTTGATAAAGCATATTTACAAAAAGCCCACAGATAATATCATGCTTAATGATGAGAACATTAAGCTTTTCCACTCCTTTTCAGCATTGTATTGGAAGTGCTTGCTAATGCCATAAGGCAAGAAAAGGAAAGAAAAGTTATACATATTTGAAAGGAAGATACAAAAGATACAAAAATGCGTGTGTTCACAGATGGCATGATCATCTATGTAGAAAATCTGAAAGAGTTGAAAAAAAACTTATGAAACCGATAAGCAATTATAGTGAGATTGCAGGATACAATGTTGACATGAAAAAGTTAATTGCCTTTCTATATAGGAATAAAGAACAAGTGGAATTTGAAATTAAAAACACAATATAATTTACATTAGTACCCCCAAAATGAAATATGTAGGTATAAAAATAACAAAATATGTATAAGATTTATGTGAGGAAAACTAGAAAACTGATTTTAAAAAAGCAAAGGGAGAGATTGTCCATGTTCATGGATGGGAAGGTTTAATATTGTCAATATGTCAGTTTCTATCCAACGTGCTCTGTAACACGTTTAAATCAAAATCAAAATCCCAGCAAATTATTTTATTGATATTGACAAACTGATTCTAAAGTTTATATGGAGAGGCATAAGACCCAGTATAGCCAACACATTATTGAAGAAGAATAAAGTTGGAGGACTGATAGTACCTGATATCAAGACATAGTCTAAAGTGTGGTATTCACAAAAGAATAGATAAATGGATCAATAGAATAGAATAGAGAGCCCAGAAGTAGACTCACACAAATACAGTCAACTGATCCTTGACAAAGGAGCAAAGACAGCACAGTGCAGTAAAGATAGTCTCTTCAACAAATGATGCAGGAACAACTTGACATCTACATGCAAAAAGTGAATCTAAACACAGACTTTACACCCTTCACAAAAATTAACTCAAAATAGATCATAGAACTAAATGTAAAAGACAAAATCTATAAACCTCCTAGAAGATAATACAGGAGAAAACCTATATTACTTTGGGTATGTTGATGCCATATCAGATATAGCACCAAAGACACAATCCATGAAAGAAATAATTGATAAACTTGACTTCACTAAAACTAAAAAAATTCTGTGCTGAAAAAAAGAAAATGTCAAGAGAACTAAAAGACAAGCCACAGACTAGAAGAAAATATTTGCAAAAGACACATCTGATTAAGGGCTGTTATCCAAAATATATAAAGAATTCTTAAAATTCAACTATAGAAAACAAAAAGCTCAATTTAAAAATGAGCCAAGAGGGACTTCCCAGGCGGTCCAGTGGTTAAGACTCTGCACTTCCAATGCAGGGGGCAGGGATTCGATCCCCGGTCAGGGAACTAAGATTCCACATGCCGTGCGGTGCAGCAAAAAACAATAATAATAAATAAAAGTGAGCCAAGAACCTTAAAAATAACTCACTAAAGAAGATTTACAGATGTCAAATAAGCATATGAAAGGATGTTCCACATCATATATCATCAGGGACATGCAAATTAAAACAAGGAGATTCCACATCACACCTATTAGAAAGGCCGAAATCTGGAACACTGACAACACCAAAAACTGGTGAGAATGTAGAACAATAGTAACTCTCATGACTTGCTGGTGGGAATGCAAAATGGTATAGTCACTTTAGGAGACAGTTTGTTGGTTTCTTACATAAGTAAACATACTCCTACTATAGCATCCAGCAACTACACTCCTTGTTATTTACCCAAAGGAGTTGAAAAGTTTGTCCACACCAAAACCTGCACACAGATTTTTACCGCACTTTTACTCATAATTGCCAAAACTTGTAAGCAACCAAGATGTCCCTGAGTAGGTGACTGGATAAATAAACTTTGGTACATCCAGAGAATGGAATATTATTCAGCAGTAAGAAGTGACCTATCAAGACATGAAGAAATGGAGGAAACTTAAATGCATATTACTAAGTGGAAGAAGCCAATCTGAAAATGCTGCATACTATACAATTCTGACTATATGACACTCTGGAAAAGACAAAACTATGGAGACAATAAAAAAGTCAGCAGTTGATAGGGATGAAGGAGATGGGGAGAGACAAATAGGTAGAGCACAGAGGCTTTTTAGGGCAGTGAAAATATTCTGTATGAGGCCATAATAATGAGTATACACCATTATACAATTGTCCAAACCCATAGAATGTGCAAGAGTGAACCCTAAGGACTTTGGGTGAATATGATATATCAATATAGGTTCATCTATGATTACAAATCTGCTGGTGGTGAAGGAGACTATGTATGTGTGGGGGCAGAAAGAATATGAAATATCTTTGTACCTTCCTCTCAATTTTGTTGTGAACATAAACTTCTCTAAAAAAATACAGTCTTAAAAAAAAATTGACTTCTTTCAAAGTACAAGACTGCCTCTGTGAAGAGGGATCCAGTCTGCTTAAACCAAGGAAAACCAGAGACTGTTGATTGAGTGGGCTCATGGAGAGGTTAGGCACTTCTAGTAAAAGGTGTTAACTACTGGTCAAATGAATGGATACTGAAATATAAGTTTGTATTATAATGAGGGAGTAGGAAATTCTTTATACTTTTTAGTACTTAATATATGTATCCTTGACTAGTTATTCTTCAGCTCCCAAAACAGTGCCCAACATATGATTAGCACTTAATGAAAATGAGCTAAATAAAACAATGTCTATGTGAATGACTATTGACATCAGGAATTCATTTGTCCTACTTGTGGGTGGAGTAGAAATGAGATCTTGCCTTTGGTGATTAAGCATGGAATACTAAACTCTTCCTGGAGTATTTTGACCAGTTCTCTCTTTCAGTGTCTCCCAGTGTCTGCCACTCTGAAGTTAAGGCGCACAGAGATAACTCGTTCAAATAGGGTAAATATTACTAAGAAACAAAAACAAAATAAAATAAACAAACAAAAAAACCCTAAAAAACTACTTGCTAAGATGTGAAAAATGAGAATTGGAAATAGGTGATGTTTAAAAGTTGATGTTCTTACTAATTAATTATAACAGTCTAAGATCTACAGAAAATGAATTAAGCTAGCTTCAAGAAATGACTAAACTACATCAATTTCTATCTCGTAATAGGGCTCCCCTGGTGGTGCAGAGGTTAAGATTCCGCCTGCCAATGCAAGGGATACGGGTTCGAGCCCTGGTCTGGGAAGATCCCACATGCCGCAGAGCAACTAAGCCCGTGCGCCACAACTACTGAGCCTGCGCTCTAGAGCCCGCGCCACAACTACTGAAGCCCGTACGCTTAGAGTCCATGCTCCACAACAAGAGAAGCCACCACAATGAGAAGCCCACTCACTGCAATGAAGAGTAGCCCCTGTTCGCCACCGCTAGACAAAGCCTGCGCACAGCAACAAAGACACAAAGCAGCCAAAAATAAATAAATAAGTAAAATAAATTTATAAAAAAAGAACATTATATCTCATAATCTGTAGCAATGGAGAAGTGACACAAATTTAGAAGTAAAAATCAATCAAAGGAATACATCCCTCTATAAAACTGAAAAATATGGATTACTTTGATTGTCTAAAAGCAGAATGGACAAAACACTATAAAACAAACTACAGAAAATGTTCTATCAGCCTAACTGAAATCAGTCTAATTTTTCTGATTATCTTTCAGTTTTCCTCTAGCTGATTCAGTCATTAATATATTTTATCTTTGTTTATGTTGGGTAATGTTGACATCATTTTTTATGGTCAATTTTTTTTAATGAGCATAATAAACTAACAATCTGTTCTAATATCATTTTTCAAATCCATTAGAAATAATCAGAAAACTAGAAGCAGAAGTCAAATCTTACTAATAGAAAATGTGCAGGAAGAAAAATCAGTATCTTCTATGAAGAATTTTATAAATAAACCAACCATGAAATGAAAACAATAATGAAGCTAACAATTAAAAGAAGTAGCAGATAACATGTCTGGTTATAAACACCAAAATAAAATGTATTTTTGTTTTATTATATTTCAGGGTTTCCCTACAAAACAGAAAATCAAAGTGAGAGAAATTAAAAAATCTGAGTTCCATTATGTCTTTGATTTTATAAAAGATTTTGTATCAATGCAATGAGAATATAGTATCTCCTTTAAATTTTTTCACTTGACAGAAACATATTCAGGACTTTGCTTGCCTTAAAAGAAATAAGTCACCAAAGTTATTTAAACTTATCTTACAGTTTAAGACCTCTAGGTACACAGTGCTAGAATTCTTAACCTGAATTTTACATACCATGTATGGGTTTCCAGAAGCCTATGAGATCCCGAAATTAGTTGGAATGATTCATGTGCATATGCATATGTGCATATTTTGAGAGAAAAGATAAGAATTTCATTGATTATTAAATATGTCTGTATTAGGGTTCTCCAGAGAAACAGAGCCAATAGGATATATATAAATATGAAGAATTGACTCATATGATTATGAAGACTGAGAAATTTCACAATCTGCCATCTGCAAGCTGAAGACTCAGGAAAGTTAGTGGTGTAGCTTAGTCCAAGTCCAAATGCCTGATGACTAGCAGGCTGATGACCCCAATCCAATGACAGGAGAAGAATTATGTCCTAGCTCAAACAGGAAGAGAGAAAGTATTCAACCTTTCTCTGCCTTTTTGTTTTATTCAAGCCTTAAGCAGATGGGACAATATCCACTAACATTGGGGAGGGCAATCTGCAATATCAGACACCAATCCAAAGGCTAATCTCTTCCAGAAACACCTTCACAGACACACCAGGAAATATGCTTTACCAGCTATATGGGCATCTCTTGGCCCAATCAAGTTGACACAGAAAATTATTTGTCACATTGCAATATCTATGAGTGCAAAACTACTAAGAATCATTGAAAATTCATTCAAGTATACTTACTTCACTAAAGACTGAGTTACGTAACCTGTCTTCTTTGAGCAAAAATCTGGCAGTAAATCTAATTTCTTTTGGATTCTATTTTATTTACTTTTGCAGCCTAAATTTTGGTTTTGCCCTTAGTCAATTTTGGTTTTGTCTCTTCTAATTATACATATTCTTCCTCACAATTTCAGCTACATCCTTGGCTTTAGCTACCATGTTTATGCTGTTGAATTCTATTTCAATCTCCGATCACTTTCCTGAGCTATAAGAACCAAAGCATAACTTTTCATATATACTCACTAGGCATTTCTAAATGAATCGATTGACATTCACCCACTGAAATTCTATTGTAACTTCTTAATTCCCTATATCAGTATCATCATTCATCCAATTTCTCAAGGTCAGCACTAAATCATGCTATATTGAAGATTTAACTTCTTATTTTATTGTACACATTCTTTTAATATTGCTGAATAAATGACTCTTGAATCTTCCCTCTCTTCAGGTTGTCAATATCTAACTTTAAGCTCTTGTCAAGACTTACATAAGCAATTGCAACTTCTTCCTGAGTCTTCTCTCTCTACTGTTTGTCTTCTAATGTCATCAGAATAAACTACACAAAAAGCAAATATTCTGATTAAACATTGTTTCCTGGTGTTTCCAACTCCTAGTACTTACCACACTATACTACGTTTCTAAAAATTTGCATTCCTGCTTACATCATTAGATAGTAATGCTCAGTGTCTCACTCACCTTTCTACTGACTCTCCTGACCTGGTCCAATGCACAGATAATGAACTAATAATACAAATAATTATATGTACAAATTTTGTACAAAATATGAATAATAATATAGAAATAATAATGGAAAGATAGGCAGTCTTTTTACCAAAATGTGTGCTTCTCCTTTCATATTTTTAGTTGTTGCTGGGAAACAACTTCCCACCTGTGGACTAAATTTGCCAGCTCCCTAATAATGTACATGACTGGTTCTCAACAGTGAAATTTTAGAAGAAGTGATATATCGCTTCAAGGCTAGGGCTTTTAACAGCTTGGTATATTCTACTCTCCCATTTGCCTTTCACTAACTGAATGTAGAGAGTTCCAAGGCTTTAGTGGAAGGAGAAACCAACAGATGAAAAAAGCCTGAGTCCCCAAAGTATGACCTGAAGGCAAGCTACCCACTTGCCAAAAGGACCCTCACTGGGAAACATGAGTGAGACTAAGTTTCTATCGTATTAAGACACATTTGCTTAAGGTGTTATGGTTGCTAATTACCCCCAATTAATATAAGTAGATAGAAAAGTATTTTGAAATTAATGTTCATAATGTACCTGCATATTACATATTTGCATAAATGGATGAAGGCAGCAAAAAAGAAAAGCATTCCTCTCTTGCATTTCCCCAAATGTGGTTACAGTATAGTGATCATTATATGTCAGTTCTTTCAAATATAGAGGGGGAAAAAAACATTGTAGGGCTTCCCTGGTGGCGCAGTGGTTAAGAATCTGCCTGCCAATGCGGGGGACACAGGTTCAAGCCCTGGTCCGGGAAGATCCCACATGCCGCGGAGCAACTAAGCCCATGTGCCACAACTACTGAGCCTGTACCCTAGAGCCCGCGAGCCACAACTACTGAGCCTGTGTGCCACAACTACTGAAGCCTGCATGCCTAGAGCCCGTGCTCCACAACAAGAGAAGCCACCACAATGAGAAGTCCGCGCACCACAAGAGTAGTCCCCACTCAGTGCAACTAGAGAAAGCCCACACCCAGCAACAAAGACTCACTGCAGCCAAAAATAAATAAATAAAATAAATTTATTTAAAAAGAAATTGTAAAATATTAATTGGGAACACATCACAAAATTTGCATCTTTATAAAAGTTCTTAATTTTAATATTTTTTTCACTTTAGCACACAATTGAAAGTACTGTTTTGCTCAAGAAATAAAAAAGAACAATACAAGTAATTAAAGAGAATCTAGAATATGTTGGTAACTAATTAGGGCAATGAAAGCATTTGGATGAAGGCCCAGTTAAAACTATACAAGTAAAATACACTAAGCTATTTGAGTAACCATGTTATGCACATTGCTTCTTCATATAAATCTGTGTAAGTATCTTGGGATTATTTTGCCCAATTTATGTGTCAATGTTTTTTCCCATTTTTACATTTTGCAAATTCACTGACTAGTGAATTTATTTCAGTAAAATCAAATTAAGTGGGAAAAGAAAATTTAATCAAGAAGTTTCCTCTCCAGCACTCTATCCTTCCCAGTTTTTTTTAATATATATTTGAGGTGGTGATGAATGTGAAATATACAGCTCTGTTTGGGATTGAATTCTATGTAGAAATATTCATTGGATCTTTTTGAATATAATACCATACATGGTCAGAGTCCAGTGATTACTCATTTTTGTTGACCTTACTACTGCGGAAGTCTGAAGTCCACTTGGTTCTTGCTACACAAAGTGTGGCCCATGGACCAACTGCATCAACATCATCTAAAGCTTATTGGAAATGCTGAATCTCAAGTCCCACCCAGTTGCTTTGTATGCATGTTAAAATTTGAAAAGCACTGCTTTTGGTAACAAAGAGGAAATAAAGAATCGGTTGACGACAGTTCCAAAGGGATTGCACTTCTCTGAAAAAAAGTAATTTTATTCCAGTTTAAATGTTTCCTTAAATTAGGATTGTTGTGAATAATGTAATCTAGGCTAAATAATTTGTCTCTTTAGCCTGTGAGTGCTAGCATTAAGCTTCAGAGAATAGGTATAATTTTCTTATACAGACTTTATATCAGTTAAAATGTTTTCAGCTGAAAATAATGGGAAAATTCACCTCCACTATTCTTAAGTAGAAAGGAAACCCTGGGAGTACAGTTTAAGGCAGGCCTCAGAGATGACTCAGTCCCACAGCTCTGGCTTCCTTTGCTGGCAGTTCTTCTTGCATTTCATTATTTGATTGGGATAGCACACGCCCCTTCCAAAATCAATCCCTGCTGTCCCAGGAATTTGATTCATTCTTTGGCTTAGACCAGAGTTCCTGAAACAATGATTGTCAAGGGATAAAAGTGACTTGATTGGCCTATTGTCTTGGATCGAGCCCTCCAACTGCTTCTCAGGTTGCCAATCAATAAGCGGCGGGGAGGGATGAGTGTTGAGAAGCCAATCACAATGTTCACCAAATTCTACATTTCTTTTATTATTAGACTTTCATAATTGTGCCTCTCTCTTCTCATTTCTCTTTTTAAAATTGAAGTATAGTTGATTTACAATGTCATGTTAGTTTCAGGTGTATAGCACAGTGATTCAATTACACATGCATATATACACATATGTATATATATATTTCAGATTCTATTCCATTCCTCTCATCATATTGTCACATGACCTTGTGATACTTCTAATAAGACCAGCTGCTTAAGTTCCATGATACTTGTACACACTCTACATACTATCTCCATTATGTCCAACACTCTACTCCTGGCTCTTTGGAGGGAGGAATTTGTTTTTGTTTCTATTGGACTGTTTTCTTTTTGTTTTTCTCACCATAATTCCCAGTCAAAAGAGTCACCAAGGCCACCCTATCTATGACAACCTCCATGCCCAATAATTTTGTCATGTGTATTTCCCACTGCAAATGAATGCACTGATAGAGTAGAGCCAGCTATTCAATAAGCTGAGCCCTGTGTTTACCTTGTATCACTAGTGAGAGGGAAGCCTGTTGCATTTTAGATGACCAACTTGAATGTGTTCCCCCTAGTTCAGCGGTCCCCAACCTTTTTGGTACCAGGGACCGGTTCTGTGGAAGACAATTTTTCCATGGACTGGGGGCGGTACAGAGGGGATGTTTCGGGATGATTCAAGTGCATTACATTTATTGTGCACTTTATTTCTATTATTATTACATTATAATATATAATGAAATAATTATACAACTCACCATAATGCAGAATCAGTGGGAGCCCTGAGCTTGTTTTCACTTGCCACTCACTGATAGGGTTTTAATATGAGTCTGCAAGCAACTGATTTATTATGGTCTCTGTGCAGTCAAACCTCTCTGCTAATGATAATCTGTATTTGCAGCCACTCCCCAGTGCTACCATCGCTGCCTCAGCTCCACCTCAGATCACCAGGCATTACATTCTCATAAGGAGCATGCAACCTAGATCCCTCGCATGCGCAGTTCACAGTAGGGTTCGCGCTCCTATGAGAATCTAATGCTGCCGCTGATCTGACAGGAAGCGGAGCTCAGGCGGTAATGCGAGTGAAGCGGAGCAGCTGTAAATACAGATGAAGCTTCACTCGCTCACCCGCCGCTCACCTCCTGCTGTGCGGCCTGGTTCCTAAGAGGCCATGGACGGATACCGGTCCATGCCCAGGGGCTGGGGATCCCTGCCCTAGTTCCTGAAAGATGCTTTACATTGAATGATGCCAAAATAACCTAATAATCATACTTTCAGGGATAAATCTATGGCACACAGAGTGAAAAGTGATTACTCAGGCACAGGTCTAGAGAGATACAGGGCAGCAGTCTCTGAAATCTCAAACATATTCCAGTGCCAAGAAAACTCCAAGTTATTTTAACAGGGGCACTGCAGTGGTGATTTTTACTCCTCCTGTCTGTTAGTAAACCAGGCTTTTCTTTGCTTAAGCAGCTGTCATATTGTAAGCCTAAAAATGCATGTTTGAAGAAAAGAATTCTAATCTTGAGTGAACTGGCTGCAAGTTCCATATTTTAAAATATGGTCTGTGAATTTTACGTTATATGAAGATAATTATCAATGCTGAATTCTCCAAACTGATCAGAAGCTACTAGAAGTTCAATGAAAAATTTTTATGGTATGTGTGTATCTTCTTGGCACTAGAATTATTTTTTTCTCTTGTATTTTATGGCTTAGAATTAATCATAAGATTGATGAGCAAAACCTAAACAATTAGTGAAGATATTAATTATAAAAGAGCTTAAGGAAGTCAAATTTTACTGAAATGTGTCTGATATGAGTCAAGAGTAACAGCTTAAAAGTGAAGAACGTACATCACATATGCATCCTTCATAGTTAATATACATAAATGAATGTCTAATGAGTTAATGATATCCACAGTGTTTCAGAATATTTAAAATTTTCTCTCCTTTGAGATGTGATCATTTCCTCCATCTTTCCAGATGCTATTAATTTTTTATCCCTCAGTCCATGCTGTCCTCCTGGGAAGACTGTCAACTGAAAAAAAAAAGCACAACCTGCGAGTTGTGAGTTAAGCTTTATTTTGGGAAAAATGAGGAATATAGCCCGGGAGACAGCATTTCAGATAGCTCTGAGAAACTGCTCCAAAGAGGTAGGAGGGAAGGTCGGTGCTATATATGATTTTAGTGAGGGGGGTATGTGCAGTCAAGGACACATTGCTTCATTGCTAAACTAAATGACATGTACAAAGAATGTGATAAAAATTGTTACTGTTTAAAATTACGTGTTCTACCATAAGAGCACCTTCAAATTTCCAGCTTCATCCTTCTCACTGTAATTGGTTCAATACTGAGGGTGAATTGTCTCTAGATCTCTTGTGGTATTATTATTCTTATTCCTCTAGTGTCCAATCTACCAGTAGTGATGGTAATAATAATTTAACACATCTAATAACAGTATCCATTTTCCAATGCTGTCTTTGCATACCTCTAATATTTGCCTATCAAAAAGGATAATTAAATAAATATATTATATTATAAAATATAAAAACATAAATAGAACTCCACTATAACACAGCTCATTATGACATGAAAATCATATCACAAAACAATGTTCCTTGAAATGTCAAAATCACATAGAATAAAATTATTAAAGACAAAGAGTTTACAAGGTAAATTGCCTATTCTTTAAAAAATAATATAAAGTATTAAGAATACAGTAGGACTGGGGTCACCAAGGTTCTGTTCATCACAGCCCTAATCTAGAAAACATTAGTAAGAGTGCTTGAAAATGTGATATTTACATAAGACTAGGAAATGTTGAACTTAAATCTCTCTCCTGTGGATTCACACTAGTATGTTAGTGTATTGAGAAGTCCCTGAGATGTTACACAGAAAGGACACTACTTTGAATGTGTTTAAAGTACAAAATAAAAGTTTCAAATTTATTCAAGTAAAAAGGAATATTTCCATGGAAAACCTATTAACTTGTAAAGGTGTTTTGAGGGACATTGGCTGGGGAAGTGCTGAGATAGGTAAAATGGATTTGTACTAGAAATCAAAGCGAGCTCATTTCTGATCTTAGCTAGGTAGCTCTAGGGCTTAGGAATTCACACAATTATGGAAGGACATACCACATGCTTTCAGTTCCAATTAAAACAGACTTTTAATTGTATTCATCCATGAATAAAAAATTTAGTACTGATATTTCCATTTGGATGCTTTTAGTTTCAACAGCAAACCCAATTCAAATACATGTCCTGAGGCTTGAGAGCCAGGAACACAGTGTTATTACCAAGCCAGGCCACATTATTTTTTTCTTTGTCTCTACAATGTTTCTTACCCTGTCTTCTCCTGCAGAGGATTCCTCTTACGGTCTCAAAATGCTTCTTCTAGATACTTGGCTGCATAGGTCCTCTTTCATATTCTACAGATGTGCTAGAGTATCTTTTGCCCAAAACATTCAGCAAATTCTGAGATGTACTCCAATCAGGTTAAGTCATATGTGCTCCATTTACTAATCACATTGGCCAGACATTGAAATGCACTGCTAGGGTTCATCCTAGGTCATGTGCTCTACCCCTGAAAGTAGGAATGGAATTAGCTTCCCTCAAGTTACAAGGGTCTATTAGTCACAAATGGGGATTTTGAAGATGAAAAAATATGACGTGGATACACGTGCAGGAACAAAACTTATCTTCTTCATTTGAGGAGAATGCAAGGATTAAAAATAACAAATTTGTAAAATGATAAAAGCTTAAAAATAAAAGGGTAGAGTAAGTGAAAACAACCAAAGTGATTTCAGTGGAATCATTGAAATATACATGGTTCATGTAAAGAGTAGACATTGCTCTCTAGGGATGTATTTTTAAAAATGTAACCCTTCCTCTGTAAGTTAATCAAACAATTCCTTTGTAAGAAATTAATCTGTGTTTCTGTAAGACATCAAAATACCTATGGAAATCGGGTAGTTACCGATTTTCATCCAAAATTTAATGAGAGACACAATTTCAGAGAGTGAATCACACAAAGACCAAATGAGATGACATATTAACCACTACTTTTTTCACATGTTTAAGAAAATATACTTTCGAATTTGCCAATAAAATTTTAGTGCATTTACTCAGATTTTGGACAGCCATTTAAACTTCTCAATCAAGAAATATTACCTCTTAGCAGTGACTAAATTTTAATAATTAGAAAAATTTTACCTTACTTGAATTTAAATAGAACACAACATTTATATATTTATTGGTACTACATTAGAAAATAGCAATTAAGGACTTTTCTAAGTTATACATGATGTTTTGTTTAAAACAAAATGAAAATAATAAAGAGTGCTTACTTACCTAATTTGTTATCTTTGCCTAAAGAAGTCAATACTATGAGGTTCAGGAAATTATGAACTGTTTTGGTAATGAATATCTTTAAAACCTAGAAAAAAAGAGCCTCCTTCCCCTTGTCTTACCAGCAAGTTGCAAGCCTAAGAGACAATTCCAAGTGGGGCTGGGTGGACCAGGTTTAAAGACTCCATCTTTGACGGGAAAAATTGATTTTAGCTCCAATCTCAAGTAAAGTGCTATGCACATTTGGTGTTAAGCCCCCAACTCCTTCCAATCAGAACACAGATTTGTACCCCTCTTTTTTAGAAATTATTAAGTAACTGCTACACCAAAACCTACACTAATGTAACTCATTTTTAAAAATTTTGTTTTATTTTTGTTTTTTGTCAGCCTGGGTCCAAAGAATCCTGAGAAATTCTTTGCTTTAAATGTTTCAGTCCTACTTATTCTTTGATTTCTGTATAACCGAACTCTGTTCTGTGCCAGTCTAAAGCTTGGTAAAGGCTTCTTCCAGACTGAAGCATCTCAATGACATCTGTCAAAAAGAGCATGTTAGAACAAGATCTCTATATTCTGTAAACTGGGGGTTGGGGTGACACATGTCACATTTAACCTAACAAACAACAATTTGCTGAACACACACTCAGCACTGTGCTAAGTGTAATGGGGTTTGCAAAGGAGTGAAAATGGGATTTTCAGGGAGTCTGCATCATGGGGTAAAAATGCTACAAAGTGAAAATATGGTAAACAATATTAATAATACAAATGCTAAATTTTGCCATTTGGGAGAACTATAGGCATGCTCAGTTATAACACTCATGAAAAGCTTCAGAAGAAGAAAAACACTGACTTTATCTCATTATGCACAATTGTAGCATGATGATTTCCTTGCTCTTGTCTTTCCTTGCCCCTTCCACCTCTTATTCTTATTTTGCATTGTCTGCATGACTTTTAGCAAAGTGATAGACACGTAGAAGATCCTCAATTAATGATTATGGCATGGATATTGAAATATGAGCATCAATTGTATGTGTCTGTTAGAGGGTTAGAAATTTCCTTACCAGCAAAACGATTGCACATTTTCCCATCTCTCCAGTAGTCAATGAAATGGAGTGGTGGCTATGACATTCTTCTCATTCCGTACTCTGACAACGTTTGTGAAATATTCCACCAATCTTCCTCCAATCTCAAACCCAACTTCAATAATAAACTTCATAAGCACCAATAATTAATTAGGAAGCTGGAAGAAACATTACATATGTAGAAAAAATTCAGTTTAACTTCAGTTAGAAATTCTATCTTAATAATACTACCTTTCTTCAGGGAAATATTTCTCTACTTGGAACATTCTGGTCATCATTAAAATGTGGACCCTGTGCCACTTTGGCAGAATGAAAATAGGACAAAGAGATATTTTCTTCAGCAGAAAAAAATGATATGCATGCTTTCCTTGCTGCTACTGTGATGGAAATGTGTCTGGAATTCTTCTTTTTGTACTTATTTTAACATATTTCAATGTTATCCAGAATCACATGATCCGTCAGCACTGTGATAAGCCCTTCCCCTTTGCCATATGAGCAATGTTTTAAAAATGACTAATATAAATCAATGGAGAATGAATTAGATAATAACACAACAGGTAAACTAGTCATTTAAATTCCTTAAAATAGTTCTCAGTGAATTATTCATCATTCACTGTTCTTTGCAGTTTAAGTGAAATATTACAGTAAGTATCTTCTTTCCGAAGGAAATCAATTTTCCTTTACTAACATGTTTTATTATAAAAAGAGCAATAGTTCATGATGTGTGAATAAAAGAAAATCTGTTCTCATCTCCACTCTGCCTTCTTTCTTCTACGTGTGAAAATAGCTTGCATGAAAATAAGAGGAGACTATAGTTATCGAGCATCATAATTTTGTAAGAGCACTATTTGGTTCTTAAATTTAGATTTAACGACCATAAGCAGAAAGACACACATGTAATTTTCTACACCTCTTTAGCAGAGTTATACTGTTCTTGAACTTGATTGCTCGTGTTATCAGGATTTCAAATTTTTGTTTAGTTGTTTAATTCATGCTTCGAAATCTCCATTTACAAAATGTGCATAATAGACATAATATGGCTTTTGATTCATCCTTCTAAGCCCAGTTTTCAAAATTACACATATATCAAAATTATTCAGTTTGAGGAGATATCTGATCAGAGGCTCTACTCTCATTTTGTTCTTACAACACCTTTTCTGATAGATCTAAGTATTGGGTTGCATTGCCTGACATTAGTACTAAACAAAACTGACGATAAAAATCAGAAACGAGAAGAGTATAGCTTGTACCGTACCCTTCCATACAGTTAGACTTGGTTCCTTTGGTTACTTGTGAAGTTTTTCCTGCATATAATCATCAGAGCTCCAACCAGTGAACTTTAAGATCTGCTGATATTTTAGAAGCAGTTTGTGTGGGACTTTTTACTTAATACTAGATGATCAAGGAATTTATTTTCTTTATAGTATTAAAAAAAATTCATTACAAATTTGGCAAATTTGGACAAAAGTTAGTCATCAGTGACCAAGTTTCTTATAGTTTTTGATTCTATTATATCTTTCACCAGAAAGTAGTTTTATAAGTTTTCACACCAGCTATTAAAATAGAAATCTAGAAATTTCCTAGGACAAACAGCAATAATAACTAAAATCCATATAAATACATGCAAAGTACAAGTACTTTGATATTCCATATTTTGTATGGAAACACAATTATCACCAGTATTTCAGTGCTATATATGTTATTACTATTCCTATTTTACGTACAAGAAAGCTAAAACTCAGAACAAAACCAGGCAAGTCCACAAAACCACTAAATTGGAAAGCTGGGAAACAGTCCAAAGTTTTTTGATCCCAAGTTTTTAACTCTTTTCAATCCAACAATAAGCCTTTCTAGAACTCAATTTACCTATGCAAAATGCCTTTCTTACAACATATTAAATCCCAATTGGTGGTTAATTATTTAAACACTGTTAGTGTCTATGAATATGTGCTAGATTTATATCCACACTCTATAAAATGTACAGAGAATAGTCAGTTAATGAAGAAAACTTCTAAATTCAATCATAAGTACAACTACAAAAACACTTAAGAGTGGGAGTCTTGGTTACAGACCATGAGGGTCCTCATTCATGAAGATATTGAATATTGTTCTATCTAATACTTTCATATAAAAACATTATTGGAGATTATCATACTAAGTGAAGTAAGTCAGCAAGTTTTTAACTCTTTTCAATCCAACAATAAGCCTTTCTAGAACTCAATTTACCTATGCAAAATGCCTTTCTTACAACATATTAAATCCCAATTGGTGGTTAATTATTTAAACACTGTTAGTGTCTATGAATATGTGCTAGATTTATATCCACACTCTATAAAATGTACAGAGAATAGTCAGTTAATGAAGAAAACTTCTAAATTCAATCATAAGTACAACTACAAAAACACTTAAGAGTGGGAGTCTTGGTTACAGACCATGAGGGTCCTCATTCATGAAGATATTGAATATTGTTCTATCTAATACTTTCATATAAAAACATTATTGGAGATTATCATACTAAGTGAAGTAAGTCAGACAGAGAAAGACAAATATCATATGATATCACTTATGTGTGGAATCTAAAGAAATGATACAAACGAACTTATTTACAAAACAGAAATAGACTCACAGATAGAAAACAAACTTATGGTTACCAAAGGGGAAGGGGGAAACAGATAAATTAGGACTATGATTAACAGATACACACTACCATATATAAAATAGATAAACAACAAAGATTTACTGTAGAGCACAGGGAAATATATTCAATATTTTGTAATAACCTATAATGGAAAAGAATCTGAAAAAGAATACATATATATATATGTATAGCAGAATCACTTTGCTGTACACGTGAAACATTATTATCAACTATACTTCAATAAAAAAATAAAAATTAAAAAAAAATCCTTGGCCATAACCCAATAAAAATCAGGAGGGCTTTCACTGATTTCTTCAGTCTTTACTGATATTTTGCTGCTCTGAATTAGAGGTTAAGTCCTAATTTAACTGCCAATTAGATATGGTCTGATTTCTCACTTGTAATTCATGAGCACCTCATCTCTCTAAGTAGATTTTAGGTATCTTGGGAGAAGACATCTCCACAAACTCTTCCTTTGAATTCTGGAGATATTTAGCATAGGTCCTTGTAATATTAGGGGCTGCGTAAATATTTATACTTTATCAGATTACAATAGAAAAAGTTTCTTTAATGATTTTTTTGTAAATTATCATAAACAGGTGATAAAGTACGAGCTGTTAAAGTCAGACTCCTTGATTTCTAATTTTCTGTCATTCAATTCATAGCTGACTATATTCTGCAAATGTACATGGTCCATCCTATGATAAAATATTTTATAGAGAAAGTCCTATTAACGTGGAATTATAACTTGATATAAACTTGTTTTCTCTATTGCTTGAGAAATCAGTCTCATAATGAAAATGCATATCTGGTACACTTGTAGAGAAAATTCTGCAACAAATCTGTTGTGGAACACATAGGGATTTTAATTTCATATGGAAGTTTGAAAGTGGCTGTGTTCAAAAAGAATGATGCCAGGGAAAATGAGTCTGCTTTTTTTACTTCATTGCTGATTGCTAAACTGAATCAATTAGGAAGATTGTTGCAAGTTAAGGAACACACAACTCAAACTGCTATAAGAAATACATAAGTTTTTCTATATTGCTGAAAAATCCAGAAGCAGAGTTAGTTCCAAGTATGGTTTGTTTCAGTGTCCTGCTCCTTTCCCCTGTAATTGTCTTTTCTCTGCCCTATTCTAAATGTAGGATTCATTCTCAAGCGGACTTCTGTCATTACACCAAAATTATTGTGTATTTTCAGGCATGATATATGTATCACCACAGTGCTCTCCTCATCAAATCTAATGAAGTTAAACTGATTATACTATCCTTTAACTGACACCTGCGCATGAGGGTACACCATAGGAGTGCTTCATTGGGAATGGAATTCTTGACGGTTAATCTGTACAAATTAAAAACCAACCCTAAACTGGGGCTCAGTTCACTCATAAGAACAAATGTTGGGGAGAAAATCACAATGACCTCTACAAAAAACCAAAACTCTGATCATTTCCTTACATAGATCCTACATTTAGTTTCATATAAGTTATTATTAACCTCAACCCATAATGATATTTTAAATAGTAAAAACTACCTCAGAGGCATGATTAAACTGGACTTCAGGCTTCAGAATTTGAAAGTATTACTTTACAATAATGAAGACAATGATAATGTAGGAAATAGTCTCTCCCATAACTGTGATCACATCACTAATAAAGACACTTTTAAAATTCAACTTCATATGAATATACTTGGCAAAAAATCATTAACTGGATATTTATTTTTGAATTAATTAATAAATTTTCACATTAATGTAGTGAATCAAAAAATGTCACGCTCATCTACACTTGAATAAACTGTGGTTTAGTGTGACTAAGTGACTTGCCAAAGTTCACACAACTAAAAGTGGGAGCAGAAGAGCACAAATACAGATATTATAAATCTAGGTCTCTTTCTAATCTATTATATTGGATACAAGGGCATGCATTAAAAAGCAGGATCTAAAATATACACTCTAAAATATTTACGGTTAGGAAGCTAGAGCAAGAACATAAAAATAATAAATGAAGAATGAATCACTGTTCTTAGATTATATATTAAACTTCATTATGTAGTTTTCCTCTTAGGAGCAAGGAAATGTAGACAGATACATATCAACCCCTCGACTGAATAAAAGGCTGAGCAGTAAAGAAGGAAAAAAGGCAAAGAAGCTACCAATCTCCATTTCTGATCCGGATTTTTTATGATGGGAATCTCGTCAGCTGCTTTATCTGGCTACAGGTATATGTACAAGAAAAAAAATGTGTTTAAATCAAAGCAAGAAATGTATCCTTTTGACAAACTTCTCTCATGTTTAGGAAACAGAAATATCTCAGTTCCTAGGAGATGGTGCAGGTTCTCTATCCTTCCTAGAGCAGAGATTCCTACTTCCACAGCCTCCATACTACCTGACTCTTTATCACTGTCTCTTTCAATTTCTCCCTCTCCAGTGACTCACTTCCAGAACCAAAACTGCTTTTCTTCTTTTAAAAAAAATGCTTTCCTTCGTTCCCTCTTAAAAAACATGTAATCTTCACTCACAATCCCCACCTCTAGCTACTGACTCCTTCTGCACTACTTCTGATGCTTGTCATTAGTCAATGTATTTAATTTTCTATACCCATTTTGTCTTGAACCCTAGAGTATAAAACCATTGTCCCTAATATGCCACTGAAACTACAAAAACCAAGGTCAACAATGGCTCTATGTTGCTAATTCCAACGATCAATTTTTAGTTATCCTACTTGACCTATCAGTAGAATTTTACTGTGAAAATTAATAAAGGATGACCTCATTTAAAATGGAGCCGGGAAGCCCTGAACGGGGAGATCTCACGCACTATCACTCATTGCTTTCTGAAAACTCCAAACAGGAAGAGATGTACCTTGCATCACCAGCAGGAAGAAGGTCACTACCTTACTACTCCAGCAGGAAGAAGGAGGATTTTCTCCTTGCCCAGCAACAGCCTCAGCCAATGAGAAACTACCACCACTCAGACAATGAGAAACCATCACCACTGTGAGCCCTCACTTTACTCCAATGGACTTTCCTTCAAAGTAGCCCCTCCCAGCTTTCTTCTTTTTTCTATGTAGTGTTCCTCTCCTTTGTTCACCAGACTTGCATTTGGTTTACCATAGCTTGCATGTCCCAAATTGCAATTCCTTTGCTATTCCTGAATAAACCCATTTTGCTGGTAAAGTAACTGGCTGTTTTATTTTAAAGGTCAACATGACAAAGTTCGTTATTTATCCTTGAGATACATTCTTGGCTTCTTGGACATCATTCTCTTTTTATTTCTTCCTCTTTTTCATGCTCTTCCCTTCTCAGTCTCCTCTGTTGGTGTTTCCCAATGTCTCAACAACTAAATGCTGACTTGAGCTTGGGCCCACTCAGCAAACATGTTTATTCCTTTTCTACACTTACTCTCTAAGTAATCTCATCTAGCCCCTTGACTTTAGATATCATCTATGTGCTAATGACTTCAACATTTATATCTAGAGCTAGAACATTATCCCCGAACTTCAAGCACATAAATCCAACTGCCAACATCAATCCTTAGATGTTCAAATTCCTGATTTCCTGACCTACCCCCAAACTTGCTCTTTCCACAGTCTATCCCAAAGTCAATAAATGGGAATTTCAGTCTTTGATAATCCCATCTCTTAGCAAACCATGTTAGTTCTATATTCTAAATATAGCTACTAACTCTGTTTTGAATGTTCATCCAGATACATTCATGGTTTGGCCCTTTATCTTCACAAAGTCTGTGCTTAAATGTAATGTTTAAGTGAAACTTTCAAAACAGAGTTAGTTAATTGACACACATAATTATTATGTCTGAAAAAATTAAAATTTTACTTGTTTGTTTGTTATTGACCTCTCCCAACTAGAATGTAAGCTCCATGAGGGGAAAAAATATCCCTGTTTATCTCCTTCTCTATCCTAGTGCCAGAATAACATCTGGCATATGGTAGCTTGTCAATAAATATTTTGTGAATAAATATATAATTATTTCCCTCTAATACCATTTGGTACTAAGTCAGATACCACCTTAGAAGCTTTTTTATGTTTTTATTTTTAGAGATTTGTTGTGGGAAGTTTCTTGTAGATTGCTGATTATGTAGCTTTGTAGCTCAGAGTGCAAGCAATGAAGAAAACAGATGATCGATTCATATTTGGAGAATGTAAGAGAAAAATGAAATTGGGAGGAAAGGAAAGATAGGAAGAAATTATTCTGAATTAAGAAACATACCACTGCTTGTTGCTGCTGCAGTATTAGAGTTATTTTTTTCCCACAGAGTAACCTAGTTAATCCTGACTGATACATCACTTTAAAGTTTTCCTAGCCTTTTTATATAAATGGTCAATGTGATCATGATTAGTACCCTACAGGTAGTGTGACTATATTATTTAACCAAGACACTTTTGAGTTCTAAAACAGAGTGCTGAAATAATTAAAATTACGTACTGTTTGAAATATTTATTTTTTGACTGAAAACGTGTTGTATTATATTGGTAAACTTATATATACTCCTGCTTAAAAATTGTTTTTAAAAACCTAGTTATTTCTAAACATTAAAGTATGTCAGTGAATATAAAAACAAACAACTATATATTTACAATTTATTATACATTAAAATAAAAACAGAACAGACAATTATTCTGGGTAGATAATTGCACACTTTAATAAGCTTCTTAGCTTTATTTTTCTAACACTGTGTTTTTCAGAAGAATGTATTTTTAAATATGGTCTTAATATCCTTTTTGGTTTTCACAAAATTGCCTGGAACCTACTTCACAGTTGAAAATTAAGACTAAAAATTTTGAAATTGCTATCATTGTAAGTTGAGTTTTGTGTCAGTTCAGTCCTCCTGAAATAAGATGCCAGGATGAATTCACATGTGCAAGAGATTGATGGAGGATAAAGAAGAAAAAGACTAGGAGCAGGCAGGGAGAGTCTCTAGACCATGATGCAGGTCTAATACCTGTGAAAGGAGAGATCAAAGGAAGAAAAATAGTGTAGAAAGAGCACAGCTCTGGTAAAGTCTAGGCCAGGCTTCTGAGGAGTCTCCAACAAAGACTGCATTGAGTGGAAAGGACCCAGCTTTAGTACCCCACCCCCCAGGCTCAGTTATTGGCTGGTGTCTTAGTCTGCTCCCACTGTTATAATACTACAAACTGGGTGGCTTAAACAATGAACATTTGTTTCTCACAGTTCTGGAAGCTGGGAAGTCCAAGATCAATGTGCCAGCCAATTTGATTTCTACTGAGAATCCTTCCTGGCTCACAGACAGCCGCCATCTTGCTGTTTCCCCACATGACAAAGGAAGAGAAAAACCTAGCTCTCTGCTGTGTCTTCTTATAAGTACCCTAATCCTATGGGACCAGGGCCCCATCCTCATGACCTCATTTAACCTTAATACCTCTTTATAGGCCCTATCTCAAAACACAGTCACATTTGGGTGTGGGGTGAGGGGTTTGGGCCTCAAAATAGGAATTTAAGGAACATAATTCAATATATCGCATATGGATTGATCTCAGAGAGAATATGCCTCAGCATGAATGCCACACCAGATCCCTAGGTGTGGCAGCTGGAGGCTGTGAGACAGCCATACTCCTTGCAGCAATTTCTCTTAAAGGAAGATATGAGCAGCCATGACTCTTCCTGCTGAAGCACCTGTCCATAGAGAGCCAATATGCTCAATGGAAAAGATTCTAAATGCAACTTTTATATTAAAATGTGTAACCATTTTACCCTTAAAATACTCACAGTTGATTTTATTTGCCTCCATTAAGAATACCTTTCTTTGACAAATATATTTTATAAGACAAACTCATCAAATAAATTATGTTTTATCAAACTTGGATGCACAAAATCATAGGCTTTTTCAGTTTTATTCCATAATGGCAAGAATATGACCTGAGATGCAGGAATGGACTTTGGACTGGGTGAATCATTGATCTGCTAAGAGACACTTTAAGGAAATTAAATTTCACTTCACTTAATCTTGTAAGGAAAGTGAAGGGTTTTTTGCAATAGTTTTTTTTCCCCTGAAGAGTGAGCACATATGAGCCCATTGTCATGGAACAGTCAGGAGTTAGAGAAATGTCAGGAAGATTAAAAAGAAAAGAAAAAAAAAAACACTGAAAGAATGAAGGTCCAAAGGGACTTTCCACATTCTCTCCTCTGAATAAGAGGGATTATCCACAACTGCTTACATCTGTAGGAAACTCTGGGAAGTTGATCCTTTCTGAGAGTGTTCTGTGTTACCACCTATATTACTAACCATATACATAAATTTCTGTAACTTTCTGTAAAAATCTTTCTCACTATGTCTGCATGACTCCATAATGCCATTACCATCCCACTGTAAATAGCAAATAAGAAAAAGAAACTGATTTTTTTCCTTCCATCTTCCAAAACATATTTAATTTTCTCTTTAGCAAATACATACAATAAAACATAATAAAGTTAAAATTAAAATGTTAAAATAAGGAAATTTTAAAAAGACTTTAATATTCAAAACAAAATATTATAAATATATAATTGAGAAATGGTACGCAACATACAGTATTCTTAGAAGCAGGTATCAAATTTGACTGAGTTATTAAGAGTAGTTCAAAAACGTATCAAGGAAAAAGTTACACTGGACAAAGTTAAACAAGCAAGGAAGACTTTATTCAAGTTACTGCAGTAGGAGAGAGACTGAACTCAGCTCTGCTGAAACAAAAGGTGGAAGAATTTTTAAGGGCTAGATCTAATAGAAACTGGAGAACATTAGGGGACAAGTTGATCAACGGGATGTGTGGAGCATATTGAATTATTCCTAAATTTGCAAATGTTTTTCTCTGTGAGTAGGACACCTGTGTTTGCTAACTGGCATAGAAATTAGGCTCCAACCTCCTACAGAGACCAGAAGATAGAGATGTTATCTCCTTATATGTTTGCATTTTAAAGAGATGATTCCCAGGTCTTTGAAAAAAGACATTTCCTGGGCTGTAAAACTGGCAGGAAGCTAGGGAAAGAGTTACATACATTTCAAAGGGGCAGAGAAAGAATTTACAATTGCAAGTTTTCTTAAGTAAATGCTCCAAGAAAAGGGAGGACAGGGCCCTAGAGTCAGGAAGAAGTCTGTCTGAAGTTTTGACAGGCTGAGAGGAACCTTCAGACCCTCTTAGGGTGTCAGAGGGTAGGATGTTTCATTATGTTGTTCACTATGAGTTTAGTACTTATTGGAAAAAAATCCGTGTATAAATGGACCTGCACATACTGTTAAAAACAGTATTACCTCCCACAGAAGAACATGTATTTCTAAAAATGATTAATATAATTAGGGATAAATTCCTGCAATGTTTTTTCATACATTAAAAAATGGTAAGGCAACGGGAGAGGCCACAACAGTGAGAGGCCCGCGTACCACAAAAAAAAAAAAAAAAATGGTAAGGAAATAGAGTATTCTTCACAATATATTTATATTAATGATCCATATGCAACCATAGTTGCATAGGGATTTTTCTTCAGTGTAGGTGGAAGAAATAAGGCCAAAATACAAGTTATTAATTAAACTTGACAAGGAGGGGGCATAGATAACAATACAGGGTTTAGATTTTTAGATGCTCTGCTCTAATCAGAAGACAGATTTAAGAAAAGAATAGGGCTTCCCTGGCGGTGCAGTGGTTGCGAGTCCGCCTGCCGATGCAGGGGATACGGGTTTGTGCCCCGGTCCGGGAGGATCCCACATGTCGCGGAGCGGCTGGGCCCGTGAGCCCTGGCCGCTGGGCCTGTGCTTCCGGAGCCTGTGCTCCGCAACGGGAAGGGCCACAACAGTGAGGGGCCAGCGTACCACAAAACAAACAAACAAACAAAAAAAAAAACAAAAAAAGAATAGATGGCATGTCACAGAGGCAACTTCTATGTTTCCTAAGGAATTTAGAAGCAGCATTTTTGTAGTTGTGTTTAATGACTCCCTGTTAATGACTCTCTATTAATGACTCCTTAGTTCCCTGCTAAGGCCTGAGGAGGGAGAAGCAAGACTAACACTTCCCTATGATACTGAGAAGCACCAAAATACACGAGTCCACAAAGAAATGTCTCATCACTGAATGGAGGTTGCATGTATATGCAATGTCTGCTCTGCACCAAAGGTATCATACAAGCACTGTATAATGTATTTATCATAAAAAGCGTTCTGAAATGTATTTAATTTCTATAAATATTTTAAATACATTTCAATTTCTTTAGAAGTATAAAAATACTTTTAGTACTTTCTTTTAGACACCTCAAAGGCCTGGCAAGGTTAAGTCAGTTGACTTAATTTGTATATGGTTAACCCTTGAACAATACAGGGGTTATTAGCGCCAACTCTCATTCTACCCAGTACAGTCCACACATACTCTATATCCATGGCTCTGCATCTGCAGATTCAACCAACTGTGGATGGTGTAATACAGTAATATGTACTTATTGGAAAAAAAATCCATGTATAATGGACCTGCACAGTTCAAACTCCTGTTGCTCAAGGGTTGACTGTACTATTATGCCATCAGTGAGTGGCAAACTTGGATTTGAACCCAGATCTGTCAGAATCTAAATCTGCTTGATCCTTTTCACTGTACTGGGTCAACTATCCAATGATTGATATAGGAGTCCTAAAGTCATATAATTTTAGAGAAAGGCATATAATACAGTTGCCTTCTGTATCTGCAGATGCAAAACCTGTGGATTCAGAGGGCTGACCACACATTTTATATAAGGGACATAAGCATCCATGAATTTTGGTATCTGTAGGGTTCCTGGAACCAATCCACCATGGATTTCAACAGATGACTATATAAATATGCAGTGTTGGCCTTGTATAAGATAGAGGCAGGTATTAAAAATATTTAACTTTTCTTCTCATTCAACAATAAGAAAAACAATAGCACAAGTGCTCTGCTACATAGAAGTTGACATTGGGCCTCAGTGTTAGGATGCAGTACGGAATGGTGGGGACTGTGGTGAACTAGAGGGAAGGTGACCTCAACACAGCCAGTAATCACAATGTTTGAAAAAAGATCCACTGGTATGAAATTTTCTGGTATTTTTTCAAGGGAAGTCAATTATTCACAAATGAAGTGAAATCTCCCAGTTCTAATTGAGAATAAAATACAAATACTGTGTAAGCCAACACTGTATGAGTCAAACAAAATGCATCTGTGAACCATCTGGGGTCCTCCAGCTGCCAGTTTACAACCTCTGATTGTATTGCACTCAGATTTGTTAAGGGCACACAGTACAGGAAGCTGAGAGAGTCAGGAATGGGATAAATCAGTAAAATGTTTCAAAATGAGTGTATTCCTCTTCTTCCTCTTCCAGATATTCGACAGACAGGATGCAAAACATGAAGGTTAATATCTTTAAAAGTAGAATATAAACCTTGTTCAATAGACTATTTAATAAATCAGGAATATTTATGTCCCACTTAGATACATTTTTTAAATGTGTACTCCATTCTAGGAAGTAAAGCTAAATAAAGAAATTATGTTGTAGTAGGATTACTCTATGTTATTAAACATTTTAGAAGTTTTATTTAAAATATAGCAAAATTGTAAAATGTTCTATATAACTTGATAATTCCAAGTGGACTTTAAAAGACATGGGTATCTTTCTCAGGCTGATTGTACTAGATAGATTTATGTATATAGATTCAAAGTAACTAAATATGAACACTGTAAGGTCTTCTTCCAATGAATTCTAAGCATTTATTTGCTATCATATTCATATGGTACTAAAAATGTGCTACTTTTGACATTATATTACATTTCATTGTAGGCATGACTTAATGCCACTACCAGCTTGAGTCTCCATGACAGTAATGAGAATTCAATCCAAATCTGCCTGATTTCAATACTTATTCAACTATATCATGTTGCCTCATTCTTTTGCATCTCTTATAAATCCATGTCTAGCATAGTAGATAATAAGTATCAAATGACTAAATAAATGCATACATATATAATAAAATAAAAGTTTGTCGCAGCATGGAGCAAATGGGAGGTTTGTATCAATATGAGAGGAATCACAGTAGACTGGAATGCATATAGACTTGTAGCCAGATTTCTAAAATTTTAAGATTATGAATACCAGTCTGGTTATCTATGAGCTATATAAACATAGAAAATTTACTTATCAGGAGTAACCTATTAAGATTTTGGTAAGAACCATGGAAAATGTCACATTTTAGGATGCTATTTTTCTTTGCCCCTTCTTCTGTGTTGATCTTTTTTATTCCTGATAACATTATTTATTATTAAGCAACACCTGTAGTATTATTTATGAGCTCACAGCATGAATTACTGCTGAGCCTAGTAAAGCGCTCATCTCTGCTGGATGTTAACTAGAAACATGTGGCATCACCAGGGTTAAAATGGAATATGCAAAATTTAAGCACCAAACCCCTCCAGGCCCACAATCTCATCCCTTATAATGTTCTTCCTTTGATCAAATTTCTAATGCAAGCATGAAGGCATCAGATTCAGAATTCCATGTAGCACCTGTAGAATTCATATCTATACATGATTATTAAGTCCAGAGGATAGAACAGACTAAGAGACATTTATTTCTCTATAAGGAAATCCATTATAGAAAAGAGTAGAGAATAAAAATGAGATTTCTAAACCTTTAAAAGTTTATATAGTACCAGGTCTCTGATCTCTGAAACCCGGGACCCCTGGGATGAGTCAACAAGCATTATGATTACAGATCAATGGACCCATTTTCCGTGGAACTGAAACATAACCTGGTTCATTGTGGTGCACAATACACGTGTTGGATGGAAAAAAATAAGGAAGAGAGGAGGGAGTCAGGGAAGGGGAAAGGGAGTAATTGAAGGAGGGAGGAGGATGAAAATGGGAAGAAAGAAGTAAAGAAGGAAATGTACATATATGAATTGATTGGATCAATCAACATATTTCTAAAACATGCTTTTTATAAATAGTAATTTGTCCATGTAAATTTGTAAATAAAGAAACTTTGATTAATATACAAGATATATGCTGTCTTATAAAGAGTTTAAGAATAAGATACAAATGTAGATAAGATCATGACATAACAAGAGGAAAATCATGAAAGAATTATCACCCCCACACCATGGTCTACACTCTGTCTTTTAAGCACAATCAAACTCTGTAGTAGGCTCTGTGTTGTTACCAGTCTTTGAGTTTATAGGTTACCAATAATATTCACTGGAATTCCAGGCTACAAAGAATAGGTAAAATGCGTGTCCCAGAGTTTCAATTCTTTGAGAAAACATTTACTTTATGATTGAAAAAGCTCCTAGGTTTAGGGAGAAATGAAGCAACCCCATATCTTGGCTCTGAATTATTCGAAAAAAAAAGAATTGTGCTTACAGTCTCAAAATGGCAGAGCTCTGCTACAGAGTGAAAATAAGGCAAGGAGTGCATTTCTTTTTGCTATGAAGACAGCAAACATGTAAGCTTCACTGGTTTCTAGTTTTCCTTTTATGAAAATAATCGTTCAATGCTGCTTCAAGTTTATATTATTTAAAAGGTACACTGTATGTGCAAACAGAGAGTCTGTGAGGCTTTTCAAAACATGTATGTAAAGCAGAGCTGTTAAGTTTGACAGAGCTTCAGATGCCGAGAGATTGTGTTGAAGGCAAAATCAAGTTATCAAAGTGAAAAGCTGAAAGGTAGTTGGATGGGCTTGAATCTTGACAAGGTTCAGCACTGCTTTGTCTCAAGATGGCAATCAACTCATCTCAGATTCCTCTCAAGGTGTTTTAAGCGATGTCTTGGGACTTTTCCCATAAAAAGTTTTTTGGTCCAATACTTAAATCTAAATGGTAGACTGTGGTGTATTTTTAAATCACAAGTACTATGCTATTATGTAATGTACTAAATCGATGAAACAATTCAATATTCAAATTCTAGGAAATGATAAACATGTTAAAATGTTGGCTTCTACTTAATACACTGATACTTGTATTCTGATAATACCCATCAGTATGCTTGCTGGTGAAAGCCGAATAGAGAATGTAAAAATACAGCAAACATACACCAGCCACAATTTGAATGGAGTTCAGAGAACAGAGATCTTTATTTTTCTTTCCCCTAACTGCAGAGCCTACCACTGGGCTAGGAAAAAATATTAAACCTTAATTTATATTTGATTTATAGAGAAAGAAATGAATGAACAAAAGTAAAGAACGATAATTAATTAAAAGTATATCATGAACATATGAAAAGTCCAGGGAAACTGATTTCTAATTAACATTCAAAAGTAGGTAGTATTCAAAACTGTGTTAAATCTGACTCCAGAGACGTGCGGCAAAGGACTGCCCAGCGGCCACATACCCAAATTCAATCTCTGTCATTCCCAGTCTGATTTCTAAAGACAGAACTACTTGACCAAGGAGCGTAGATTAAATGGTCAATGTTACTTTATATATAAGACTTAAGTTTGCTGTTAGCTAAAATTAGGGTAATAAAATTCTCACATAAAAAGTAGGACTGGCCATGTTGCTCTGTTTAGAGGTGGCTACACTGTGCGCCATACTCTGAACTTTCCTTTTCTCCCACCAGATTTATACCAACTTGCCAGGCTCATGAGGACGTTATTTCCTAGCTCACCCAGTATAGGCCCAGGTCTCTCATCTCTGAAGCCTGGGACTCCTTGAGACAACTGTCATTACCTGAGAATTACAGCTCAATGAATCCATGTCCCCTTTGAAATGAAACATGATCTGGTTCATTGTGGTGCCTGATAAAAAATGTTGGAAGGAAAGAGAGAAGGAAGGGAAGGAAGGAGAGATGGAAGGAAAGAAGTAAGAATGGAGAGAAGGATGGGAATGTACTTAATTAATTGGCAGAGTCAATTATTACAAAACAGACTTTTTCTAACTATCGTGTTATAACATGTCTGGTAAGGAATTTAATTTGCTATGTAAGGTAGTGTGCTATCCTATAAAGAGTTTAAGATTAAAATGATGATATCTATATTCCCAGGTCTTCTGTTCCTACCTATGAGACCTTGGACAATTTAATGTCTCTGAACGCCGGTATTCTCATAAGTTTGATAAATGTAAGCATATCCACTTCAAACACTGTTGAAGGAATCAAGGGAATTCATCTATGTGAGATCAGCTGGCACATCATGGACACACTCCCACTCTCTCTCCCACTTCTCCATAATACTGAGCATCCAAAACTACTTGTTTTATTTGACATCCATAAATTTTGCATTTATAACTTTATATGTAAGCCAATTTGAATCTCAAGTCTCTGAAGCCCAATTATAGAGGGATGAGAGAAGAGTATATTGGCTTGAAATGTAATCAAAGCTTTTAAACTACATTATAAATGGTAAAACAGCAGCAAAAATACACCCACTCTGACCACAGGCATCCAACCGTCCTTAAAGATAACAAGATTTACCTGGGAAGTTTACCTGGTCTAATAAGGCAATTTTTGTCTGACTAAATGTAAGGAATTACATCCATTAGTAAGTAATCTATGAAAAGAAAAACAATTTAGTTTGCAATTTCCGATTGTTGGAGCTATGCTAATCTTTCAGGCCTCCAACTCCATCTGCTTTAGAATGTAGTCCTGTTTGCTGCCTGTTTATTTCCCAGTGAATGAAGGGGAAGGATGTTCTTTCCAATGTATGGTTTTCTCAGGCAGTGCTAAAGATCAAACATACTAATTCCTACTGCAGTCTTACACAGCTTCTCGTCAGTTTCCCAGGCCAATTTGGGACAGTTATCATTTCTTACATAGTTGTGTGTGAGTGGTTTTAAGGAATATCCTCTTTATATTCATCACATAGGAATTTTTTTTAAAAATAAAAGCACAAGGGAATTCCCTGGTGGTCCAGTGGTTAGGACTTGGTGCTATCACTGCCAGGGCCCAGGTTCAATCCCAGGTCAGGGAAGATCCTGCAAGCCATAAAATAAATAGATAAATAAATAAATAAAAGCATGAAAAATTATATTTAGGAAGGAGAAGAATTTTTTAGCTAAATCTCACTCAGTAAAGTTACAGAGTAACTTTACTGTCTATTAGCTCTTGTGAAAGTTTAAAGAAAACAAGCAGAGATGGGGTTATAGGTGAACCTCAGACTTGAGAGTTGGAAAACAGAGTTGACAGCATAGGACATCAATCAGTCCCAGGACAACCTAACATTTAATAAATTAGTGATACTGATGTGCACATGAGATTTTCAGTTTCATAACTTAAACAAACCTAATTCCTTAGTCAAGTGACTTCAAGCTTATCTGAAAAATGATGAGGCTAGTATTAACTTATAAGACTGTTGTAAAGATTAAATTAAATAAAACATGTAAAGTATTTAAATAAATGTTTAAATCTTAAAATGGACGGGTAAATTGCAGTCAAAATGTTTCTTGGTAAATATGGTTAAAGTTATGTGAGATAACCATTTCCAAGATGGCAGTGTATCTACTATTCAGACTATAGAGTTTATGTGGAGAGTTGATATTCCTGGTCCAGGGTACCATCAACCATAACTAGTGTTTGACAGGCTTTTCTAAGTCCTTTTTCTGTTCCAAGGCCGAACAACTAACCATACTGGTTTCTTCAGACAGGGTGTTATGGATCAAATTGTGTCTTCCCAAAATTTATATGTTGAAGTCTTAACCCTCAGCACCTCAGAATGTAAACTTATTTAGAAATAAGGTCATTGCAGATATAATTAGTAAAGTTGAGGTAATACTGGGGTAGAGTGGAACCCCAATTCAACATGACTGATTTCTTATAAAAGGGAGAAATGGACACAGACAAGCACACAGGGAGAACACCGTGTGAAGATGAAGGCAGAGACTGTGGTGATGCTTCAGAAGCCAAGGAACACCAAAGACTGACAGCAAATCACCAGAAACTAGGAGAGAGGAATGGAAAAGATTCTTTTTCGCAGACCTCAGAAGAAACAAACCCTGCCAACATCTTGATCTTGGACTTTAGCTTCCAGAACTGTGAGACAACAAATTTACGTTGTTTAACCAACTCTTTTGTGTTATTTTGTTATGGCAGTCCTAGCAAACTAATACACAGGGTAAGACTTCCACCTTTATTATTCAATACAAACAACTTGTGTTGGCCTAGAATTATTCTACTCTTTAAATAAATGACATATCTCTGCTCTGATTCATTTTTAAAAGCCTTTAAACAGTGTATGTATCCGTCAGATTTTCAGTAGAAACAGTCAACAGCCTCAGCTGAGAATTTTTAATGAAGGAACTATCTATAGAGGTATAGGTAAGGCTAAAGAAATCCACAAGATGTTGAGACACTGGGGAGGAATCAACAGCAAGAATCTAATATTGTCCCCCTTGACCTGAAGGAAAAAGTGGGAAAAATGTAAGTCATTAAGCCTAGTTGAGAGCTGCAGCCATGAAATAAAGGCTACCAGAGAGAAGCCACCCCCTTAGGGGCACAGCATAGTCAGAACCACATTGAAACAGAGACACAGTTGTAGGAAAAAAATACTATGATCTATAGGAGCCTCTCACTAGGTAATGCCAACCAGAAACCAGAAGGCAAAGAGGTCTAGGTGATAACAGTCCCTATAGGGGTCAGTCTTCAAAGGCACAAAGCAAGACAGAGAAGGGCAGAGAAGGGACCTGCAGGCAAAGGAAGACTAATGGGAACCAGAGTCCTTTATGATGCTGTTGGCTATGAGTAACAAATTTCCTGACTAAAAGTGGCTTAAGCAAAATGTAATTATTTGTTTCATTAAAAAAAAGATATCTGATGATACAAATTTTAGAGTTGGTTCACCAGTTCAATGATGTCAGGACACTAAACTTCTTCAAGAGTCTCCTAATTTTCTTGCATGGTGAAAAAAGATTTCTGCATTTCCAAACATCACATAATTACACAAGTAAGCTCAAAGCCAAGAGAGCTTTCTCTTTTTGTCCTATTTTGCTAATATGGTCATTTTTCCTGGAAGACTTCCCCTTATATCTTATTGGTTAGATCTAGGTCACATGGCCACCACTAATCCAATCAGTGGCAAAGGGAAACGGAATCATCATGATTGTTTTAAATTAATTATTCATCTCGTAGGTCAGGTGCCTCCTTCCTTTATGAAGAGGCTGCCTAGATGATAACAGCAAAAGTGAGGCAAGAAAAACAGAAAAAGTCTCAACAGGAAAAGGCAACCACCATGTTCCCTTACTTCCAAGTAAGTCCTCAGGATCAGAGTCTCACTGTACCCTTCCAGTACTTGACAACACCTCCCAATTCTCCTTTTCTTCCTACAGTTCTGAGGCTGTTTAGGCTCAACTCTAACTTTTATCATAATTGAAAAGTCAACAAAATCCATTCTAGTCCTGTCTTTGTCACCCGTGACCTTAGGAATCACGTAGTTTCTCCCTGCCTCTCTCTGTCTGGGTTTGCTCGTTGCTAATTAAGACATGGTGTTACTGAATGCAAGTCCATGTGCCTGACACTCAGTGAGGCCAAACAATACAAAAACTTCGGAGTTTAGTGCAAAGAAAGGTTTATTGCAGGGCCATGCAAGGAGACAGGTGACTCATGCCTTAAAAATCCCAAACTCCCTGAAATCTTTCAGCAAATCCCCTTTATAGGAAAGGTGAGGGAGGGGCTTGGTTAGTTTTTGCAAACTTCTTGGTGTCAGAGCCTTTGTTCTTGAGGTCAGGTCATGGTCAGGTCAAATGTTCCTGTAAATCTCCACCAAAACAAAATGTTATTCTCTGTTCTGACAAGAAAGAGCAAGGCCACAAGACTCAACTTTTGCACTCCGAGGTCCAGTCCCTGGCTAAGAGAAGGGGGTCCCTGGGTGGTCCGGTTACCCTGCCCCGGAGCATTTGTCCAGCACCCAGTCTGGGTCCTCCCACCAGTGCCCAGGCCTGGATGAGGAGACAGATCTCAGGGTCCCCAGACCCTGCCCAGCTGTCATCACTGAATGAGCAAGGCACCCAGGACCCAGCCAGCCCTTAGGCTTTTCATTTAAACTGGAGAGAATCATTTGTATAGGATCAGTAGGAATACATGTTGTAGCCAACACCAATCAGGTTAATTCTCAGCTCACAACAACTGCCCTTCTTTGAGAATAGTCCCAACCACAGAGGTGGACCTGAAGTAATGATGTGCAATGTCCTGGCAACTTAACCCTGACCTCTGGCCATCTCCTAGGGGTAGACAACTGATCTAAGCGGTACCAGTTTTTGAAAGTTGAATGGAGAGACTGAAGCTGGCTGAAGCTGTTACCTTAATGACAGTGTCCATATACTCCAGTTGTTGAGGCCTCCGTGTACCGTGACCATGGAGACTGCCACCGCCGTTAGGTCGTGGAGATGGGGATGGGGGGAGAGGTTTGCCGCTGCTTCAAGGCCTGGGCCCGGCCAGTGGGAGGCCCTGGCGAGGGCTCTGGAGCTTTGCAGGACACAGCCCTCAGCCTGTCCCTGGGCCCCCAAGCTCACCTGCCGGTCCCAAGCCTGAAGGGCCTGCAGGTTCCCCGGGAGAAGGCCGCAATCCACCTGTCATCACACTCTCTGCCGCCAGGACCACTACCCACCTGACTGTTGGCGGAGCCCGGCATCTAACCTCAGCGTTAACGCTGCACGCCTACCCTGCACCTATTATGGTTTGACTTCAAAATATCATTGGCACTTTTGTCATTGTCATTGTGATACACAGACAAAGTTGGAAAATACCAAGTTGAAACTGCTTTTTAAATAAGAACAGAGATTTAGTTAAAAAACTAATATTTCGAAAAAGTCAGTGTCGGTGATAATGTGAAAATAGTGCCAATACAAGAGTCATAAAGCCTGATTCTAAGCTCACTTCCTATTGACTTACAGTGTGAACTTCATTCAGGAAGTCTCATAAGCTCTCTGGGCCTGTTTTCTTCATCTAGTAGATGAAGGTATTAGGCTAGCATGCTAACATTACAACTAACTCACAGAATATCTGTGAGCAGTCTGTGATGTTGAGGACATTCTAGAATTTAAGATCTATAAAAAACAGTAACTAACATTTGTTTAAGCGTTTCAGCTTACTAAATGCTTTTATAAATGAAGGGAGAGGCAGAATTGTTGACTGTGTTTGCCAGTACCTTCGAAGTTTGAACTTAACACATCTGCTTTGATATTTCCCCGTATTCTACTGAATATTAATATACTAATATTGTGTGCCCCAGTTTCATAAAGTACAAGCTAGCCTAAATGGGTTAGGTTTCTTTTCATTTAATGAGCCAATCCCCTGATGCCAGTTGGTTGCCATCTTGTACAGGTGGAGATCATGTTGTATAATCGAAGAGCAAGAGAGACTCCTGTCTTCAAAAACACTTACATAGTTACTACCATTCCCTCACATTTCCTTCAAGCCTGGCAAATTCACAGTGGTCAAATGTAAGCCTCTGATTTAATGACAATGTCACCTTATTATTTTCATATTGGAGGAAAGCTAGCCTTAGAACAGTCTAAATAATTGACTTATATTGGTATATTTTGGATTTTAAAAAGCCTAAGCAAGTTCAAAATGTTCTCAATTACATGTTCCTAAGGTTTTCTGAGTATATACACCTCTGTTTCTGCAGAGCATGTAATACTTTTAAGCTATTAATTTACCAGACTCCCAAAATAATGCAAGAAAGGGATTTCCTTCTTAAAGCAGTACTTAAGATGATCAAACATCTTAATCTCCCTGGTAAAATGACAACTGATCTCTTACTTTCACATGAAACATATTAAGTTTAAAGAAGCAAGGTGTGTCATTGCAGTATTTTCTCATCAGAAATCTACTTCAATAATAAGGATAAAGACAGCTTTAAATATATTTGGTATTTACTGTAGACACCTAAGGCTCTGTAATTTTCCACAATAAGCCCAGAAATATATATGCTGCATTACTGGAATATGCAACAGGTTCATGTGTCTGTGAGACTTTGGAAATATGCATTAAACAGTATAAACAATATAGCTTATGTAATCTTCAACTGATAAACAATTTAAAATACTAAAATGTGTACAATATTTTATCACTAAATTCAGACACATTTTAAAGTCTCTATGCATTCAACATTTGCCATAAATACATCTGATTAATATATGCATCAGTAGAATTTGTGCTTCAGAAATGTTTCTCAAACCTAACTTTCATAAAACCTCCTCCCATCATTAGGGTTATTTAGAACAAGGATTATACATTTACCACTATTTGGATTCAATTTACTCACAGAAATCATTCTTTTTAGCCATTTCCCAGTGAACTAAGGGTGAGCCTGTTTTGTGAGAATGTTCTGAATGCTTTGGAGCAGGGGTCAGACATACCAAGCATCATGGCCCGAGGCTGGAGGTCAGATTATAGAATTTTCTGTAGTTGGACTGGTTACTAGTGTTATTGTTGAAAGGTGTAAACAAATTATCTTGGAACTCAGTCTTGAGTCTTATTTTGGAGCCCTTTTCACATTATTGATAATAGACAGTTATTCTCTCTCCACCTGGAATTGTGTACGTCTTGACACCTCTGAAAAGTGAGTGAGTATATCACCTCAGGAAAACAATAGCTTCTTGTCTGACTACAGTAGAATCAGAATTCTCTTATTGTGTTTTATCATCGAAGGACTTAATGAACTAAACGGAAATCTAAATTGAAACATGGAAAAAGAGATTGTAATGAATGTGGTAGGCCCATTCTTTTCTTGACCCACAGAACATGACACCACACATTCAGAACTTGTGGGGAGAGCAAGATTAAATAACTTACCATACTACTTCTCTAATTAGAATGTTCCAAAAAGGAACATGGAAAGGAAGATGTTCTGTGACACACAATCCGTGGAAATGATGTTACCAGAGCCTGCCTCAGTCCAGGGAAGAAGGGACAATCACTTTTCCACTTATCTCAAATATCACCAGTGATCTGAATACTTCAAGGAGGATTTAATCAGTTCTTCACTCAAGAATGTGATGGTTACTACACAGAGCAAAGTAGAGCATCTGGGGTTTATAAGGAGAGGGACAGGTACTACTGAAGGGGAGAATCAGAGTGTGTGTCTGGTCCACCAGCTACACTCTGCACAAACTCCATCACTTATTAATAATAGAGAGAAAGGTAACAGACGGTCCCTACATTCTCAGATGTTTTTTGTTTTTTTGGTTTGTTTTTTTTTTTGCGGTATGTGAGCCTCTCACTGTTGTGGCCTCTCCCGTTGCGGAGCACAGGCTCCGGACGCGCAGGCTCAGCGGCCATGGCTCACGGGCCCAGCCGCTCCGCGGCATGTGGGATCTTCCCGGACTGGGGCACGAACCTGTGTCCCCTGCATCGGCAGGCGGACTCTCAACCACTGCGCCACCAGGGAAGCCCTCAGAAGATGTTTTACAAGTTTTGTTTGTTTGGTTTTTTTTTTAGTCACCATTCTTTCTCCCCTTACTCTTCAAGTCCTTTCTCTTGAAACATCTCTTCTTTTGGTCTCCCAGAGGAAAATGCAAATGTCAGTGTTTGTTCTTTCAAATGTCTCACAAATTTTACAGACACATTGCTTGTTCTTGATGATTTTCCTCTAGCCAGCATCTTTTGGAACTGCCTAAAAGTGTAGAGTCTGTTCTTGTGATGACTGGAGCATCCTGAATTAACTGAAATGAGCTGGTCCTCAAGCTTTCTGGGGAGAATGGGAAGGAGAACACAGGGGAGGGGAGATGACAAGGGGGTTAACTGTTGGCTTTAGTTTGTTCTTGCATAATTTGTTCTCCACATATATTCTCGATATTAGAGTCATCTCTCCACCAAAAGGATTGGTTTCTTCCAAAGATCTGTATGTGACCACTGTAAATAATTTTCATACTCCATTTATCCAAACAGTTAATTCCTTGCATACTAGTATACCCTCCTGATGATCCAATGAGAACATTTGCAAACTCCCTGATCAACATTACATCCTGTCCTTCTTCACCCCTCTCACTAGTTCCTGTTGATTTTATTTAACATATACCTCTCAGCTCTATTTTTATCTGTTCTAAAACTGTATCTTCTCCAGGACTATAGAAGTTCCTCATAACTTGTTACCCAGAGTTAGCCAAGCCATGAGGTTAAGTGCACCTGACTTCCAAGTCTGCCCAAGACTTTTGACCCATACTACAAAAAGTTAGGGCCTGATTACAAAGTTAGAGGGAAGAGTCCACACAAAATCGCCCACCTGATACTAACCGCAAGTTTGGAGGGTGTATTAGTCAGGGTTTTCCAGAGAAGCAGAACCAATGATACGTATATGTACAGAGAGAGAGAGAGAGAGAGATTTTAAGGAACTGACTCATGCAATTGCAGAGCTTTATCCAGTCCAAAATTTGTAGGTAGGCTAGCAGGCTGGAGGGCTAGAGAAAAGTTGCAGGTGGAGGTCCAAAGGCATTCTTTTGGCAGAATTCCTTCTTGCTCAGGGGAAGTCAGTCTTTGTTCTATTAAGATCTTCAACTGATTGGATAAAGTCCACCCGCATAATAGAGGTTAATCTTTTTTTACTCAAAATCCACTGATTTAAATATTCATTTCTTCTAAAAAACACCTTCACCGAAACATATAGAATAATGTTTAACTAAATATCTGGGCACCCTAGCCCATCCACATTGAAACATGAAATTAACCATCAGAGAGGGTTTCCCAAAACCATCCTCAGGTTTGACAATTTGCTAGAAAAATTCACAGAGCTAATGAAAACCTATCATATTCATGGTTATGTTTATTACAGGGAAAGGATACAGAAATTCAGCCAAAAGAAGAGACAGGGAAGAATCTCAGAGTCTCCTCAGAATGTGTTACCCTCTCAGTTTTCATGTGTGACAATCTGCACAGAGCATTGACAACCCAGGAAGCTCCCCCAAACTTCAGTGTCCAAAGTTTTTACTGGGAATTCATTACGTAGACATGACAGATTGATCAATTGCCCATGTGTTTGAACTCAATCTCACTCCTCTCTGGAGGTCAAGCCAATATTATGTGGGCCAAGGAGCCCATCACAGGTCATGCCATTCGCATAAACTATCAGGTATCATCCCTGGGGCCTGCTGTAAGTAACAAAGACACTCCTATCACTCAGGAAATTCCAAGGATTTAGAGGTTACCTGACAGGAGCCAGGAACAAAAGCCAGACCTTGCTTTGGGTGGGGCTAAATTCCTCACTATACACTTATTCATTTTCATCCACACTTGACTCCTTCTAGTCATTCTGCTCTTTATATATCCCACAGCCACAATGATGTGCCCTTCACAATTTCCTATTGGTCTCACAACAAAATATTAACAAAACAGGAACAAAAGTCGTGTTCCTAACTATTTCCCCAGCCTCATTTTGTGTCATACTCCACTCCAGTTTCTCCACTGCAGTCATGCAATCCTTCTTTAATCCCTTTATCATAAGACCTTTGCAAGGGCTGATTCTTCAGCATAAACTGCTTCTTCCCTCTCCTCTTTGCTGTTAACTAGTACTGACACCTCTCATTTCTTAGCCATTACTAGAGCTGTAGTTTTGAGTATATAATTAAAATTTGCTTTCCCACAAGACCTTCACCTGCATCCAGCAGGAATCTTGTTGATTTTTGCTCTTCGGTATATCCCAGCATTTAACACAGTTTATTATATAATAAATGTGAATTAATAAATGTTTACTTTAACTAACCAAGGTCATTATGCTCAAACTGATTCACCCCAATCCTAGGGGTGTGACTTGGTGAATAAACTCATTCTCCCCATCACATGATCAGCACATATTTGTGGAGCAGTTAAGTGCAAAGCTTTGTATAACTGGAATCCATGGTATACAAAACAGTGCCAATGGGGGAAGATATTTAGAACCATCATGTTATGCAGCTGGAAGTAAGAAAGAAGTGGGCTCCATTACCAATGTGATTGATATCAATCTTTCCCTATTTCAGGGGAATTGTAACTATAAACAGCCTGACAAGTTCATTCAAATACCTAGAAATGAATTAATATTATTACCTTTAACTCTGGTTTGAGTTTGTTTTCTGTTCAGGATCACAGAATTAGTGAGGCACAAATTGACAACAAACTACCAACAGGAATCCTCATGAGATGTGGGTAATGAGTCGTGTTGATCACAACGTTCTCATTATTTGTTCACATACACCCTGGTGTGTCATCTCAGAACACACATTCAGAGATGGAGAAGCCAGAGCTTGCTTGTGCATTTGCTTCTTTCTTTCCAACACAGATGTCTGGTGGCACTCAGGAGACAGGGCATTGTGCTAATACCGTGCCACGTTTATGTTTGTGTTTATCTTCAAATATATCTAACTGGTTTGAAACCATGAATTTTTTTAGCCATAATTACAATTACAGCTCTGGGTGACATTGTGGATGGCTTACTATGTTTCTAAAAAGGTAGGAAAGTTTGCTTCTGGGAATTAGTGAGTGAATGTAATGATTCTAGAGGCAACAATATGTATCATAAAGAACCCAAATCAATATTTTTATGGTGGAAGTTGATGTGTTTGTTGCCGCTTTCTTGTCTAAGTTAAAAAAAATCAGAATTGGGATAAACAGCTAACATTTGCACAAGAGCTGGAAATTCTAAATACATAGGTTATTTCTAAAGATAATAGAAAATACAGAATTTGAGAAACTATACAGTGAATTCTTCACTTATAGAAAATAGCTTCGATTCTCCAGACATTCAAACACCCTGAAATACAACTTCTACTTGAGCTCCCTACTTATCTTTTTTTTAAAATTATATAAGTTTCAGGTGTAAAGCATCATAATTTGACATCTGTGTACACTACAAAATGATCACCACTATAAGTCTAGTTACCATTCATCACCGTAGAGTAGACTCCCTCCACAGATTTCACCTACCCCCAACCCACTTTCTCTCTGGTAACCACTAATTTGTTCTCTGTACCTATGAGTTTTTTTTTTTATTAGATTTCACATATGAGTGAAATAATATGATATTTTTCTTTGTCTGACTTATTTCACTTAACGTAATACCTTCGAGGTTTATCCATGTTGTCACAAATAGCAGGATTTCATTCTGTTTAATGCCTGAGTAGTATTCCATTGTATATATATATACATCTATACACACATATACACATACATATGGGTCATATATACATACATATACATGCATATATATATGTGTGTGTTTATATATATATATATATATATATATATATACATATATATATATATATATATACCATATTTTCTTTACCCATTCATCCATCAGTGGACCCTTAGGTTGTTTCCATATCTTGGCTATTGTAAATAATGTTGCAATGAACATAGCAGTGCATATATATTTTCAAATTAGTGCTTTCATGTTCTTCATATAAATACCCAGAAATGGAATAGCTGGGTCATATTTTAGTTCTATTCTTTATTTTTTGAGGATCCTCCATACTGTTTTCTCTTGTGGCTGTGAAAAAGTTGAGGAAATCGTTGGACTTTACCCTTTTGTTTCTGTCCTGCAGGAAAAGAGGGGAATTGTAATAGGGGCAGGGCAGGTGCGAGGCCATTAGCGTAAGACCCTAGATATCCCGCTCCAGTAGCAGTCAGCCGGGCAATGGTCCTGGCAGCAGAAAGTGCAGTGAGAGGCGGATCACAGCCTTCTCCCCTGGGCCCTCTGGGCCCTCCAGGCCCTCCAGCCTGGGGCCGGTAGGTGAGCTGGGGGGCTCAGGGACAGGCTGAGGGCTGTGTCCTGCAGAGCTCCAGAGCCCTCTCTATGGCCTCCCACTGGCCAGGCTCAGGCCTTGAAGCAGCAGCGAACCTCTCCCCCATCCCCTCCTCCACAACCTAATGGCCGTGGTGGCAGTCTTCATGGGTCACAGTCTGCAGGACCCGCCCCCATTTTGCACAGCCTGAGGAGCCTGAGGGCCAGCTGGGTCCTGGGCGCCCGGCTCCCTGAGTGATGATGGCTGGGCAGGGTCATCCCTGCTGCCAGCTGAGATCTGCTTCCTCAGCCGGGCCTGGGCACTGGTGGGAGGACCCAGACTGGGTGCTGGACAAATGCTCCCAGGCAGGGTAACCAACCCATGCAGGGACCCCCTCCTCTTAGCCAGGGCCTGGACCTCAGAGGGTAAAAGTTGAGCCTTGGGACCTTGCCCTTTCTTGTCAGAACAGAGAATAACATTTGTTTTTGTGGAGGTTTACAGCAACATCATGACTGACCATGACCTGACCTCAAGAATAAAGGATCTGACACCTAGAAGTTTGCAAAAACTAACCATGCCCCTCCCTCACCTTCCCTATAAAAGGGCATTGCTGAAAGCTTTTGGGAAGCTCAGGGTTTTTAAGGCATGAGCCACCTGTCTCCATCCATGGCCCTGTAATAAAACTTTCTCTCCTCCAAACTTGGACGTTTTGGTATTGTTTGGCCTCACTGTGCGTCGGGCACATGGACTTGCGCTCGGTAACAATCTCATTTTGGTTTTGTTTTGCATTTCCCTAATAATTAGTGATGTTGAACATTTTTTTCATGTCCCTGTTGGCTATCTGCTTGTCTTTTTTGGGAAAATGTCTATTCAGATCCTCTGCCCATTTTTAAATCAAATTCCCTACTTTGAGTTTCTGAGTGCCTTATATATATATTTTTTAATTTATTGATTTATTTTTGGCTGCACTGGGTCTTCATTGCTGCACACGGGCTTTCTCTAGTTGCAGCGAGTGGGGGCTACTCTTCGTTGCAGTGCACGGGCTTCTCATTGTGGTGGCTTCTCTTGTTGCGGAGCACGGGCTCTAGGCACAAGGGCTTCAGTAGTTGTGGCTCGAAGCCTCTAGCGCACAGGCTCAGTAGTTGTGGCGCACGGGCTTAGTTGCTCCACGGCATGTGGGATCTTCCCACACCAGGGATCAAACCAGTGTCCCTTGCACTGGCAGGCAGATTCTTAACCACTGCACCACCAGGGAAGTCCCTGAGTGCCTTATATTTGAAACCTCTCTCAGGGAGGAAAGAACACAGAAATAAAATGGATATTGACAAAAGTAGCAAAATTTAGGTATGCAAAAACATTGGGGGTAAACTGGGTTTAAGTAGGTATATTTTCAGAATGGCTGAAATTTTTGCCTTTAATACTAAATGGCACTAATCTGTGTCACATACCTATTTTGTGCCAGGCATTGACCAGGTGCTTAAGAATTTCCTCTTATCTCCTTATTTTGTGGAAGAAAGAACTAAGCATCAAAAATGTTAAGTTGTCCAAATATCCAAAGCTATGAATAAATGAAAATGCAAAATAACGAAAAGATTCATTCCAGTCTTTTTAAATAGAAATCTGCCTTAATTATAACCTAGGAAACTGCCCTGCCCATATGTAATAGAAATGTATAACCTCAGTGTCCAGCACTGCACCTGCTATATTATATGCACACAATATTTATTGCATCATTGAAGAACTAAAAGGAAGAAAAAGAAAGAATAAGAGAAAAATATGGAAGAAAGGTTTACGTTTTGTTGATAACATAGAATCATCATTAAAATCCTTAAAATCAGAATCCCCGTTAATGCTTTTCCCTCCAATTGTCTGTATCTAAATGATATTGTCTGGAAAATTTTAACCAAACTTCATCGAACTATATCCATGTGAAAAACAAGAGTATTTATAGGTAAATGCATGTCATGCCTGAACTTTTGTGACATTACTTAGACAACTTAGACAACTCACTGCTGCCTTTTTTTCTTTTAACTTCCTGACTTTGAATTATATTGGAGGAACTGAATCCCTATGGCTGAGTTTTTTTCTGTGGTTTTCTAGGTTTTTTTTTTGTCCAATTTATATATTAATATCAAAGGTCATTGGCTATCCTATATTTCCCTTCTAAAAAGTGAAGTCATCCAAAGGAGAAAAAGTGTAATATTTGTAGTTGAATGTGAACATAATTTCATTGTTTATTATTTACATTTTTTCTTATGGAGAGAACTGTGTTCAGTTGTAGAAATGCATCTCTATATTTCTCTGTCTGTTTCTCGCTCTCTCTCCACTTTTTTTTTTTTCATAAAGTCAGGTCAAGTTTGTAATCTAAAGTTAGAGACACAACAATTTCTGAACAGAAAAAAAAAAAAAAAGGCTTCCTCTGGAACTATATGTCTTTATGTGTCATGGTACACTTGCTCACTCCTTTCTCTCTCCCAGTAAATTTTTCTTGCACTCACCCTGTTCAGAAGGACTTTGCCAGCTGATTCATGTGTCAGTGTGCACTAAGTTGTAGATTAATGATATCATTTATAATTTATTTCATGGATGCCTTGACCTTTGCCCAAAGAAGTGGTTAATGTGACATCCCCAAGAAGATTGGAGTCTAAGAGGAAAAGTCACAGTATAGAACAAGGGATTAGAAAGGAGGTAAGTTAGATGAACCCAACACTATTAGAAGTGTTATCACTATCTCCCCACCTAAGAAAAGTTGTCCCAGAGAATGATATCTGTCAAACCTTCTGAGGCTGGGCACTTGGTTTTCTGATAACCCTAGTCTTTGTGCTTTCCCACTAAAGTTTTTAAATCCTCTTTTTTTTCATTTCTGGAGCCTGTTATGAATCATTTTACAGATCAAAGCAGAAAGGGAAAGCTATCAGCAGTTTGTCAAATATATTAGAAAGTATAGAAATTCTCAAGATATGCATCAGTCTAAAGAGTCTAGGAAATTACTTCTCAAAAGTAACCACTTAAAAGTGAACATTTACCTTCCTAAATCACCAAGAACCAACGTTATTGAATCAGTTGAAGCAGCGCTTCATTTCTTTCCTGTTGATCAGAATTTCATTAAGCTGTTCTTTAATGCTCCATGACTTTGTTTGATCCAGATTTACATTACTCAACCATATCCCTTAAGCTTAATTAAGTTTGTTTTCTCATGCTTTGAACACTTTTCTCTGTTCTGCAGCAGAAGTAGGTAAAAATCAAGGGACACTCCTTCATCTGTGAAGCTGTCAGTCCGTCATAACTTGAATTTGATTTTGAGGGAGGTGTGACATTCCCTGGGTGAGCATGTCAAGTTTGTTGACAGAGAGCTCTCTACTTAATTGAATATGATGCCTGTATGGGAAGTGATGAAGTATGTCAGTAATGTATAAGTTTTCTCTCCCACTGGGTGTGCAGTAGAGGGTAAAGATATTCCATCGTGTACTAACAAAACTCCATGTGCCTTGTCTTATTACTTCAGTATTTTTTCTCTTAAAGATCTCAGAGCAATACAATTATTCATCCAAGGGATGATTATGCATTAAAAAAACTTGAAGCGTGAAATATCAGATGGGGATAGTCATAAATGTTTTGCCACGTGAGTAATAATTTTAATTTGGTCTCTAAACTTGCAGTGCAGTTTTACCCATCTGTAATATGGGAGTAATGATCATCCTTCCTGTCATTAACTACTTCTCAACAGTGTTGTAAAGATTAATTTATGTTCTTAAATGGCTTTTGAAGTAAAAAGTGCAGTGTAAATATTAGTTTCTAAAGCATAGCCTTTCCTGGCCAGAACTAGCTTTTTCTCTAACATCTAAAATGCTGCATGAGAAGAAATAAAATTGTGCTTGGACAATAGCAAAGACATACTATTTAGTTAGTTTTGAAAGAGAGCTTACACCTTGAATTTACACAATGTCACATGCGAATTATATCTCAATTAGAAAAAAAGGAAAATACAGTTCTCAATACTTTATCAAAAATAAAAAGGCTAGGGCTTCCCTGGTGGCACAGTGGTTGAGAGTCCGCCTGCCAATGCAGGGGACGCGGGTTCGTGCCCCGGTCCGGGAAGATCCCACATGCCGCGGAGCGGCTGGGCCCGTGAGCCATGGCCGCTGAGCCTGCACGTCCGGAGCCTGTGCTCTGCAACGGGAGAGGCCACAACAGTGAGAGGCCCGCGTACCACAAAAAAATAAAACAGCAACAACAACAAAAAAAAAACGTTAGCTACAACAAGTTAACAAATACATTATCTAAATCATTACTTTGTCGTTTATAGGTTTCTGATAGAAAAAGAAAATTAACTGGTTTTCAACCTAACAAATTACATTGTATGGCACTGATAAGTTATACAAATTAGCCTAACACCGTTTCTTCTGATAATGTATGCAAAAATATTCTAAGGAAACACTTTGTAGAGTCTGGATTTCTCAAGGTTTCATTTGGCTCAAATATACATTTAAATGATTGGTCACTAAGGCCTCTGGCTATTTCGTATCTGGCAAAATTATAAGGTACAGATTCTCATAAATATGAATAAAAAAAGGAGAAGTAATTTCTCTGTGTGCTGGAGCCTCTGATCAAGCATTAACATTGTTATACAGCTAAGCAACAGATGAGGTGCTAAGAACCTACAACATGCAACAGCCTAATCCTCTGCTCCTTCCATGAGTGAAGGAATGTCAGTTACATTTTCTCTCCCCTTGTCAGTTTTGCTTCTGTGAAAACGTCTTCTCGGCCCACTCACTCCTTTTCAGTCTTTTTTCTAGATCCTGCTCCAGCTGAATAAAGTTTAAACCCTTTATCTTGGCATTTAAAGCACATTGTCCACAATACTCTAGAGCTGACTCACCACCTCCACTTATGTGACCCACAGGCATCTGAAACTCAACACCAAAAACAGTGAATGTAAGCATATTCTCTCACCTCCTATATCTGTTCCTGCTCCACCCTAGTGAATGGAAACACTCTCCAATTAGCTGTCATACCCATATCTTACTGAGAACATATCAAGATGTCCTTGAGACTTCCTAATCATTAATTTCTTGAATAGATTTTTATTGAGTGTACACCATATATGCCAAGCAGTATGTGAGCATTGAGCTTAATACAAACAGGCCCTGATCTCAGGTAGCTTACTGTCTAATAGGAGAGATATATGAAATAAGGATAATGGCTAGTCCCAAGGACATCGGTGGGATTCTGTGACTGAACTTAAGACTGTGTCACCTGGGAATTGATGACCTGGGGAAGTGATGATGGAGCTTAAATCTAAAGACTGAGAAAAGAGTATGAAGGGTAAGAGTGTTCAGTGGGGAGGGCATTTCAAAACAGAGAAAAGATCAAGTGCCCTCTTCCCCACTTCTAATCAGGCCCCAAATCATGAAACTCCAGGCTAATTCTCTCTCCTAAATATCAGATTTCACCATTCTCAATTTCCACTAACACTTCTCACTTGCTTCTATTATTTTATCAACACCCTAATATACAGATGTTATGGACTGAATGTCTGTGCCCCCCAAAATTCATATGTTGAAGCCCTACCCACAGTGCAATAGTATTAGGAGTTGGAGCCTTTGGAAGTTAATTAGGAATAGATGAGATCATGAGGGTGAAGCCCTCATGAATGGAATCACTGTCTGTGTAAGAGTTACAGGAGAGTTTGCTTCCTATCTCTACTCTGATCCATGGGAGGATACAACAAGAAGTCAACAATCTGCAACCTGGACGAGGGCTGTCACCCAAACTCAACCAAGCCGGCACCCTGATCTCAGACTTCCAGACTCCAGAACTGTAAGAAATAATATTCTGAGCCACCTGGTCTATGGTACTTTGTTTTAGCAGCCTAGACTCACTAAGACAGCAGGCTACCAACATTTAGGTATTATCAAAATCTCTCTTACCTCTCACAAAACACCTCTAGAATCTCTTCTCAAAATCCAGTCAACTCCTTGTAGACTTAACTTTCTCTTTTCACATTTCCTCTGCAAATTTTCTTGTCTTCTGCCTTAAATTCTCCTTTCTTTTATAGTGGAAATCTTGATAGCCTCTCGAGCTTCCAAAATCTCCAGGTGTTCTTGCTTTGTTTTGTTTGTTTGTTGGTTTGGTTTGGTTGTATTGTCAGGGATGTACAAAATTCCTTGTGGGGATAATGGAGAAGGAAAAGGAAGGATAAATGTCAAATATCTTTTACTTATTTTCTTTCCCCTTTAAAGTGGAGAGGATATAATTATATATTCCATAGTTTTATTTATTACTGTGGCTCAAATTTAGGCTCCTATCTTTTCCTACATACCATGAGTTGGAAAAATATTCTAATTTAGAATAAGCTTACCAGTTTTATTTTATGACAAATGGTGAAAAGGTGTTTTTTTACAACAATATATTTTAACCTTCACTTGAATATATTATTGGTATGGCAGACCTGAGGAGAGAATCCAGACCTCACAAATGAATTACTCTGAGAAAGTGGACAGGGTTTTGCATTGTAACCATGTACTACCCCAACCTACATTCCCCATTTACTATGTTAATATTCTGATTCCTTTTTTTTTTGAAAAGTCATTTGGTAGTATTGATAGGTCAGTGAAGATTCATGACACATTAGAAGCAACCTTTATTTCTCCCTAGTGCTTACAAGTATTCCAAATTCACAGGAATCAGCAGCATCCTGAAATTTAGCTAGAAATATGAAAAACTAAATAATCAGAATGTATACATTTTATAGCCCATATCATCTGCATACTGTCATTTAATTTTCCAGTAATCCGGTGGGATGTTTTAGTATTTATATTTAACAAGATAAAATTAAAATTCAGGGAAAATGATAAATTTAGTCTATAACACACATTATCAGGGGAAGAATTAGGATGGGAATTGATATCTGCTCTGATGTTGAGTTGCCTTAGGTTTACTCAACATTGGCTTTGCAACTCATACAGATTAGCAACGAACCAGTCCATTTTCTTCACTCTTCCAAGTGTCCTACTTACTGACCATCACCTCCTATCTTTCTGAGTCAACACCTCTAGTAGTCCAATTCCAGTAGTTCCTCCACGAGCATCAAGATCTCTAATCCATTTAACTCTGTTCAGTAAACCTTCTTATTCCCACTTCGCTCCTGTTTTACCAAAAGCCTTACTTTCAGTTTCAAGGTTCTTAGGATTCACTGGCAAAATAACCACTGTACACTCATTTAAACAAGAGTTTATAGAGAGTTTATTGAATTAACAAGGATTACAGTATACTAATTAAGAAAAAAATAGTATAACTAACTAAAAAAGAATAGTAAAGACAGGGGTTTATACATCACCGAATTGGGGAAGCACCTACATCCAGATCCAAGCAGCGCTGGGAAGTCCCTTGAACAGCAATCCGGAGTCCCATTTGGGACTGGAGTCCCAATTGCATCCACCCCACAGGTGAGACTTCAGTTTGCCACTCGAAGGAGCCCAGCTTTTAGCACCAGGCCGCAGGCTGATAACAATCAGCCAACGTGCAAGTTTGCAGCTCTGGTTGTTGTCATAAATGCCTTGGTCTTAACTTGTAAGTCTTGGAATGTTCTTGATCCCTGGAGGGCTGGCCAGACCCTCAAGGTGCCAGAAGTCCCATGACTTACTCTCTGTATTATCTAGTGGTTTACAGCGTGTGCCAGCACCACCCCTGCTGGCATGGGTGTAGCTCAGCAGTTTGGCATGCAGCCAGCTTTAGCGTCATTGTCCGGTCAGAGAGAGGCCTAGTGCCGCCTCTGAAGCCTGAACAAGACTACTTTACTAGCTTCCCCAACACTCCATACCTAGTTAAGTTCCATATTCATCATTATAACCAGTATGTCAGAGACTAGAAGTCTCTGGAAGTCCATCAAAACTTACTCTACCCTTCTGTAGTGATAAATGTGCAGCTGAATGATTTCCCGAGGCATATTTGAAGTAACTGTGGTTGTATGATTATTTCTGTCCGATAGAATGTGAGTGGATGTGATGTGTGCTACTACCAGAATGATTTTTAAAAATTGGTCTTCCTTTCCTAGATTTTCTAGAAAAATCTTTGAGTTAAGGCCTTAGGGAATAGCAAAGTCACACAAGGGAATGATGGGTCCCTGAATCACCGAATGGGAGAAAGATGCCCACCAACCTGATATGAGGGTGAGAAATAAATTTATTTTGTGTTGAACCATTACATTAAGAATCTATTTTTGGGGCTTCCCTGGTGGCGCAGTGGTTGGGAGTCCGCCTGCCGATGCAGGGGATACGGGTTCGTGCCCCAGTCTGGGAGGATCCCACATGCCGCAGAGCGGCTGGGCCCGTGAGCCATGGCCGCTGGGCCTGCGCATCCGGAGCCTGTGCTCCGCAACGGGAGAGGCCACAGCAGTGAGAGGCCCGCGTACCGCAAAAAAAAAAAAAAAAAAAAAAAAAGAATCTATTGTTACAGCAATTTAGACTATCCTAACTAATACACACCAGAATTCCTTGACCATCTCTCCCTGAGACATACTGATTTGGCTGGTTCAGGCCACCTCTCCACTTACTCATTACTGGAACTGAGAAATTGAGCAGACCTCAAGGGAAAAAAAAAATTAATGAAAGAAAAAATACACGATGTTACCTGGTATCTCTTTACATTTATGAAATCAAATACCAAATGAGTTCTCAGTTTCAGTGCTAGCCCAAAATGCTACTACATTTTTCTCGTCAGTACATTCTCCTACTTATTAAGATGACTATCTCATACTCTCTCTATTCTCAGCTTCCAAGACCTCTTCCCTGTTTCTAACTTTCACCTGATGATCTTTTCAGTTATTTCACTGAGAAAATGAAGCCATCAGCAAAGAGCTGCCACATACTCCCACCACCAAATCCGTCAGCTTACTTGCATCTGTGCCCAGATTTTCTCCCTGCCTTCCTTTCTTATTGAAACTTTTATTCTCCTACCTAAGCAAACTCCCCAACTCAGCCAGACCCCTCTCTGACTCAAGTTCACTCATGGATTATGGATCATACTATTCCCCTTCAACCTGACCTATTAGTAAGTATATATTAAATAAGTATATATATATATATAAATAAGTATATATATAATAAAATATTACTTCTTTATATATATAATTAATATATTTTAAATAAGTATTATCTTATATATACTTATTTACTATATATTATACATAATTATTTAATATATACTAATTATATATATAAATATATAATTACATCAATGATTGTATGATTGTTTTTAATGTAATAACATATACTTATTAAATATATTTATGAATTATTTCACATCTTAAAAATGAACCAAGGATAAACCTTCTTCTCTTTCATCTACTTCTTTAATCCTCTATTCTTTTTTATACTAAAACTCTACCTATTCTATTCTTTCCATTCTTTCTTGAACCTACACTAATTAAGATTTTTATCTCCAACTTCTAGAATTGCTGTTTCCAGGGTCACTGATGGCATCCCCAATGGCTAAATCCAACGGTCAATTTTTTACCCACTTCTCCCTTAATCTAGCATCAATATTTAATCATTCCAATATTTTTTAAATGCTTTTTTTGCCATCTGAGTCTAATCTTCCATCATGTTTTCTTTATCTCACTGGCTGCTGCTTCTTATTTTCCTTTCCTGTACCCTCAACACTATTCCTATTTTAAATATTAGTTTAGGAATTAGTCTTTAGACATCTTCTCTATCTACACTAGATTCTTAAGTGATCTGATTTAGTCCTATGACTAAATCACCAAATCGATACTTAGAAATACTCAAATTTATGTCTCCAAATAAGATCTGTCTCCAGAACTTTTGCTTCCTGTTCAACATTTTCTCTTCAATATATAATATGAATATAAATTTTGTTATATTATAATGATATAAATCTCATTATAAATCTTAAGTTTAGCATATATGCACAATACAATTCAATCTTTGCTACAATCTACCCCTCCTTCAGGCTTCCCCTTCTCAGTATATGGCAACTTTTTGTATCATGTTGTCAAATTCTTCTATTTTTGTCACATCCAATCTCCATGATACCAGAAAATTTTGTTAGCTTTACCTTAAGATAAATTCAAAACAGAATACTTCTCACCACCACAACTGCTACCACCAAAGACAGCATCATCTTTCCCCAGGTGCGTTGCCTCCTTTATACCACAAATAATACTGTCAAAACATAAATCAGATCATGTTTTTTCCTTGCTTAAAACTCTCTAGGAGTGCAGGCAAGATGGCGGAAGAGTAAGACGCGGAGATCACCTTCCTCCTCACAGATACATCAGAAATACAGCTACACGTGGAACTTCTCCTATAGAACACCC